>NC_135788.1:118818767-119121267 GCF_051106095.1 Pogona vitticeps
GGGGATTATTGGCGACAGGGTGGCTATGGGGAATGACACTCTTCCCTTCTCTCCTTTCCTACGAGAATCTCAGGCAGGAGGCCAACGCTTGAGCGAAAGCCAACTTCTGCAAGCAGAAACCAGATTTCACAGTGGCGATTCGTAGTGCATGACTGATAGATAGAGGCCTCCAGGATCATGCGACCACCCCTTGAAACGAGCCACGGACATTTACAAGGATGCAAATTACTGAAAAAATAAAAGAGGGAAAAAGGAAGCTGTGTGTTTCTCATGTTCGCTTCGACAGCTGCACCAGATACAGCTTTTCTTCCACTATTCCACCCTCTCTGCTGCCAGCAACTGGTCATGGGACAGGTAGACTGGATTTGAACATGGAGGACCCATATAAATTATAGCATGGACGTAATCAGATGAACTCACTAATTTTAGAGTATCCTAATATTACCTGTATTACTGACTTTAAAGTACCTTACATGCATGTGTATTTAATAAGTCGCTCGTCCTGTCTGTAATTGTTTTATCTTGTCTGACTGTAATTGTTTTATCTTGCTATGGTCTGTGATTGGTGCAATAAATAAAAAATATATGAACACAGAGGATCCACTTTTCATGGAAATTATCCTCGCTGGAATGATGAAATCTTTCTTTATTTGTATCCAAGCGGTGCACAATTTAAAATTATGGATGTACATATATGAAATATAGGTGAAATTCAAAACTAAAAGGTTAAGATAATTAGACTAGTTTTTGATCAGAAGCAGGCTGACGCTATCTCAGTCATTCGCTAGATGGGGCATAAATTGAATGCACATCAGTGCTGTATTGATTGCATTTCTCCACTATGATAAAATGGGGGGGGGGATGGAGTCAGGGCCCCCAAAGTTTGGTTTGCACAGTGTCTGCATATTTTGGGAGACATGTCTGAAACACCCTGAGGTTGTCTGAGGTGTCAATGTGTGGTCTTGAAGAATCGGGCAAGGGTTAAATCTGCACCAAGAGGACTCAGGCTTCTGGGATACGATAAGGAGGTGCCTCTGAACATGTGCAGATCAGTTTTTCATCTCAGCAGCATCACAACCATACAATGCCTTCTTCCCAAAACGGTGCAGCCTGGTGCTTCACGCTGGGTGTGCAAAAAAGAGAGCACATTGCAGAAGGCAGAAAAAGTTGTGTATGTAATGGCCTCCACAGACAATTCAGTCAGGACAAGAGGAACCATTTTTGTGGACTACAACTCCCAGAATCCAACATCCAGCCGTTGTGAGATTCCGGGACCTGTACCACCCCAGACAGCTTTTCTCATGGCTACGAGGCATTTGGTCTTATCGACAAGCAGAGTGTGTTGGGAGTTCAGCTTGCATAGCCCAGCCTACCTTGCAAGAATTTCAATAACCAGCCCCGTGGCTTGCCAGGCGCTGACCACATTTGTGTCCGCTGGTTGCCTGGTCAGCGAAATTTCATTTCCTGAGACTGAGACCCGGGGGTCATGCCCTTAGGATGACGTCCCAGGGACAGGCAGACCCATCAGCGACAGCTGCAAAACAAACAGTATGGGAGACAGACAGAGAAGGTGGAATCTTCCCTTGGGGACAGGGTTTGATCCTGCAACTCCCAGGCAGGCAGGGAAACAGGATCAGAGAATAATTTCTCTGGCTCTTTATAGATGAACATCTTTTATGTACCATAGGTTTTGGTGGGCTTTAGATCACTTCTCCAGATGCCACCCGCAAACGGTTCAGCCGAATAACATCTGTTTGTCTTTAAAGTGTCACAGCTAATTATCTGCTCTTCGCTGGGTCTGTTGTAGTGAACAATCCATAGATAGATAGATAGATAGATAGATAGATAGATAGATAGATAGATAGATAGATAGATAGATAGATAGATAGATAGATAGATAGATAGATAGATAGATAGATAGATAGATAGATGCCCTTTCAATCTCATTTCTCAACCAGAAATGGTCTTAGAGCAGATCGCAGGCACTCAAAAAAAGAGCAACCCCTTCCTACAAGCTTCTAATCTAAAAAGACATGATAAAAAGCAGAAGGGGGGAGAGGGAGCAATGGGTTTGTCGGCTGCTTTCGGGGCCTAGCTTTTGCTTCCCGGCTGATCTTCTCCATGGCTGCCGCCTTTGTTTCTGGGAATAGCTGATGGTGAGGACAGTTGATGGGGGGGAAGGCTTTCGGGAGCCGGCAGAGCTGGCAAAAGAGCAAAGAAAAAAGACCTCAAGAGAGCGGATCTGAAGACCAAGGGCACATTGGTACAGGCTAAAAAGAGGGGATGGGGTGAGTGATTGGCAGCATTTATGCAATGCCCACCCGCCCACCTGGCCTGGAGATTTGGATGGGCAGCTCAGCCCCCGAAGCCATCAAACCAACCACCATGGCATTCGTCTTCTTTGTATGTATGGGGTATAACCGTGGGGCAGAAGTGGCCAAGAGTTTAAAGCATCCGCCAGCGTGTGGGATGGCTGCCAGGTTTCGCCACAGCCCTGGCACGCGCTCGGCTATGAGCCATCGCTTGGAGATTTAATTGCAGGGTTTTGCTGGCATGGAGAGAAAAATGCCAGGGGTAGAGCGCAGAGGGAAGGGCCCTCGTCCCCATCCCCAGAAGGAATTGACTCAGTACCAGGTGCTGTATGAATGTAGCCCCCCCACTGAGCATGTTTTCCCTGCCACCATCTGCATCTCAGATCCAAGCAGGCATTCTGAAGGCGGGGAGGGGGAAAGGGAATAAAACGCCCCCTCTGCCCATCATCCTCTAGGTGGGTGGAAGAAAAGGGGAGTCAGGATGGAATGGTTCTGTCACAAAGGTTGGCAAGACTAGAGCCCGCCGTCGAGAAGCGGATTTCTGGGAGGGACCAGGTCTTCGATTTCACAAAATCGGGGTGTTTTCGGTTTTCTTCCATGCCACGACGACGGGTTGAAAGCCACAAAAGGTTGGAAGGAGTTTTAGTCTCTTCGGTATCCGGCCGCTCCGTTTGGGAAGCGGCCAAGCTTTTCCCTTCGGAAAGCATCTTCTGTTTTTTTCTCTAAGTAGACCGGATCGAAAAAGAGGCTAACGTTTCTTTAATAGAGACTCAGGAGAGGAAATGTCAGCCAGGGCGGGTTTGAATACAAGGGCCAAGTCCAGATATTTCTCCTCAAAACAGCTACGAAAGGTATACGAGGAGACCTGCCTTCTTTCTCACCTGGCCACCCTCACTTTGGTTGCATAGTTTGGAATTTTCTGGCAAAACGCCCTTTTGCTATGAAACAGAAGCTCAAAGAGCCGCAGAGGAGAATAGCTACAAGTTCACCAGACGGTCCACCCCATTTCTCATGGCGACCTTTTTCAGTGTTTTCCAGGTAGAACGTGTTCTGAAGTGGTTTGCCATTCCCTCCTTCAAGGGGCGCTCTGGGATGGCGCAGTTTGTCCAAGGCCACACAGACTAGCTGTATCTCATAGGAGACACCGTGGAGAATCAAACTTCCAAGCCATTATTTACCTAAACCACTGAGCTTATCCCGTTACCTAAAGTCTCGTGAACTTACTCTGAGAGATTTGTAGAAGAAAGAATTTTTTAAAAACCGTATTTCTTTACTCAGTTTCTTGAAATTACAGACATGTGTACTGTATGTGGATTTCTTTTTGCATGCATACTTAGCAACCAGCTGAACATATCAACAGCAAACAAACAACAGTCACCAACAGGGGGAAAGAGAGGGAAAAGAACACTTAGCAAGGAGGCAGGGCTATCTTTGAGTTCCAGGACTGGGAGGAACAGTTGTTTAGTACTGGAAAGATGTACAAAGCCCCTCCCAGTCGCACAAACTACAGATAGCATGCAAGGCTGTAAACAAAACAGCTTTTTCATAATGTAGTGGTAATGCTGCTGCCCAGCTTCAGCAGGGAAAGATGCTTTTCTTCACCTAGCCGTGGTCTCGCAGTTTCTGCAGATGGAGGACTACCTAGCCAACACTATCCAAACCAGCATGGGAATATAAAGATATACGTACACCTTAGGATGTAAGAATACCCTCCGTGTAGCTGACTCTACCTTTCTCAGCAGCTTGATTTCCATCCTTGGTGACCAGCCCTCCTTGTCCATCATTCTGAGAGCACATGAGATGCTCCTGGCTGCAAATTTGTGGTGCTGTGTGAGAAACCTCCCATTGCTAAATCTTTGCTTGCATTGGCCTTAATTACTGTTCAGGGTGGAGTGGAACAGAGCTGATGGACGGGGAAGGTTTGCTATTCCCCCCCCCCCCAAGATCAATGCTTAGGGACAAAGGATGGAAACAGAGTCCATAAGTCCTCTGCATATGTGTGTGTGTGTGTGTTTTCAGGCTAGGAAGAGCAGCACTCAGAAACAGATGTATGCAGATGTGCGTCCTTGGATTTCAGCTCCCAAAATTCCCAAGAAATGATTCTAGGAGTTGCAATCGAAAATTTCAAATCTGCCTACTCCTAATTGGAACAAGCCCAAGGGGGTGTATCCTGACTGCCTCTCTGTAACCATTGCCCAAAGATTTTTGGGGACTATATTTGTGCAAGGCAGCAAAGTTTCGTCAGCACGGTGTGCCCCTTTGCATTTTAAAAAGCAGAACATAATTAAGAACACCACCGCTATTTTTTTTCCCCAGACCTTGGCTCTTCCAGTCCTTGTTGGTAAAGCTTATTATGGGTTGGCTTGTCCTTTGTCGCCATCGTGTGTTCGTGTGCAGCGACACCTCCCGTCCGCAGCGCTTAGAAATGTCGGCTTTGGGGGACTACAAGGTCCAGCGTCCCTCAGCCGGTCTGGCTGGTGGTTTATGGGAGTTGTAGTCCCCAAAAGGCAATGTTTTCAGCCTCTGATCTGTCACGACATGGATTCCCCCAGGCGAGGGACGAAAATGGAGGAAAGTTTAAACACTTTCTCTCGCTCCGGAGACTTTGAGGCCTGTCTGGCATGTGCCAAGCAGGTCATGGGCTAAACAGGTCATGAAGGTTTGGCAATATTGCTGATAATTTCTGCATTACATTTTTAAAAAATTGCCATTTTGCAAGCTTTAGTTGCACGCACAGCCTGCAGCATTGTTTCCCATTGTGCTGATGTGGAAAAGAAAACAAGGCCAGATTTGACCAATGTTTCTTGCTACACCCATGAGCAGGCACGCTTCCGGCCCAGAACGCTTTTGAATTCAGATCTAGTTTTGCTTTCTCTGGCTCCGATCCAGATCAGATGGATAAGGCCAAAGGGGAAAGTCTCTTGATAGAAACAGAGGGTAAAGAACAGGGTCACAGAGGTGCTTTCTAGTTATCATTTTTCCCCGTTCTTTTTTGTTGCTCAGATTTTGCACACGTATAAACAGGCAGGGTGTCCCTCCCCGGTCTTCTGTCTCCCATTCGTCGCACAAAATGGACAGGACTCCACACTATTTTTGCTTTCTTTTCTTTTTTTTTAAAAAAAGGATTTGTTTATTATTTTAAAAATCCATGCATTTCGGGAGAGGGGAGGGGGGAAACACAAAACACCTTTCTTCCCCCATCACAGTTCCTTCCCCCCCACAGAGCCTCTCAGTGGTTCCACCTTGCAGTGATGGGGAACGGAAAAGCGAGGTTTTGGAAATAAATAGTAGAAAATAGTTAAAAGCGAAAACACAGAAAATGGGATGTTGAGTGGCGTGTGGCGTTATGGGGAAGACTAATCTCATGCTAAAAAACGCCACACCCTCGGAAGGCAGACCACAAACAGGCATTCACACCACAGCCTGGGGAAGTTACTTTTTTTCGGATCCTGGAACTTCTGTTTTTTTGAGTTGTTGTTTTTAAAAGCACTTATCCAAGTGCTGATTCAAACGCAGCTGTCTACCGCCTCTCTTGCAGAATTCACATGCTTCCGTTTGGTGCGCAACAGGAGCTGGGAGATCTGACCCTTTTGGACTGCCGGGACTAAAACACCCCATCCAGCTCACTTGAGGATACTGGGATATGTAGTCCCAAGCAGACCATATAAACCATTTGCCGTGACGCTATCTTACAACCACACACACACACACACAATCTCTGACACATTAATGAACACTCCCAGTCACACCTGATACACACCCTGTATTGCTAAGGGACCGGCACAATTGTGCACCAGACTGCCTGGTGCACAGGATTCGCACGTGGTAACTATAAATGCACCATCCAGGGCGCTCAGTCACAAGGGAGACTGCAGTAACGCCACCCATAACTGAGCACAATGAAAAAGTGCTGCTGGGTTTTTCTGCCTCTCCTGCCACACACGCAACTTTATTACACACCATGTCTAGAAAATGTGCTTTTCTCCGAGTCATTCTGCACACACGGAAGACCGAATCCAGCTGCAGATCCTGCCCTATAGGAACAAGCAGAACGAACACAAGGGTGGAAATGGCGCACTATGCGCACGTTTGTTTGTGTGTGCCTGCATACAATTGCCACACAGAGGAACACCAAAAATTTTACTCTTCCTTTCCGTGCTGACATGCGCGCCCATTTAATGTTCTCCCTTCTGAACATGCACACTCTTATATTCGCAAGCACCCAGAAATTCACACATGCATTTTTTTTCTAGTAATAATAATAGGACCTGCCTAGTGTTTATTTTCTTAAAACTATCAGTCAAATAATTATCCCTTTGTGGGTGAGGAAAACAGACGTCTGGGGGTTCCCCGGAATTCCACGCTGGCGCGCTTCCATGGTGCCACTGCCCGCTGGCTCCCAGAGTTTTTCTGTCTTTGGACTTTTGGACTCTTGGCATAAGCAAGCCGGCCAGGCAACCATAAGTGGATCCCACACATACACCCCTCTCTGTTTTATACAGCTACACAGATGGGAATTCGGGTCTGGGAACCACAGCAATTCACGTAAGGGGATGGGGGAGCAGGAGAGTTTAAACGTTTGTTTTATTCACCAAAATTTGCTGACGGAGGGTGCTTCCCAAGGGCGGGTGGCAAAACAGCCCGGAGGTTCTCCATTTAGATACTACTGGCTCTTTTCACTCTCCCTGACACCTTTTTTTTCCTCCTTAAATTCAACCAGTCCCGACAAGGGTCCACAGCCATACTGGCCACACACACCCCATCGCAACATTGGCCTGTTTTGAGTTTTACTGAGCTATTTTGGCAAGACACCATCAAAGTGGGCAGGGTTGGGTGGGAAGCGTTGACCTGATTTCTCGCCCAGGTGTCCCCCTCAAATTTCACCTACGGATGCTGAAACCCCAACCTCATGCTCTATCCCTCCCTTTTCCCCCCTCTCCTGCCCGGAAAAGCACCCGTCCCGGATTGGCAGCAGCCGCATCCTACCCAACAAAAAGACCAATAAATATCACTAGTTTCCCCACCCACCTACCCAACACAAGGTTGTATACATGTGGAAAAACAAGTTTGAAGTTGGACCTGAGATGGGCGTGTGGGTGCAAAGGCCGTGGACCTAAAGAGGCGGCATGGATTTCTGAGCGCCAGGATGGGGCCCGGTCAACTCCATGGGCTCTGCTGGGGATGCTATGGCCATGCAGAAAAGTCAGAATTGGGGGGGACTACAAATCCCATAGTTCCTTCACCAGCGTAGCTACCAAGGGCTTGTGGTCCAAAAAAGGGGGGGCAAGCTCTCTGGATTCTGTGCTATGATCCATAAATGTTTTGTTCTGGGGGGAAAATTAAAGCGTTGAAATTCAGAAAAACCAGCAAAGCCCAATAGTGTCAGTATTAAGGACTAGCAGTTTTTATTGGGCATTGAAGTAGGATTTTGTACTTGCAGAAATGGTCTATAGTCCATGAGAATGATTTACGCCCAATAAACCTTGTTAGTCGTTAAGGTGCCACAGAACCATCCCTACCGTTTGCTATAAGACAGGAATGGCCCACTTGTGGGAGGGGTCTTGCTCTTGGTTTTGCTGGCTAGGGCAGATGGGAGTTGGAGTCTGACAACACAGGGTGGCCTATAGGTTTCCTGCAGAGGCTCTAACAGAATCCTCATCACTCTCCCTGAAAAATCCTACAATTTCCAGAATTCTTTGAAGGAGAAGACATGAGAGCAGCAAGCATGATGGTCATGACCAGCATTCTGAAGGTCTTTGGCACCACCTAGTGGTAGAAATCAGGAGCCACCTCCTAGGAACCTCAGCGGATGTCACCCTCTAGTGGAAGGAAAAGGGAGAACAAGTGGTTTTTTTTTGTTTTTTGTCCACAATGCCCCCTACTGGCTAGACTGGGGGGAAAAAGATTTCCAAGTTCTTCTCCCCTTCCACTCCTGCAGATCTTTTTTGGGCCAGGAGGGGAGCACCATGGGCTGCTCATAGGAAAAACTGTGTCAGTGAGGTTGACTGAGGGGTCACCGGCTCTGCCCCCTCCCCACCGTGAACCCCAGTGGCATCTCCCAGCAGCTTCTGACACCGGGCCTTGTAGATGTCACGTTCGTGAGCCACCCGGGCCATCTCGACCCGCAGGGACTCCAGCTGCTGGGCAAGCTGGGACTTCTCGGCCTCCAGGACGTGGCGCTGCTGAACCCGCTTGAACCGGCACGATTGAGCGTAGCCGCGGTTCTTGAGGGTGCGGCGCTTCTGCTTCAGCCGCTGGACCTCGTCCTTGCCGAAACCCCGGAGCTGGCGGTTCAGATCTCGCACCGACATGGAGACCAGCTGCGCGTCGGAGAAGCAGTCGGAGAGCAGCGGCACCTGGAGAAGGGTGGGGGAAAGCAGGGGGACCACGGAGAGGCCGGAGAGAGGACCCACGTATGAACAGAAAGGGAAAATAAAACAACTACACAGCACATCACACATTCCTGTTTAGAACAATCAGATAACTGGCTGAGAACATGACTCTTTTTTTGGACTAGAACTCCCAGAATCCTCCCTAGCCACGCTGGCTAGCAAATTCTGAGACCAACAGGCCAAAACCTATATCTTTTTCTAGCTTGGCTGCAAACCCTTAGGGAGAGGTGACCCTCCTTCTTCCGAGAAGGTTTGTGGCCACCATTCCTGGACTCGGACAGAGGGGCCCGACACCTCGCTCGTGGAGTACCAGCGTGTCTAGGACATTTCCCCGGGAGAGACCTAGCAAAAGTTTGCAAAACTTTTCCACAAAGCTTCTGATCTTCACCAGCTGGCACAACCGCTGGTTTTGGGGGGAATCTGCTGGTTTTCTGACGACACTCTGTCTATTTACTCCTCTGTGCTTTCATCTTGCAAATCTAGTCCAAATACGTAACTTTTTCAAGGTTTGGGGTATTCTGTACAATTATCCCTGGGGAGCCCGCCAATCCTCTGTCCCTTTACAACCTTTGGCAGGTCCTGCTAACCACGGCATAACTTTGCACTTTCTAGAACCGGAAGGTTGGATCTGACCTGCCTCTTGTCTGAAGAGGGACTGGATTTTTTTGACTACAACTCCCAGAATGCTGGTTGAGGGATGTCCCTTGCTTTTCCCCCTTCCTGCCCCACACAGGTAATCCATTTCTTTTTAAAATCTCTCTTCTGCGGGTTACCTGCTGTTGCTCTGTCCCGAGAGCTTCGGTCGCTCCTAAGAACCCCTGCAGCTGGGGGGTCGCCCGGCCACGAAGGCCCGCTTCCGCCACGGGGACCCCGAGGAGGGCCTCCACGGCTTCGTCCAACCCTGGTACCATCTGGCCTTCGGGGCTTCCCCCCACGGCGGCCGCCAGAGTCTGGTGGAGCGTGGCCATCCAGTAGAGTTCTTCCAGGGTGGACTTGGGGTCCCCTCCGGCTTTGTCGAAGGTGGGCGAAGGTGGCACCGAGCTGCACGGGGTGGAACTCAAGGACGAGGCGCCCACGCCGGGTCTGGAAACCTCTTGCTTGACCTCGAATCTCAGCAGGTCAAAGTCGTCCAGGTAATCGAGCGCCAGCGGGCTGGGAGGAAGGGTGCTCATCCTACCCCGGACGAGAGAAAGAGAACATGAGGGACCGGACGAAGAAGCGAGGGATGGATCGGTGTCTGGGATAAACCAACCAGCAGCCTCTTTGATGGTTGGCTACGGAGGGAGGGAGGGATCAGGTCCACGGAGACGCCACTCACCCCTAGCCCTGTAGATCTGGAGAGTATGGAGGTTGTCACTCCCTCCACTTTCTTACGATACAGCCCATAGCCTGCATGCGCAGGCATGCGCACAAGAACACGCTGGATCAAACCCAAGGCTTCTCTGATCCAGCATTCTGTTCACAAAGGGGAAAACAATCCAAGGTCCATGGGAAACCCATAAGAGGGTTACGAAT
The DNA here is from genome assembly GCF_051106095.1 of Pogona vitticeps. Classification (NCBI taxonomy): domain Eukaryota; kingdom Metazoa; phylum Chordata; class Lepidosauria; order Squamata; family Agamidae; genus Pogona; species Pogona vitticeps. Next base: position 118,828,987 of record NC_135788.1, read on the forward strand.
GCAAACGATATGCGCTCTGCACATGCGCAGAGAGCATCCAGACCGAGCATGACCTAATGGACAGGTTAGAATTTTCACAGCTCTGTGGAGAGCGAATTATGGCTAGGTTCTTCTATGAACTAACGTTAGGGTCTTTTCCACCCAGGAGCTAAAGGAGATCTTTTGTGCTAAATCTGGGGATCCGTGACGCACAGAATAGCTCAAATGTACATCACTATGGAATCCCATCAAGAGCAAGAACCCCCATGAGAATCAGATCCACCGAGCCATGAAGAATTACTGCCCCATTCAGCATAACTGGAAAGATACCTTGCACCAACCCATTTAAAATCTTTATGGATTATTCAAAAACAAAGAACCGCCTCCCTCTCTACAGCTTGAAAAAAGTTACTTTTTTAAGACTACAGCTCCCAAAATTCGTCCAGGCCAGCCTCTTCACTGGACAAGTAACCCCAAAAAACTTTTATCACACATTCTGCACCCCTGTGCGTTCACACCTTGGCTTCGGTGAGACTAAATCTTTAAGGCTATGGACCCTGAGCATTAGTTAGGTTTAGGAAGCAGGAAGCACCAGCAGGCTGCCGGGGACTTGCTCCCGAGTAAACCTGCTGGCAACGGGGTGAGGTGCCAAGCCTTTGCCTTGTGAGGCCTCGACAGTCTAAGGTAGCAGAATGCAGGCGGAAGGGTCGAGAAAGGATGAACCAAAATGGATCATCATCTCCGGCAGGAGGACTTGCAAAAATAAAAATTAAAAATGGAATTATTTCCTTGCTTTCTCTTGCTCCTCAAAAGCTGGAAAGGTCACTTTCCGCGGACTACAACTCCCAGAATCCGGGGAGGCAGGATTCTGGGATATGTAGTCCAACGGTTTTTCCAGACTCGACTCTTTTTTTATGCTGTGCTATGAATTTATGAAACCATCACCAAGGGTTTTTTTGGGGGGGTGGGGGTGGAAGAGGTGGCCAGTTTCTGGGGCACCCACCTGTTGGTTTGGGGGTCCATCGGTCTCCTGGTCCAGCTGCCAGACGAGTTCCCCTGGTTGACCTTTCGGCGAGGCTGGTGCCCCCCTCCTCAGCACCACGGCCAGGACAGGATGGCAGGCGGCTTGCCCAAGCCCAGAGACCAGATCCCGGACACCAGGGTCCCTTTTAAAGCTCCAGGGAAGCTGAGCTCAAAGGAATACATTAATGGCTGGCCAATGAGGCGCCTGGACTGGGCTGGCCCAGGAGGAAGAGGGATCACTGGCAGAGCGGCGCCTCCCCACCCCACACCCACCGGCCACCTCCCCATAACTGTGGGATGAGTTCAGTGTCTCTGGGAGGAGGCCCTCGCCCGCCCGCCCTCCCTGCCTTCCAGAACAAGTTTCCTTCTGCTCTTTACTTCCTCATCTGGGGAAGAGAAAGTGCCGCTCTTTGGTCTGACACAACCGCTGGCTGCTGCCACGAGAAAGCCGAGCTCTCTGGGCTGACCCCAGACTTTGTGCTGCCTGAGACGACGGGCAAAGTGGCCCGGATATGTCCCTGCCAGCTGGAGCCTGCAAAACCCTTGGGTTATTATGAATGACACCTCCCAACCTCCCACAGCCCTCGATGAATGGTTTTCCCTCTGACCGCGTGGGGCCTCCCCCCCCAATGGCTCTGTGCCCCTCGCCGACTCGATGCCAATCCTTGCTGCCTCCCCCCCGGCATCTGCCACCTGAGACTGCTGCCTGGCGGGAGGACTGGCCCTAAAATTGGATTCGGATGGTGGCTTGGCCTTCCGAAGCCAGGGGTCTTCCCGTTGGGCACCCTCTGTCCTTGCTCTCCATGGGCCGTGCTGTTTGGGGACGGTGGGTGTCGTAGTACCAAATTATCTGGGGGTGCGGGTGGCTGAAGGAGATCACACCGTGGCCAACCGGACAGTTCTTGAGATCCAAAGGAGGCAACCGGACTCTTTTGGAAAGATCTCCTCGGGGTGAGGGGCCACGGTTCATGAAACCCCAGACCTGTGATTCTTCGCCCATGGTCCTCGACTGGCACAGGAGCCTCGTGCCGCAGAAGATGTTGGCCTCCCACTTTTATTGCCTTCTCTACTGGCTGCTCCCAGCTTTCTCCTGCTCTGGTTTCCAACCCTGGGCTCCACCTTCCACCCACCTCAAGTATATCCTTTCATGTCAGGCTTAACGGCGAGCAAAAAAGGCTGCAACCGGCCCATCAATAATAACCTAGCACCTCTGAGCATTTGCAGAGTGCATGGATGCATAACCTGGAATTAATTCGTTCATTGTGTGCTGTCAATTCAATTCTGACTTACGGTGCCCTGAACCTCTGGCTTCACCCCCAGGTTCCTAAAACACAGAGCTAACTTGGGTTAGAGGGGATGAATCTCAGGAACTCTGCACGGGCTCAGAAACAACTTCTCCCAAGACCCGTTTGGATGAGCAGAAACAGCAGCTGCTTCCTTCCAGAAAAAAAGAAAAAAGACCAATCTGGTTGTTTGTTTGTGTGTTTGTTGTCAATATTTCAGCTTTCCTTAAGACCCATCGAGGGCCCTCTGAGGACAGGCCTTGGAGACCGGAAAGGGGTCCAAGCAAAGTGGGGTGTGAACCTAGATGATGATGATGATGATGATTACTCTCTGCTCCTGCTCTGTAAGACCTTGCACAATATCAAAAATTTGAGCTCACAACCAGAGCTTGAAAATGTTCCATTTTAGGATGACAGTTCCCATCATCCACTGGTTGGGGGATGATGGGAACTGTCGTCCCAAAATGGAACATTTTCAAGCTCGGCTTCACCATTCACCAAAGGCATCATCTTTCTATGGAGGGAATGATTGTGAAGAGGGTGGACAAAAGCTGGGGAGGGGGGGTGCGTGCACGCGTTTGTTCGAGATGAACGAAGCCCACAGAAAACGGATGAGACCTCGGTCCCCACCGGAGCCGCTGCTCATTTGAAAGCCGGGGGGCCATTGGAGGGGAGGGAGGGAGCCCCCGTGGTCAGAATGCGACCCGGCCGGCCGGGTTGCCATGACTTCTGCCCCGTTCCTAATACCCAGCGTTGGGGCCGGGACAAAAGGGCCAGGCAGCGTGGCTAAGCGGTTGTGACAGGGGATTCTCGGCCTATTCAGGGTGACGTCACCCGGTCATCAGGCCTCACCCCACTCTTGGCCACGGACCGGCCACCCCTGGCGCGAGCGGGTCCCCGTTGTGAAGCCGACAGAGGACGGGTCGGGCTCCCCAGTTTGCCCCCTTTGCGACACGACAGGCCCCTTTCAGCCAGAGCCTTGCCGCAGGCAGGAGTTCAACAGGAAAAACTCCCTCCTTCCCAAGGGAACAGCACCTGTGTCATTTCTGCCTGCTGCATGTGAACAGCACCGGTGTCATTTCTGCCTGCTGCATGTGAAGAGGCATCGGGTGTGCTTGTGTGTGCAGAAAAGAGTGCCAGGGAGACAGAGAGCGAAACAGGGGTACTTAAGTCAAATTAGTGAAAACCTACCCCGCCACACAGACGACCACTAGGCAATACAGTCATCATGTGGGCACCTTGCAGAAAATTATTTTCCTGGAGTCTTTTCCGAGGTTGTTTGGAAGATCTCAGCCAGGCCGCTGCAAAGTCTAAAAGAAAAGAAATAGAATCTTTAAAATAGACTTCACCTGTTGGATCTTGATGGATCGTGGCACCGTTACAGGCAAAAGAGGAGCCAGGCCATAAAGGAAACTTTTTTTTTAAAAAAAGGCCACTAACAGTCCTGTAGTGTGAGCCATTTCTCCTCAATATGACCGTTTTGAAGAGACACAGTACAGTAGTTAAAAAGGAATATCATCCAATATGTCCATTCAAATCAGGCTCGGAACTAGGCCGATATCAACCAGTAGACCCCTCATGGTTAGCTAAGGTTTAAATCTGGGTATTAAGCAATATATTTTACAACATATAAAGAGGTGGGTTATGAACACTGACAGATGGAAGGTAGAAGCTGTATATCCCTCCAGATCTGGTAAATAAAATAGAGTTCTGGGGATCGTTAAGGGTATGTTCTCTGTTTAATTAGCCAATCTTTCTATGCCCCTGCTTTTGATCACCCCCCCCATGTGTCTTGACCTCCTTGACCCACATTTCTCCCTGGCCTAATCCTGAGGCGGGTGACACTTTTAATGGGCTCCCAGCCCAGCCAAGCCGATTGCCCCTTACCCCAATCCCACATCCACCCATCCCCTATTACCCCCCCCTCCACCTTCATCCCGGCAAAATAAACACACCGATTAATTAGTCCGCTGGGGAGACTTTTAATGGGATCAGGAGAGTGGGCCAGAAGGGACGATTTCTCTTTGGGGGGATCAGATGGGGAGTTTAAACTTTTAACCCCAAGAGTCCACAATCTCCATTTTTTTAAAAAAAAAAGTCCTCCACCACTTAAAAAAAACCACAACAATTTTGGATTAGGAAGACCAGATTATCTCTCCAGGGTGCAGGGGGTTAAACGGTCGGGCTGGGAGCCAGGGGAAGCTGAGGCTTTTTGGGGGGGGGGGGTTTCCTGCCCAGAAACGGGTCACGGGCATCCCTCCATCGCCCCCATGGGCCAAGGACCGGCTCAAAATGGGAGATCATGGATGGTCTAAGCACAACAATACATCCACAACAATACACACTAATCACCCATTTACAGAAAAAGACAAAAGCCTATCTCACAGCCATAAATACTCCACTCCCAAGCAAACTACACCAGAGCACAGAGTGCTGTTCTAGGGCTCAACTGGGCAAATGCCAGGCTTGACCAATCTCTGCTGGTTTCTGGGTTGTTGTTGGGTGTGTTTTTTTTAAAGATCGGGCGGGAGTGAGGCCCCTGCTTTGGGCTGGAAGGTGCCAGGCGTTGGCAGTGCCAGGCAACAAGCAGCTGAACGAGCCGGGTGGCCCTCTGGGCATTCTTTAAGGTAAGCCCCAGCCGTGGGCTCAGGTCTGGTTGCCTGTACTACATGGTTGGTCCCCTAGCTTTTGGTGGTAGAAACGGGGCAGGTATGCCTAAGGCCATAAACAAGGGGGAGCCTCTCTGGGACTTTGCTGTCTGGATTCAGGAGGGAGGGAGCTCGACCTGTTGAACATCCACATTACTGCAAAGCTACAGAAGCCCTGCCAGGAACGCAAGGGGGGGAACCTCTGATAAGAGGGCCTTGAGATCAGACTTTAGAAGGACTCAAATCTATCAGGGCAAGGAAACGGGGATGATGGAAGCCATGCTGTGGTGCGGGCCGTGAACCCCAGCTTGCTGGCGTCCCCATCTCCTTTTGTTATTGTGCGATTCCTACTCGTGCCGATGCAAAAAAGTCAGTCCGAAAGCATGAGCTCTCCTCTGCCAATCTGGGCGTGAATCCGGGCATGGCTTATGGGCTGTCGAAAGTTCAAAGTTTCTCCTCCAGGATCATTCTCAGCCAACCTTAGCCCCCGACCTGGGGTTAAGACGTTCAAAGAGGGTAGGAGTCGGACCGGTGGAAAGGAAGTGTGTGTGTGTTTCCAGGATCATATCAGAGCCAGTTGGCGACTGGGATCATTTCCAAGCAGAGGGGAGAAACCCTGCTCCCCGTCAGCCTTCGGGGAGGACAAAAAGATGGACCACTTCCTTTTGGGGTGGGGGAACTACAACTCCCAGAATCCCCTATCACCCTATGGCCATTAGCTGGAGGATTATGGGACATTCCATCCAACAAGCATAATGCTTCCAAGATCCGGGCTAGACATCTGTTTGCTTACAGATAGAGGAACACAGAAGTTTGTTCGGGACAACCTGCTCAGCAAAGCACCTCCACTTCTAACCCACTAGGCCACGCTCGGCCCCCAATATTTAGGGTTTCTCTTAAAATAGCCCTCTGTCTATGAGAGATAGCCTTGTCTGAGTCCGAACAGTCTTCATCCATACTCCTGGCTTTCTAACCAATGGCTGTTCCTGGATCTGGATCCCGTAACTTTCATTTTCAATTTGAAAACCTAAGTTACTAGTCCTCATGGTGGGGGATGAAAACAACGCAAGGGGCTCAGTCCTCTCTAAAATAATGCCTTTCCCCACCTTTCTTTTTCTTTTTTCTTTGTTTTCTTTTTTTTTTGGCCGTGGGTTTTTAAAGATAATGAAAAGAACCTTCCATTCATACGGGAGGAGTAGAAAACCTGGTAGTGATGGGGATTCAATAATCCTTTTGTTTTGAGAGCCTACACAGGAACTTGGCCATGGAAGCTGAAACTATGACAAAACCATGTGCGGAAAATAATGTGTAGAAGAATCTAATCCAACCCTAGGGAGACTGGTTATTCTAAGAGACTAGATTTAGGTTTGAATGCAATTCGTTCTAAACCCGATATTGGAGTAGGTGGGTCTCAGACTGTGAAATGTATAATAAAATGTTTAGGGCACTCACAAGACGAACAGATTTATTGCAGGGGGAGCCTTGATGGATTATAATCCCCTTGGACACAAGGGAAATGTTCCTCCTGCACTGTGAAAAATGGTATCTCTGTCCATGAGCAAAACACCTCCTTATATTTGGAAACATGCATTTTGGACACGTTAGGATTCCTCTCTGAGTCATGCCATTAAAGCTGTGATGGAAAATTAGGAATTTGAAAAAGGTAAGCAAGCACCATTGCTTTGATGTAGCCAAACAATGATTCAGCCGAAAGCCACACACTACAATGTGTTAATTAAGGCTCTCTCTAAATCACATTTATGGATTTATTTATTTGTTTGTGTCTTTATTTATAGGCTGCTTTTTTTCCTGTGAAGGGGATCCAAGGCAGCTCACAATATTAAAAAGGATAGAATTTAAAACATAATTAAGTTAAACATTTTTTAAAAACTATTAAACTATACGTTAACAAAAATACAATTGAATAATTTAAAAAGCATTTAAAAAGCAATTGAATCATTAAAAGCAAATAAACATTAAAAACTGCATAGTATTAGGGGAGTCCGTCTTCTAATTTCATTCATTTCAAATATTTTTGGGATCATCGTAGGTGATGTCGCCTGCAGTAGAGCCCTGATTCAAAACTGAAGCCTGAATCACTGGCCTGCGCCTTGTCCATAGCCGGAAATGTAGTTTGGATTTTTTTACAAAAATTGGTTAATTCTATAATAAGTGAGTGAAGTTAATTTTTTGAAATCGTTTATCATAACTTAACGACTTCTCATTTGCAGCGCTTTGACCATGTGGTATTGTAAGTCAGCATGTTACCTTAAAAAATTTTTTTAACACAGTTTGGTTTACAATCTGGTACAGTAACCAGCACAGGTGGCTTCCAGAATCCCATGCTCCTTGCTCCACTAGAAACAGAACGCAGAAACTAGACAATAGAAATGTAGGAAAGGGACATGGTTACTAAGTAAGCCTAGTTACGTTTATTATTGTCTTCCTTGACTGGCAGGGAGCTCAGCTCAGAAGAGGTCAACTGGTGTGGATGGGTGGAATACTGAATTTGCTCCTGGTTTCCATCCGAACTTTACAAGAGACCTCCCCAACCCCAGATTCAGAACTGCGGACAGCTCCTTTCGTGTTCAGCCTGAAATCTAAACGTGACACTTTGTGAAATCTCTAGGATTTGAGGCAGGAATTTTTCCCACCCTGGAAATAGTGGGAGGTTGAATCCGAGGGGCCTTCTCCATGCCAAGGCAGAGATTCCACCGGTGCAGCTGAGCTACGTAGGTCTCTCCTCTCATCGAACGTCTTCCCGGCATCCCCTACAAATCCGGGCCTCCAATCTGATCCTCGAACTCATCCGTCGCTTTCTTTTCCAACTCTAGACATGATCTGCCCTGCTTCCATACCCTTGGGGGTGATTATCAGGGTTAAAAGTTTAACCCCCAGGGACCCTGGCTGATCCGGGAGGAGAAACCGTCCCCTCTGGACCGTTGATCCCATTAAAAGTCTCCCCAGCCGGGCTAATCCACCTGTTTGTTTCTGCGGGACAATCAGGCGAAAGGAGGGTGAGGGCCGGGAGTGGGTGTGTGGACACATGCGGGCGACCGAATCGGCTTTGGAGGGAGATCAGAGCTCATTAAAGCTGCTACTCGCTCGTGGATTAGACAAGAGCGATTTCTTAATTGGAAGGCAGGACACTCTTAAGGAGGGGAGTGGGGCCTAGTGGGCAGAGGGATCGGAGCCCAGAGTCCCCCGTCCTTTGCCCCTCTGGGAAAGGAAAGCGGTCGCTGAGGTTGTCGTACAGAGGTGATGGGGTCTCTGAGCCAGGATTCCTGGGGGTCCCTGCTTCCCCTGGGGGGTCACTCCTGTTCCCTTGACCCCGAACACCTATTTCTCTGCCTCTGATCCCCTCTCACAGGTGAGGGTGCAGAAGGACGATTATAGTTAATCGGATCATATCAGGCTCTGTTATTTTTACTGCCCCTTATCAGGTGTCTCCACCTCTCCGAGATGGTGGAGGGGGGTGGAAAGGGGGAGATAAGACCCTGTCTTAAGCTGGAAAACCCAAGCCGGGTGGCTCCAATTTCAGAGTCCCGCGTCTGACAATCTGCCAGCCATGTGGCTCTCTACAGGCATCCAGGGTGGGCACCCTTCCACTGCCCGCCCCCTCTTGCAAAAAGCAAAAAACAAAAACCCCAGTTCTTGGGTCTTTCTTCGCAGGAGAACGGGCGATCGTTACATACATTCAACAGATAATGCTTTTACTAGCATGGCAATCCCGTGTGGATGAAAAATGACCATGTAATTTGGGGAGATTTGGGACGCATAGTCAAAATGTTGCTTTTCAGATCTTTTCTCCAGATTTGGGTCTTTTTTTAAAAAAATGCAGGTGGATACATTTCTGCCTGCTGGGTTATTGTGACAGGCACACAAGCAATGGCATCTGCATGTCTCGTTCATGTGCACACACACATCACAATATAACAACTTTCTCTCTCTCTCTCTCTCTCTCTGTCTGTCTCTCTCTCTGTCTCTCTGTCTCTGTCTCTGTCTCTGTCTCTCTCTCTCTCTCTCTCTCTCTCTCTCTCTCTCTCACACACACACACACACACACACACACACAGGTTCTTTTGTGTCCCTAAAGAAAGATTTGATTGTAGCTCTCTGCCCATTATTTAGCTTTCAGAGAAACCTTGTTTTCTCGTCATTCTTTCTTTTTCCAAAAAAACCCTCAAGGTTCTAGACCTCATGGCTGCAAAATCAGGCTACGTGAGAGTGAAGCGACTTTCCAGACCACAGAGTCTGTGCTGACAACTTGGAAATGGGCATATTTGCCAGCGTGGGAGCTGGGTTTCTGTAAGCCAGATGGAGCAGTACCTACGTCGGCGAAGATGCCGGCGAACAGCTCCCGCAAGTGAGCCCAGCGACGTCCGGAAGAGGCAGTCAAGGCTGAGAAGTGATTTGATCTGACCTGTGACCTTCCTGTCTGGGAGGGCAAGGGGCAGTGGAAGTTTCCTGGATTTCGCCAAGGCCCCTCCTTGCCAAATCGGAGTCCCCTCTGGTTGTTCTTCATCCTGTTTCTAAATGGAGAATGTGCCGGCATTAAAGGCAGACACCCGCACGCACCAGAAAGGATCCCTTTGTAGGGAGCAATCTCCAACCTGCCCCCCCCCAATGATAGTAGCCTTAAGGCTGAACCAAAAAGGTCTAGTGTGGGCACAGATCGGGGCTGGGCTGGAGTGCAATTTCCCCCGTACACAGTGGGATCACTAGGACGCATATCGCACTATTGCTCCAAAATGTGGTCCATTTCCTTGTGCGATTATACCTTGAGCGGTTCCACAATTAAGCATGTACCCTTAGTCCGGAAGTCCTTCACTCTAATCTTGTGTGTAGGGGCTGGTTGGGATTGCCCAGGACCAAGCTTAAAGCACTCTGTTCATGTTCAGAGGTGCCCTGTTTCTCCAAAAGTTTGAAAGATCAGAATGGCACAGAACTTGTTTATTTTCGAAGGACATAAAACAACAACAACAACAACAACAACAACAACAACAACAACAACAACAACAACAACAACAACAACAACAACAACAACAACAACAACAACAACAACAACAACAACATGCCTCAATCTGCTCAAATCCTCTCTGGACCAATCCTTCTGTTGATGGGGAGATTTTCGGTGCGTATTCTTTTTTTAAAATGGCTTTTCTGATCTTTTCTCCAGATTTGGGTCTTTAAAAAAAGTGCAGGTTCTCACTTTGATCAGGATGGCTTGTCTCCTCCGAACTCCCTTTCTCTGTGGTTTCTAGAGCTTCTATTTTGGTGTTCTGGGAGAGAGGCATGACACAGGCCCCAAAAAAGATAACATGTGGGGGAGACGGTTGCCCCAGCTGCAAGAGGAACCCGTGGGTTGGGGAAAAAACAGGCTGTAGCCGGACGAACTGTGACTCAGCACTTTGGCTCTCCAGGCACCCTGACTCAGCGCAAATGGCGTTGGAGGCCACTTTTGCAAACTGGATTTTGCTAACAAGAAAAATAAAGGGTATTTTTGCACTTAAACATATGTGTGCATGCCTGCATGCACGCATGAGGCTGTTCGGAACACACTGGATGGCCCACTGATGGACGAATGACAGCCCAGCCTGCTCTGGTGGCCTGGAGGACAGCTCGGTGTTCGCCATAAGTTGGCAACCTCCGTCCTGGCGAATGGGCTGCGGAAGATCTGAATGTCAAACTCTTATCATCCAAAAGAAGAGGAATTTTTCTAAGCTCTGCATGGGTGTTGAGGTGGGTTTCCTTGGACTAAACACGGCAGTGAGGACTGAGAAAACATTTTGTAGGCGCTGCCATTTTAAATTTCCCACCATGCCTTGGGGACCAGGCGCCTGACACTCAGAACTTTCATCTGGGGCATTGTGGGAAATTAAAATGACAGCACCCTTTCCTGCTGCCAGCTGGATAAACACATTGGCAAAGCAGCTACCGTGTTCTCAAGACTCACAAAGAGAGTATGGCTCAATAAGAAGCTGACGACACATACGAAGATCCAGGTCTATAGAGCCTGTGTCCTGAGCACACTCCTGTCCTGCAGTGAGTCCTGGACCCTTTGTGCATGGCAGGAGAGGAAGCTGAACACGTCCCATATGCATTGCCTCAGACGCATTTTTGGTATCACCTGGCAGGACAAAGCTCCAAATAGAGTAGTCCTAGAACGAGCTGGAATTTTTAGCATGTATACAATACTGAAACAGCGACGTCTACGTTGGCTTGGGCACGTCGTGGGAATGACTGATGGTTGGATTCCAAAGGATCTCCTGTATGGAGAATGAGTGCAGGGAAATCGCCCCAGAGGGAGACCACAGCTGCGATACAAGGACATCTGCAAGCGGGATCTGAAGACCTTAGGAATGGATCTCAACAGATGGGAAACCCTGACATCGGAGCATTGAGCCTGGAGGCAGGCGGTGCATCACGGCCTCTCCCAATTTGAAGAGACCTTTGTCCAGCAGGCCGAGGCAAAAAGGCCGTCCTGAAACCAGCAAAACCAGGGAGCTGGACAGGGGACAGATGGTCTTTGTCTTCAGTGTGGAAGGGATGGTCACTCTCGAATTGGCCTTCTCAGCCACACCAGACGCTGTTTCAAGTCCTCCATTCAGAGCACATTACCATAGTCTCTCGAGACTGAAGGATGCCTAATCTAATCTAATTAAAATGTCTACTATGCCACCGTTTGGCTCTCTGGTCCTGCCAGGCGGCTTGTGGTCAAGCAAAGAGGGGGCGTCTCAACCCAAAATGTCAGGATCTGTCCCTGCTCTTGACCGCAGCGTGCCTACGCTGGTTGTTGTGGGATTTTTCGAAAGAGTCGCTCTCCAGTTGCTTGCTCCTGCGGCCGGAGGACTCCAAAACAGGAAGAGGGATCACTGTGGCGGGCTAGGTGGGTTCAAGATATTTCGCTGCCTGAGGCCAAGCGTTCACCCTCCTTTTTCATGGCCTCAAACCCGAGGATGGGAAAAGCCAATCCCCTCCCACGAAAACAATAAAACTGGATGCTAAGGCTCAGACGCACTGTTCCCTCCGCCACCGTAGTGCCTCTTGAACCTTTGCGTCCTGGCGCGACCGCCTCACTCTGCATCACAGCAGGGAACTTGGGAAAGGGCTTCCAGACTACAACACCCAGAATCCCCCAACAACGATTCAAGGAATGGCAGGAAAAAGCAAGTCATTTTCCCAAACTTTGCCAGAAGCTGATTCCACCCCCCACCCCCCGGGGCTGGTTTGGTGGACTTGAAGCCTCGCTGGCATGCTGTGATTTAGTAATGGCAAGCTGAGTCTTTGCACATGCTCAGGAACACTCCTGCCTCCTAGAGTATATCACAGGTTTGAATAGACCCCACCTCGTGGATCTGGCCAGGGTTCGGTGATTGCAATTTTTTTAAAAAAGTGTCTAGAAATGCCTCTTCTGATGAGTACAGCTTCAGAATCCACTAGTGGTCATGCTGACTAGGGAATTCTGGGAATTGTAGTCCACAGAGAGAGGGGGAGAGACAGAGAGAGAGAGAGAGAGAGAACATTCCCAAGCTCCAAATAGAAATATCTCGGCACAGCCCATTCTCTTGCTGGTGGCAAAACGCTTAGTTGGAAGCATCCAGTCTCTGTGCAAACAGACAATGGGTTCAAATAGAACTAAGGACCTGGTCACACAGCCAAAAAAAAAAAAAAAAAAAAAAAAAAAAAATAGAAATAAAAGACTCTGGTTCAGCTTCTTTTTAAGCTTTGAAGCATGGCACCCTCTATAATTTTTTTTTAAAAATTATTTTTAAAGGGAGGTTGGAAACTAGAAGTGAACATGTGGGCGTCTGGGGGATACGAGGAGGGGGAGCCGTGCGGTGTGTGTCCAGTCAGCTCAGCTGATCGGCTCGTGATCGCTCTTCCAGGGACCCGAGTGACCTCAAGGGAGAAGGAGTGAAATGCTCTTTTCTTGCTCAAGTCAGCAGCCCCAAAAGAGGAACCTGCAGCAGAGAAAAGAAAAAGGAGGAAAAAAAGGTGGTGGGGGTGGGGAGGGCAGCAGATGGCAAAATACAGGGCGATGTGGCACAGAGGGGGGAGAGGCATGGATGCCCAGGTCACTGAGCAGAAAAAAAAAATAGTTTTAAAAAGCAGAAACAAATACAGATTTTGTACCAAAGAATTGCCATTTTGTGCAGCCGAAGAGTGCTAAAATTCTGGGCTGCGAAACCAGCGAATACACCTGTAATTTGCAAAGCATGACGGAGGAGAAAAAGGGAGCCATCTTCATTCACAAAGAAGGAAGGGAAAAAAGGCCATCCGCAGCTATCACCTCCTGTGCCTGTTTACTGAGCACCTCTCCTGGCTGTGGTCCTGTCGGTGGTGACGTCACGGGGTTTGCACAAACATTCAAACTTCTCTGGCAAATTTGCAGAATGTGAAGGAATAAGGGTGTCTTTTGTGGAGCATGTGAAAAAGCCAAGCCCTGCCGGGCTGCAAGCATTGCTTATAAGATCTGTAAAGGCAACTGGTTAACTTCTTTTGGGGAAAAGCAAGCGAGACCCCGTGCATTTTGGATTGCGGTCCTTACGACACACCTTTGCCCGTTAATTTGTGCACAAGTCTGTCTTAGGTGTGCAGTTTTGTTCCAAATCTGCATCTCTCCCTGCTACTTGTGCAATGGTGATTTAAGCTCAGGGCACGTTATAGAGGCAATGTGGCTGAAGGAGGACTCAGGAGACCTGGGTTCAAATCCCTGCTTGGTGGTGGAAACTCACTGATGGACGACAATGGTTAAATCCCTGTTTGAACATCTCATGTACCTCAAAAACCCTATCAGAGTGGCTTGATAGCAGAGAACACACACCAAACACGGAGTGTCCTGTATGCTAAACTGGAATCCGTCCTCTTAGTGACCAGTGAACAGGCTGTCTGAACAGTTGGAGCAGACCATGGCGCACGAGATATGCTTTGCTCTTTCTTGCTAGCAGTTACTGTTTCCAAAGAAGGGACCAGTGGGATTTCATGCCTAAGCTGCTTAATGTTATACAATGGTTATGCACCATATACGTAATGGCATGAACTAAAACTGGGTTGAACAAAAAAAAATTGGATTTTTTTTAAAACACTGGAAAATTGGATTAAACAAAATGATGATGATGATGATGATGATGATGATGATGATGATGATGATGATGATGATGATGATGATGATGATGATGATGATGATATTTTTAAAGATTTGGGGCAGGGCCATCCTCGGCCAAGCAAACTTGATTCGAAGTGAGTTAGACTACAAACCACACGATCCTCTGACATCATGTTGAGGAGATGGGCTTTGTAGTTGGGCACTTCTGGAGTCTGCTGGCTTGGGTTGAGTCTATCAGCCAGTGATGGTGGAAGTGTTTTGCATGGAAGAATCCACACATGTTGACCCCCCCCCTTTCATGTATCCTAAGAGTTGAGTAAGGGGTTCTCTCATCCCCCCCTTTTTTGTTACCAGAAAAGAGGCGATTCAAAACAACAACAACAACAACAACAACAACCTAATGTATTTATTCGCTTTAATGCATCTGATTCAGTAAAGTTGGGAATCCTCAATTAGAACTCCCAGAAGGCCAGAACCTTCTTATAGGTATCTGGCTGAGGGGGTGAAATGAATTGAAGTCCAAGAAAAGGAAAAAGCGGGGGAAAGAGGGGAAATTTGGAACAACGTACTCGAGACCAATGATTGTTATGTGCTGTCAAGTTGTCCTTGACTTAGGGTCAACCCATGAATGAGCAATCTCGAAAATGTCCTGCTCAGTTCCTGTAAACTGAAGCTTGTGGTTTAGGAAGTCAATCCATCTTGTATTTTGGCTTTCCTCTTTTCCTGCTGCTTTCCACCTTTCCCAACATTATCTCAAGATCAGAGATTCCTCCCGCCCCCCAAAGAAAAAGCCCTGGATGCAGGAGGCGACTTCTTTCGTCACAAGACAGAAAAAAGACGAGGCCGGATCATGCTCGAGGATATTAATGGAAGCTTGATTTCCCTGTATATATATATGAATGAACCTTATTGTCCAGATCTCGCGAGATTTGCTAAAGCTAGTCTGAAGCAGCATTGTTAATACAGCGGCTCCACGTCCTAAATTCAGAGCTTGAGAACATTATTATCTGGTTCTGGATTTGATTTTCTTTCTTTTGGATTACAAATCCCATGAAACGTACCTTTTGGGCTACAACTCCCATCTGGAACAGTCCCTCCTGGGATTTGTATCGAGAATTGCATTCAAAAACAGTAGCATTTCCAACCTCTGCCTCAAACAGGGACAATAAATTAACAGTATAGAGAAATTCAACCTCACTTCTCCAACTTTGACCATGTTATTTGCCTTTTGCCCTGCATAAGCGCCCCCAGTCCCTGGGAGAAATGTATTTTTAAGGCCCAGCGGTGCTCCCTGGTGGCCAGAAGATGCAGAAAGGGGCTCTAAACGAGTAATGAAATCACCAAAAAGTGGATTTCAAATCCATCTTTAATCCCAAACTTCTGAATTTACAGCCCCACGTTTGATCACCTGTGGCATGTGAGAATTGTCCCCAGGTAAATAAACAGCATTACAAATTTCCTGAAATTATGAACACATTTAATTATCGCATGTTGTCTAAAGCGTGTCTACAAACTCCAGGTAGATTTATGCCCAAGGTCTTTCCAATAATATAATTTAAATTACCCACTGTTTATTCGTTCATTTGTTCATTCATTCGTTCCTTCCTTCATTCATTCGTTCCTTCAAATCAGAGCAATGCACAATTTAAAATTATGGACATACTATATGAAATCTAGGTAAAATTAAGACAAACTAAAATGTTAAGATAAATTAATTATTTTTTACCACTGTTCCTAATCTGAGTACAATGGATTTTTGCTTTACTCTGGGCTGTTACCTGTGTGTTCCAGGTTGTCCCGGAGCCGGGTTCAAATGCTGACAGCCCTTTATATTTTTGAAAACGGCACATAATTTGCTTCTCTGCACCGCAGCTCCTCATTGCAACCTCAGCTCTGCCTGATTTTTTTTTTAAGTCTCAGAAAGAGTTGGAAAATTTGTCCAGAGTTCCTTTCGATACATTTTATATCTTGGCTCTTCTCCAGGGCGTTCAAGGTCCCCCTATACATAGGTCTTCATCCTCCCAACTGATTTTTTTTTTAATCCTTATTATCAGTTTGGAGAGCAGGTTAGGTGGAAAGAGGATGGTTGGCAAGAAAGCTCAATTGGTGGAGAGGAGATTTGAACCCAGGTCTCTCCAAGATAGTCCTACCTACCATTAGGAAAACTAAAGCAGCTGGCTCAGGCAGCAAATTATAAGGTGTCGTGAAAAATCAGCAAACTGTTAGTTACTTAATATATAATTGTGATACTTTTACTGCCCGGGTTGGGATTTTTTGTTACAGAGTTTTGAATTACTTGTAAAATTATTTTTTGCTACACTTTAGAAGCACAGAAATACACAGAGGAGAATAGTTACAAGCTTCCCAGTCGCTTGAACCTACATACTTGTCTGTGCTGCTTTCTTTACTGCAGACTAGTTAACCAAACGAGCAGATCAACAGCAACAAAACAACTGCCACCAACCTATAAATGTGTCTGTGTGGGGGGGGTACAGAACATTCAGCAGAGAAGTAAGGGCGCTCTCTCAGTTTCAAAAGCTGGAAGGAACAATGGGTTCATGATGGATTGATAGACAATCATCTCCGGCCCAGAGATGGTGTTTCCCAAACTATAGGCAGCAATGCAAGGTTGTAAATAAAACACCTATGTTTTACTCAGAGGACATGAAAATCCACTTTCTTATACTATAATTCTCAGAATCTTCCAGCGGGATAGTTGGGGGATTCTGGGAACTGTAGTCCACAATGACTAATTCCAACCTCTGGATGAACTATATAGGTCCAATATTGTGCCCCCTCTCACAACCTCCAAAAATATTGGGCTACATCATCCTACCATTTTCAGCCAGCACAGCCCATGCCAACCGAGGATGATGGGGGTGATCTCTCCCACCTCCGCATTTTTGAGCAGTGATGACGGAGTGGAGCGCAAGATTATTAGGGGGACTCTACAGCCCCCCCTTGTGATGGGGAAATAAACCTGCCTAGAGGTAGGTCAGCCATCATCCACCACTACAAAAGAGCACATCAATGCATCTGTTAATATAACAAGCAAATGTAGATTCCTTCGGAGTTCTTCCGCGGCAGGAACCGAACCCAGGACATTCCCTTGCACATTTTGAACTGGTGCTTTGCTGTTGCCCCTCCAGCCCTCCCAAAAAGGGTCACCCATCTTCGTCCAGGACCAGTGTTGGCTCTGTCCATCCACTGGTAGCTGGATACGCATATCAGTGCAGGCCTGAGAGTTACACAGGACGCCTCGTTCCTTCCTCCACCCCACATCTCTGTGCTGTCTTCTCAAACCCCCTTCCTGAGAGGTGGGCGCTTCATTTTTAGAGAAAGGCAATTTTCTGGGGCTCAGGGCCCTCAGCTTCATCTGGGAGGGCTCGACTTGATGACCTTTGGGTGTATCTTCCAAAGGCTTTTATGAAAGCCACCCTGTTCCTTCATTTTAAAGGTGAAGAGACAGATCTGGAACAGGAAAACACTTTGTACATGCTCGGGAGGTTACTCTTGGCGGGGGGAAAAACGGGGGCGGCGCCAGAGGGTGGGCGGAGCCAAGAGATCGGGGGCGGGGCTAGGAGAAAAATCGGTCCCGCCCCTTGGGCGAGGAAGGCCAACACTGGAACCAAAGGAGCGCGCGGGGAGGGGGGTGGTCTGGGGACCACATGGCCCATCATCCCCTTGCCAAGGTGTGTGCGTAGGGGGGTGTGGATTCCGGAAAATCGTGCATCGCCAAAATCGGTTAGGGCTCAAAGCTGCAAAGCCCTCCTCCGAGGTCGGGGGGGGGGCGAGCGGGGAGAGGCGCTCTGCACACGCCCAGGAGCTCTCCGCCCGCCTTCCCCGCAGGCGCGGGAGGCTCTCTGGCTCCGGCAAGACGGGGAGGCCGTTACATCATCTGGGGCGTGTGGGGCGGGCGGGGGGCCCGTCGGGCCGCAGCCTATGAGGAGGGCGGCGCGGCGGGGCGGTCCCCGGCCGGGGCTCCCCTCCCACCGCCCGCCCGCCCGGGCCCGGGCCCGGCGCCGCGCCTCCCCTCCCCTCCCCTCCCCTCGCCTTCTTAAACCCCGCGCCCGGACGCCTGGGTCCATCCGGAGCGGCCGGGCGGGGGGGACCGCAGCGGGGGCCCGAGCAGCACCACCAGCAGCAGCAGCCAGAGCCATGCCGGCGCCCTACACGCGGATCTTGGGGTGAGACCCCCACACACACACACACGCGGCCGGATCCCCCTCCTGGGCATGCCCCCTCCCGGATCCGCGATCGCCTGGATCCGCGGTCGCCCCCTCCCCTCCCCCCGGTCACCCCCCTGCGCCCGATCTCGGGGAGGCACCCCTTCTGCCCTCACCCCCCCCCCCTTTTGTCTCCTCGGCCTTTTCTTCCTCTCTCTTTCCTATCTTGGAGTTGGAGGACTACAGCTCCCAGAATCCCCAGCCTTGAGGCACCCCCAAATGGCCCCGGAGAAAGAGCGGGTTGGGGGGTCCAGGGATTACCAGTGACGGGAGGGGGGCTTCTGAGCTTGAGACATTCCACCCTAGAACTTGGGGGAAAAAAGGTTTTTATAGGGACAACAGTTTCCATAGTCCCCTAGCCCGTAGCACGATGGATCCATCATCCTGTCTCTCTCTTCCTCCCTGGGCTTGGGAAGGTGACCTAAACAACTCCAACTGCCATAATTCCCCCACTGCTCATATCCTTTTCATCTCAGAACTTGGAAGGTTGATTTTACAGACTACGGCTCCCATCATCCCTCGCCCGTCCCATCCGCCATCCACCGATCCCAGCGCTTGAGAACGTTTCTGCAGGACTACGACTCCCAGTCCTTCGGGGTCCTTCCCTCTCTTTCTCCATCCATTCATGCTAGACTTTGGGAGTACAAAAAAAACACTTCCTGGATTTGGACTACCATGCCCAAAATCCACCCCCTGCTAGCTTTAAATGGCTCCATAGCTTTGCCACTTGGGACGATTCTGGGGATTGTCCCAAAGAGGGCTTCCCCCCCCATCCATGACCTCTAATCCCCAACCCAGAGAGCATCCTGCATATACAGTATACAGTATATCTATATCTATCTATATACTGTATATATATACTGTATACAGTCTCCCATGCGCTCCCTCCATGTTCCAGGATGCCCTAAATATATATACAACCCGGAACTTGGAGGGAGCACATGGGAGACCCACCTCGGGGGGGGGGAGAATGGGTCCTTCACGGCTCCTGGGGTTGGTGCCGTCCAACCCCCCCAAAAGCCCTTGGAGTTGACTTTGCAATCATCCTGGCATGCCAGGATGATGAAACATGAAACGGATCAAGGCCCCATTGCATTTCTCCAGTGGGACGAGGATGGGTCCGGTTGGCTTCTCCTCCCCTAACAGAGGCAGCTGCTCAGTTTATCTGTCTGTAAAGTGGGAAGAAGTGGTCCAGGGCGAGCGGGGGGGGGCTCCTTGGCCCCTTCCTGGATGGCTTTTGCCCCCCCCCCGGGTTCCTCCCCTCCTGCCTGCCTTATCTCTCCATCTCTTCTTTCTCTTTCCTCCCTTCACTGACGTGGCCCGTCTCCTCTCGTGGCTCTCCCCCTTCCTTCGCTTCCTCCCCAGGTCCTTGGGCTTCTCTCTGTCTAACGCCCTCCC
This sequence comes from Pogona vitticeps, assembly GCF_051106095.1. Taxonomy (NCBI): domain Eukaryota; kingdom Metazoa; phylum Chordata; class Lepidosauria; order Squamata; family Agamidae; genus Pogona; species Pogona vitticeps. Next base: position 118,848,653 of record NC_135788.1, read on the forward strand.
CAAACCCCCTTTCTGCCCCATCCCCACCTGATGGACGATTCGCCCCCCCCTTCTGTATCCCTTGCAGAAAAAGAGCAAATTTTTGCACAACTCGGGGAAGGGGGGGGAAGACCCAGGTGGTGCGAATTTGCTCCGGGCTGCTGGGTTAGGGGGCCGAGGTACCTGGGAGGCCTTGGGAATCCCCCCCCCCAGTTTCTTTTAAGAGCCCTCGGGTGATCCGTGATCCGTTCTCCACGTCACCCTTCCTCTCCTCGCCAGGGACTAGCCCCCCCTTCCCCAACACAACCTTTCGCCCACAAGAGGAAACTGCCAACCCTGAACCGTTTCACGTCCTCTTTGTTTTTTCACACTCGTTTATTTCCTTTTCGATTGCTACAGCCCAGATAAGGGTTTACTGCTAATCGGAGGCCTCTGAAGGAGGCCGGATTCTGCCCCCCTCCTCCCTTCTTTAATGGCCATCCTGGATCTTGGCCCCTCTCTGCCAAATCCTCTCCTCGGACTGATAGATTTCCCTCGGCTGTGCCCTAACTTCCCATGGATGCACAAAAACGAGGAACTGGCCTACCTTGCAGGGGCCCCGTGTGCCTGGGGATAGTGGAAGGGAAGTGCAAATTTAAAATATAGGTATAATCAATGAATTAGGATGTTAGGGATCTGTGAGAGGAGGTTATAGGGATAATCGGTATGATCCAACCAGGAGGGAGACCTGAGTTCTGTCTTCATTATGAGGGTCATATTTTTTACTTAAGGGGACTATTTCCTCTCTCTTTCTCTCTTTCCATTAAGTTTAGTCCCCTTTGATCTGAAAAAAATAGGAACATGAATAATTACTATTGCAATATTGTTGGGGAGCAGTTTAAAAAAGGGAGGAAAGTGCCTCGCAAATGGAAGCTTTAAAAACATGTGTCTGTTTACTGTTTTTTGCTTTTAATTACTGTCTTTTGATGATGTAAGCCACCTGGGGTCCTTTTTTCTTAGGAAGAAAGGTGGAGTGAACTAACTAACTAACTAACTAACTAACTAACTAACTAACTAACTAACTAACTAACTAACTAACTAAAAGCATCTTGAGGTAGGGCTCCATGAGAGGCGCATATTTTTTTAAAAAAATTAACTAGTTTGTCTCTCTACCCAGTTAGGACATCTGTGCTCCCATTTTACAGCTGAGAAACTGAGGCAGGAAGGAAAGGCGCTTTCCTGAGGCCATTGAGTGACATTCGCTGGCATAGCGAGAGGGGGGTTCCCAATAAACAGCCTTTAAACACGTTTGCGCATTGGCTTCTCCAACTTCCTAGTGCTCTCCTTGCAGGAGAACCAGTGGCCCGCAGTAAGCAAGCTGGCACATCGGACGGATCCGCGCTCCTGTTTTAAAACAAAGGAGCTGTGTGAATTGGATGCACAAAGTGGCTTTCCTTTTCTTTTTAAAATTAAGAAACTTTCCAGAAGGGGCAGAACGAAGGCTACGCGGAGGCTGCAGGGGAGGGAGGGAGGGGAGAACCGGCTGCGTGTTGGAACAGTGTGTACTCTTCTCTGTGTCTCGCACCCCGAGGCCACGGCGTTGCCCTCGCACCCGGCTCTATCAGAAGCCTTGGCTTGGGTGAAAGTCCATGCCATGCTGTCTGCCCTTTGGCCTTTACTCTGCCGTCCTGGAGCCCCGCCAGCATTGCACCAATCCGATTTGGCCAGCCGGTCCTTGGGGAGTGTGGGTGGGGGTGTGTGTGAACCCTCGCCTTCCCCCAACCTGTTGTGCAAGGGTCAAGGGGTTGTGTACGTACCTACCTGGCCGCACAAACAACCCAAGCGAGGGTGCCGTGAGTCCTGGTGGGAGAGTTCGGAGGCCGGGACACCAGGATCAGAGGTCAGCGTACCTGCGAGCCCCAGGACTTGACTAGTGGACTCTGCTCTTGCACGCTCATAGTTGTGCATGAGCTGCAGGGCTGTCAGGAAAGTGTGGCCTTAAAAAAAGGTGTGTTCCACACCAACACGGAGGCCTCCGAAAAGCCACTTTCCTGGATCACGCCGCCCAGAATCCTGGAGCGGAAGTTTCTGGGAATGGCATTGCAGTAAAATAAGGCTTCTATATAGTATACCAAATCCGCGCTGGGTCCAGAAGAGCGCCGTTTGCACGCTGGCTCAGTTTCAGAAAACTTATGCAAGAGATCGTACTAACTATATGTTCAACTTGCTTGCACAAGCAGGTAAATTTGAGTAGGCCCCTGCACACTTAAAATTTGTGTGTGCAGTTTTAAGTGTGCCTGCATGTTTTTTGAGTTTTAAAAAGTCCACGCAAGTCTGAGCTGTAGCTTCTTCTGGGCAGTGAATATCTGATATCTCATGCCCATCAACAGCACCTCGGTGGAGTTGTTGGCACATCAGAGAAATGTTGGGGCTTCTTGTCGCAGGTGCTGTGCATTGTGAGAATATTTGCAAAGGCTCATGATAGGCCTGTATACCCAAAGAAGCACATAGATTTCTGGATTCTTTCCACTAGACATTCCACATCCTAATTTTTTTTGGGAAGGGTCATATGCCCTGGATCAAATCCTGGTCTTAGAGTGGGTCCACAGCAAGATAAATGTGCAAGTGTAAACATGTCTTTACATTTGCATGGTGTCAGAAAATTCTGTTTATGCTTCTGCTTGTGAAAGAAATGCATACTGTCCAGAAAACACGAACTTTTGCAGTTTCGTGCAAATGTGTGCATACTTGTGATCTTTGTGAATGCTTGCAGGAATATCAAAACTTTGTGTATTTGTGTATGCTGTAGAATAATCCTCCCTAATGGGGCTTCCTTTAGGTGTGTTGGACTACACCTCCTATAATCCCTCGGCCAGGAAGGAGCTAGATCAGGGAAAATGGTGTCAGAAGCTCCTATCATTTTATGCGCTAGTAGAGAAGGCTTCGTACTCTGTCCATGCTCAGAGAAGCATGGATGCAAACCTGCGCTTCTTCAAGTAGATCCAAATATTTATCGTCGATCCTCTTGATGCTTACGGAGGAGTAAGGCGTATGCTGTTTGCTACACCAAAATTCGCCCACAAGTTGCATCATGTCTACAAATTTTGGTGTGCAAATAACAGCCTCGTACCTTTCTTGCTGTGCACTTTCATGTGTGACGGTACAGCCGGTGAGGCACGCAGAGATATTTCTATGTGGTTTCCCTAATCGTGCTTCAGTTTGGGGCTTGGACAAAGTTCACAGACGTTGGACAGCTGGAGGGGAAGGGGAGGGGATGATGGGTGTGCCACGGCGGCAGAAGTGAGAATGTCCACAGTCTGGGGAACACTTAGAAGAGCCCCAGGCAGTCAAGCTGTGCTGGGCAGAGCTCAGAAAAAAAATACTGGTTTAGCCTTGTAACTGTAAGATGTTTCCTAGAGTGGTAGCTGAGAGGATTCTGGGAAATGTAGTCTAGTGGTTTCCAACCTGAGGTCCCCAGATGTGCTCAGACTACATCTCCCAGACCGCTAGCTGTGCTGGCCAGGATTTCTGGGAGTTGTAGTCCAAAAACGTCTGGGGACCCCAGGTTGGGAACTACATGTAGCGCACAAAAGTAACTTTTCCAAGGTCCAGTTTTGGGAAGGGGATGTCCTGTGGCTGGTCTTGTGCTGTGGTCATCTCTCCGGCCCTGCTGACCCTATGCTTTTTCCCATGTGCTCTCTCTCATGTGCCCTCTTTCCCCCCCCCCTGTTTTCTCGTAGTCTCGGAGCCAGCTCTCTCCGATGCTGGTCTGTGGTCTCCGTGCGCTGGGCCCACACCCCGCGGGTGCTCCATGGGGACCTCAGCAAACTTTCGAGGCGGGTACAGGAGTTTGTGGAGCATGGGGTACGACTTTGCCAACCGGAGAGCATCCACATCTGTGATGGGACGGAGAAGGAGAATGTCAAAATCTTGAACTTCCTTGAATCAGAAGGAGTCATCAAACCACTGACCAAATATGAGAATTGGTAAGTGCCGTATCCACAGCCATATCTCTGGCACATCCACCGCATTTAGCCTGCACAGCCTCAATGGAGCCGCGTAAGGGACAATACAATGGTGCCTTGCTTAACGCCGATAATCTGTTCCAGGAAAATCGCCGTTAAGCGAAAACATCGTAATGCGAAAAAACACATTGAAACGCATTGAAACCCCTTCAGTGCATTCCAATGGGGTCAAAACTCACCGTCCAGCGAAGATCCTCCATACGGCAGCCATTTTTGCTGCCTGTCTTGCGAGGAATCCGTCCCAGAAAACAGCGGGGCGCCATTTTGTTTACTCGGCGGCCATTCTGAAACCGCCGATCAGCTGTTTGAAAAACGTCGTTTTGCAAAGAATCGGTTCCCAAAGCAGGGAATCGATCATCGCAAAGTGAAAAAAAAACATTTAGACCATTGTTTTGTGATCGCAATTGCGATCGCAAAAAGATCGTCATAATGCAGTTTTGTCGTAATGCGGGGCAATCGTAAGGCGAGGCACCACTGTATTTGCATTGCAGGCACCCGTGTACTATAGCACCCCCGTTGTCTAGTGGCTGTGAAGGAAGTGTCAGAAAAGTAGAATCCTCTATTCACTTCTTCCTGTCTTTCCATAGCTGGCTTGCTAAAACCGACCCTAAAGATGTGGCCCGGGTGGAGAGCCGGACGGTCATTGTCACCGAGAACCAGAGGGACACGGTGCCCATCCCTGCCCCGGGGGTCAAAGGGCAACTGGGCAACTGGATGGACCCCCAAACCTTCCAGAAGGCAGTGGACGACCGGTTCCCTGGTTGTATGAAAGGTGAAGAGAAGGCAGCTTCGGGGAGGCAGAGGGTATAACGAAATATGTTTTCCTCTAGGGAACGGGTGGAATTGCTCAAACCACACCCAGCCCCCCACCAACGCTCCTCATCCCCTAAAATTATATCAAAAAGAATTGATCCTGAGAGCAAGAATTTCCTTTCAAGGAAGGCATAACCACCTTCTGTCTTGTCTTCCCATCTGAAAAAAGGTAACATCCAGTCACATCTGGATGTTTAGTTTACAGACTCTATCTACTTATTCATTGAAATCTCTCTCTCTCCTTAATAATGTATCCTCCACCCAACCCCAAAATGATATTTCGCGGCTGGCGTTGCTGTTACTGTGTTTTTATCACACATTCGCAAACTGTTGTAATTTATAGTTTCACGTATTTGTAATTTGGGGTTTTCATGGCGTAGGGCTTTCTTTTAAGCTGTAACCCCTCCCCCAGCACTTTGATGAGTAGAGATGGGCATGAACCGGTTCGTCCTGGTTCGTCCCAGTTTGTAAAGGCACAGGTGCTGCTATTCCCCTCCCCTGCCTCCATTGGCTCAATCCGCCAATCATGTGCTTGCTTCCAGCCCCTCCTCAACTGATCTTCCGGTCCCGGCAAGAGCTCGGGCTTCTCTGCCCCGCCCTCTTGGCTGATCTCCCAATCAGAGAAAAGGGAAGGGCAGGGAAGTCTGTGCTCTTGCTCGTGACTGGGGGATTCGCCAAGGAGGTGGGAAAAGCAAGCTGGCTGGGCCTGGTGAGTGGCTGATAGGCTGAGGAGGCGGGGAAGGGGAGGAGCAGCTGTGCGGCCGCCTTGAACGAACTGGGACGAACTGGTTCGTGCCCATCTCTACCTATGAGGAGCAGCAAGTTGGAAATCAATAAAAGTGCATCAGTTCAGCTGAATCTTCTTGTTTCCAGTCATAGGTGGTCAGAAGAGCAAGCAAGAAAGAACACAGTGACGTTTCCCCAAACCATTCCCTCTTCTGCTTTCTTCTCCCGCAGGCCGCACCATGTATGTCATCCCGTACAGCATGGGGCCCATTGGCTCCCCACTCTCCAAGATAGGGATCCAGTTGACGGACTCAGCTTACGTGGTCGCCAGCATGCGGATCATGACCCGTATGGGTATCGCCGCCCTTCGTACCTTGGGGGATGGAGAATTCGTCAAGTGCTTGCATTCTGTGGGGCGGCCCCTGCCCTTGACTGGTAAGCATCTCCCCCTGGGGGGGCAAGAAAGTTGTGGGGCAGACCTCTAAAATTGCCAGGGACGAGTTTCAGTTTTTTAGGCCAGCTGATTCTATTTTTTCCCCACCATCTCTTTTCCACTTTGTAGGATGGTTACCCCATCATGGGTCATAACCTCTAATGGACATTTCCTCCAGGAATTTATCCTATCCCTTTTTTCAAGGCATCAAGGCCAGATGCCATCACCACATCCTGTGGCAAGGAGTTCCATAGCCTTTTGTCCATTCTCACTTTCCCAACACTTAATTGGAGTGGATGTCCCCTGGTTCTGGTATTGTGTGAGAGCTTCCCTCTATCCACTTGATCCATCCCCTGCATAATTTTATACATCATCATGTCCCCCCCCTCCGGCGCCTTTTCTCTAGACTCAAGAGCCCCAAACACTGTGTAGCCTTTCCTCATCATGGAGGTGCCCCAGCCCAGTCCTCCTCTGAGTCACTCTCTTCTGCCCCTTTTCCAGTTCCACCATGTCTTTTTTGAGATGCAGCAACCAGAACTGTGTGCAAAAATCCAGGTGCAGCCTTACCAGCGTTTTTGTACAACGACATTATCATGTTGGCTGTTTTATTTTCAGTCCCCTTTTTTAAGGAGACCCAGCATGGAATTGACCTTCTTCCCTGCCTCCACACAATGGGTTGACCCTTTCATCGAGCCGTCCACCAGCACACTGAGATCTCTTTCCTGATCCATCACAGATAGCTCGGAAGCCATTAGCTGATAACTAAAGTTTTGATTTTTTTTTTTTGCCCCAATGTGCATTACTTTAGATTCTCTTATATTGAAATACATTTGCCATTTTGCCACCCATTCAGAGAGATCCTTCTGGAGCTCTTCACAGTCCCTTCTGGTCTTCACCACCGGGATCCTAGAGATCATCCAGACCATCCCCCCTCTCGAGGAGGCATGACGGGGAATCGAACTCCCAGCCTCTGGCTCCATAGTCAGATACCTAAACCTCTGATCTATCCAGGTTGTAGCCTACTGTTGTGCAATGATCTGTACTGGTTGAAGTGATGCACACTTGCTTAAGGCACAACAGTATGCTTTTGCCACACACACAAAAACACCGCTCCTTGCACAAAAATCTACATATGAGAGATTTCGTAGAAAAGCTTGCTGCCAAACACACCCATTGTTTTGATCACGAAAAGACTGCTTGCTTTATTTACAGGCATTTACAAACTGCTTAGAACTGAAAGTGTCAAAGCAGTGCATGGAAATGATTAGAGCACATAATATACAAATTACAGAATGCAATATAATCATAATAATAATACTGTGCTGTCAAGTCAATTCTGGCCTACAGCTGTCCTTTTTCATGGTTTTCCAGGTAGAGAAGACTCAGAAGTGCTTTACCTTTCCCTTCCTCTAGGGGCACTCTGGGGCGACAGTGCAGCTTGCCCAAGGCTACACAGGCTGGCTGTTTCTCCCAGGACACCCGTGGGGGGAATCAAACTCCCAACCTCTGGCTTGGCAGCCAGATCCTTAAACCACTGAGCTATCCAACCAGCTTAGAATGCAAAATACATGCAGTATATAAATAAGCAGTGCAATATATGTCATTGAACGCGAAAGTTAACCTACAGGAATTATGCCATCCATTAAGTAGCTGGTAGATTTGACTGTGTAAAGGGGATTTGAAGATTTGAATAATACATTGAAGTAGAGCTGCTAGGAACTTATCCAATAGAAGCTGCTGGGAGGTACTGGAGATGTTCCTTCAGAACCTGGACCACCCCCTGACCTCTGCTTTTTTTTGCCCCCCCCCGGGGCTTGGTTTCCTCCCCGCCTGCCATTCTTCCCTGCAGAAGACTTGGTGAATAACTGGCCTTGTAACCCAGAGAAGACGCTGATCGCGCACGTCCCGGAACGCCGAGAGATCGTCTCCTTCGGCAGCGGCTATGGGGGCAACTCCCTCCTGGGCAAGAAATGCTTCGCACTGCGCATCGCCTCGTGCATCGCCAAAGACGAGGGCTGGCTGGCTGAGCACATGCTGGTGAGAGGGGGCCGGAGGGAGCGGGCAGGGGATACGCCAGATGGGGCGCTTGCCGAGAGGAAGGGAGTAAGACCTAGTGGGGAGCAGGCCGCGGTGATCCGGGGAATCCCTGCCGAACCTCTAAGCAAGCTCTCTCTTCTCCATGGAGTGGGGAGGGTGGCTGCTGTTTGCACAAGCTCAGAGGTACTCTTTACTATTCCTAACAGAGCTTGGGTGCTGGCGACAGTGGCTGGAAGGGATGCATCACATAAACCCCAGTGCTGTCCCATTCTGATGGGTTGGAACCGCCAAATGGCTTCCCCGAAAGGAATCTGGGATCAGAGATCTTAGGGTGGGGGAGAGCCGTGTCGAGAAGCGTCCGGGGTGGGGTGGGGACACGACTAGAACTGTGGAGAGGGTGAAGTTTGGTTCGCCCCCCAGCCAGAGGCCAAAGAACAGTAGGTGTTTACCTTGTCTTGGAGGGATATTTAACAAGCAAATATTAATTGGTTAATGAGTGACAGAGGCCTGCTGAAATCCCGTCCGTGAGGATGAGTCTGACGCACGAAGGGAGGGAGGGGGGCGATGCAGGATCCCGGAGGGCATCGGCCTAGCGGGGTGGATGGGGGCCCAAGAGAAATGATGCTGACGGCCTCTTTGGGTCGCTCCTGTGAGGTTGCACCGCGAAGATGCATGGGACTGTTGCGAGGGCTGGCTCTACCATGAGGCGGCGAGAGGCGGCCGACTTTTCGGTGGTCCCACGAAGGCGGCAAGCGGTTAAACCATTAATTTTGCCACAAGGGCTGTGTTCAGACTGCCAAAGATGAGGAGAGGCGTCCCTGAGGATTTTTGTTTGGCTGGCTTTGGCTACCGGGGTCCTTTATTTGAGTGGGTTGTGGCTGAGGCGCCGCATCCGGTTCTGCCTCAGGCAGCAAAATGTCTTGGGCTGGCCCTGGATCGTTGACATGAGGCTACAGGGATTTTCCAGAAAAATAAAGAAGCACTTACGGCTTGAACGGGGTGGTTTGGAGCAGACTCCAAAGCCTTGTGGGGAAAAACAGCTCCTTAAAATGAGAAAAACAGTCCGTAATACACGGTCTGAAGTCTGCCTATTTTCGGATGGTTTAAGGTAGTCTCGAGGGCCAGACAAAGCCACTTATTTTTTTAAATGATAGTTGTGGCAAGACACACTGATGTTGTTTATGGAGTCTGAAATGACCAGACGCCATTGCGAGTCTGCAAGGATTCCCAAAGTTAAAAAAAAAAAAAAGCCGGGATGGCTATGTTTAAGGACAGAAGGACAGGCAGGAATTCAGCAGGGGAGGATGGACCCATCACTGTGCTTCAAAGGTATGGCTGCTGAAGTTTGGTTCATGGGCAGCTATTAAAGGCACGGAGTGGGGGAGAGAAGGAAGGCTACAGCAGGAAAAAACAAAAAGCAGAAACCATGAGGAGGAAATTAAAAATCTGATTATACAAATCTAGGCTTTATGACCCGAAGATTTTTCATGGCAGATTTCCTGTTTGTTGCATGCTATCTCAAGTAAATGTTTGTTCCGTACGGGAAGAAATTCCTGTGGAATTTACAACGGCCTCAGCCGATCCACAGATTCGTTTTGCCACTTGTGATCTTATACCGTTTATATTGTGTTTCTATATTACTTTATGCAACAGCAACTTGGGGCTTTGCTTGCAAATTTAGAATAGATCCAGTGGCATACACGGGAATCGAATTAGCCATGATTAACATGGAACCATAGAAGCATTGAATTGGAAGGGGCCTATAAGGTCATCGGATCCAAACCCCTCCTGCTCAAGGCAGGAATCCAAATCAAAGCAGATAAGACAGAGGGTTGTCCAATTTTTCTCTTGAAGGCCTCCAAGCGTTGGAGCGCCCACCACATCTCCTTGAGGTCATGGGTTCTATTGTCATACTGCTCTAACAGTTAAGAAGTTTTTTTGGATATTCAACCGAAATCTGACTTTCTGTAGCTTGAGCCCATAATTACATGTCCCACACTCTGGGATGATGAAGAATCGACCCTGCCCCTCCGCTGTATGGTTGTTCTTCAAGTATTTGAAAAATGCTATCTTTCCCCCTCTCGGTCTTTTCTCAAAGCTTAACAGGCCCAGTTCTTTCCCTCTTTCCTCTTAGGGCTTGGTTTCCAGTCCCCTGACCGTCCGTTTTGCCCTCCTCTGGACTTGCACCAGTTTGTCCGGCATCCTTCTTAAAGTGCAGCATCCAGAACTGGACACAATACTCAAGCTGAGGCCTAAACCAGTGCAGAATAGAAGGGGACATAAATCCCATTGATTTCAATGGGTTTTAATAGGGCTATAGAAGGCTGCCGAAACCGTTATTTGAACTGCCCCCAACGCCTCTGTCTACCTAAGTAGGAATTTGGGCTAGCTTTGTTTGTTTGTTTTTCTTGCAAAGCCTTCCAGGGTGTCGCTAGAGGTGTATCTTGTCTTGAAGATGCTCCCGGGAGTTGGATGCATGTCTGTCCATGCAAAGCACTAGGGGTACTTTGAGGAAAGGGGTGAAAGGGGGGATGTTACTTTTGGGGGATGATGATGATGATGCCCTTTAGCACCCCACAGCCAGCATGGCTAAATGATGACGATGCACTTTAGCACCCCACAGCCAGCATGGCTAAATATTCCCCCTTCGTAAAGCACCAAGCTTTTTTCAATCTCTGTTTAACAAAGTTTTTTTTTTAAATTGACTCCGCTCTCATGGGCTGCTCGTGCTCATGTTTCAGATCCTGGGCCTCACAAACCCTGAGGGGAAAAAGAAGTACGTGGCGGCCGCTTTCCCCAGTGCGTGTGGGAAGACCAATCTGGCCATGATGAACCCCACGCTGCCGGGTTGGAGAGTGGAGTGTGTCGGGGATGACATCGCATGGATGAAGTTTGACAGCGAGGGTGAGTAAGCCGTGCTGGAGGAAAGGGACAAATGAGGAGGTTTAAAGAGATGGAAATCAAGAGGGTGTCCCTCCTCAGGCTGTGCCATTTAGCTTTTGACTCCAAGAATTCTCCAGAAATCCTCCAGGAAGAATTCTGGGACTTTCAGGCCAAAGAACCACACTTCCAAGCACCTATATTTCATTCACCTGGAGAAGGGCTCTTGTTTTGGAGGCTGCATGGCCTAGCCCAGCCTACTTCCTGTATTAGATCTACAACAAGGAACCTGTGGTAGTGGTTCCTGGGCATTGTAGTCTCAGTGTCCTTTAGGCTCTATAGAGAGTGCCTCCTAAAAAAAACTACAATGCCCAGGAAGCACCACGGCAGTTTCCATGGGGGTACCTTTACTACTATAGGAAGTCAGCTGGTCCTAGGCCATGCCTGGGCCTTGACAAGGCCCTGCTCTGGGTGAGTGAAATACTGGACTCTGTAAATGGGGCGGCTGTGGCCTACATCTCCCAGAATTTTAGGTAGGAAATTCTTGGTTAATTCTCGAAGTCCAAAAAATCCGAACAGTATTCATAACTCCTCAATGGAGAGCCATTTAGCAGAGCACCAGCCCAGGTTTTGAGAGGGCCGCAGGCGTGGATTCCTCCAGTGTCCTCTTTGGTCCTCACCCCTGCTACTCCTGCCCATCTGTTGACTTTTTGCCTGAATTGGTGTGATCAAAAGGAGAGAAGGACCTTGGTAAAAATGGAGAAACCTGCATGTAAAAAGTAGATTAGAGCGTCCAAGAGAATGATCCTAAGATCTAGAGCGGAAATCGGCGGAGCGCCTCACCTCCTCCTTGTTTATTCCATGCAGGGGTCCTGCGGGCCATCAACCCGGAGAATGGCTTCTTTGGGGTAGCACCGGGGACCTCCACCAGGACAAACCCCAACGCCATGCATACCATCCAGCGCAACACCATCTTCACCAACGTGGCCGAGACGAGTGAAGGGGGAGTCTACTGGGAGGGCATTGACCAGATGATCCCAGCAGGCGTCACTATCAGCACGTGGCAGGGCAAGCCCTGGAAACCAGGTAAGCCTCTGCCACCAGTCGCGGACCGGTGATGGGTCACTCAGGCTCAAACTAGGCAATGCAATTAGCGTGCCTTTAGAAGCTGATGGTCTCCTTCGAGAGGCGAAATAAATCTGTCCATCCGGAGAGGAAGTTATAGCAAATCACCTTGCTGTGGTTTTGGGATGGGTCATCAGGAGGGATAAGTGGGCTGCACTTGGCAGGCCTTGATCACATAGGAGTGGAGCTTTAAAGGAATTGGGTGCCTAGAGGGAAAACATGGCAACAGTGGGACATGTGCATTTATTTGCTTTAAAACATGCTTTCACCCGGAAATGCGGTCTCGTATGTTCGCATGTGCAGTCTCATGTGCTCCAGTGGTACTGAACACACGTGGCAGGTCCTGGATTCAGCTCTTGTTATTTTTGCATCCAAAATAACTGATCGCCCTTACTTTTTCTAATGTAGAAATGTTGGGGTGGGAGAAGGAACATGAAGGATTTGGGACAAGAGAAAATGCACCCAGCAAACCCATGAGTTTGCCCCCTCCTGATGTAGATTCTGGCATGTCCATCAATAGAAACCCATTGAAATTTCCAGCCTCAAGACAAACACACTGCCATTTTTAAATGTTTAATGTTTTAAGGAGCATTGTGTAATTGGCATTCTATTTTATGATGTTTTATATGTTGACTTAATTTTATACCTGTCATGATAGATAGATAGATAGATAGATAGATAGATAGATAGATAGATAGATAGATAGATAGATAGATAGATAGATAGATAGATAGATAGATAGATAGATAGATAGATAGATAACAGGGCAAGGTAATCTTTAAGGCAACTGTTTTGAGAGTTACAAATAAGGTGCTGGCCCCAAAGGAATGGCACAAGCTCGTATAGCACATTTTTGCTTCTGATCACCTGATCTCGCCCATCTTTTTCTCCGCAGGCGACCCAGAACCCGCGGCCCATCCCAACTCCCGTTTTTGTGCCCCGGCCCGCCAGTGCCCAATCATGGACCCTGACTGGGAGTCTCCCCAAGGTGTCCCTATTTCGGCCATCATCTTTGGGGGCAGGAGGCCTGCAGGTAAGTGACTTTGACCCACCCCACCCCTACCCCAGACACTGGTACTCAAGGAAAGTTTCTTTAAACTTCTCCGACTTTAGAGCTGCTGCTGGCTGGGGATGCTGGGACCCGGAGTCCAAAAAAGTAGCTTTGCCAAGCGGTGCTCCCTGCCAGGTGTTTTTTCCTCTCCCATTCTATCAGCCTCAGTAGATCCATGGGGTGACCTTCCGCTAACCTTTCTCCCTCCCTCGCAAGGTGTCCCCTTGGTGTACGAGGCCTTCAACTGGCGCCATGGGGTCTTCGTGGGCACCGCCATGAGATCGGAGGCAACGGCAGCAGCTGAACATAAAGGTGAGCAAGTGCCTGGCTTGCCCTGTTTGGACATATTTGTCTTTTAGATCAGCCATCACGAATTCCGTAAAACGAAGGTTACCTGGCAGTGGCCATGGAAGTATCCTGGCTTTATAAGTGCATTTTCAGGCATTTTTTCACAAGTTTTAACAGGAATCTTTCAGAGCTTAGAAACATTACAGTGGGATCCCCCATATCTAGAGGAAACCTATTCCAAGCCTCTACCACATGAATGTCGAAAAAATACAGTTTAATCGTGAATGCTATACATGGCACGTGGGGCTTGGGTGGCGCTGCGGGTTAACCCGCAAAAGCCTCTGGACTGCAAGGTCGGAAGAGCAGCCATTGTAAGATTGAATCCCCGCGACGGGGGGAGCTCCCATAGCTTGTCGCAGCTCCTGCCAACCTAGCCGTTCGAAAGCATGTAAAAATGCGAGTTGATAAATAGGCACCACCATGGTGGGAAGGTCACGGCGTTCCATGTCTAGTCGCGCTGGCCACGTGACCATGGAAATGGTCTTCGGACAAACGCTGGCTCTATAGCTTGGAAACGGGGATGAGCACCGCGCCCTAGAGTCGGACACAACTGGACTAAATGTCAAGGGGAACCTTTACCTAGTGGCCAGTTTGGGGAACTTGTTTGTTAAAAATATATTTTTGGAGGGATTGTTCTTTTAATATTTTCAGACTGCGGATATGTGAATCAGTGGATATTGATCCCGCGGATAAGGGTTTCCTACTGTACCTCCCCTCTCCCCTCGAATCCTGAGTCAACATGGCTTGTATGGCATTATGACATTATTATTTTTTTGTTTCATGCCATTTTCAGCCTTATCTATCCTTCATTTCATTTAAGAAACTAACAAGCAGTACTATGAGTTTCTCTTTTCCAGAGTCGAAAAACTAGGGCAACAAATTACCTTTGGCAATTTAGTTGACAGAGAATTATGTTCGGTCCAAGTTATGGTTTTAAGTCCCCCGTCTCCCCACTTTCCTTGAAGGGTAGGACTTAAAAGTTCAAGACGCAAAAAGAAGATCAGTTATTAAAAAGGAGTGGAATTTAAAATACAATCGAACATATTTGAAGACACAAAAAGATCAGCTATTAGAAAGGAGTGAAATTTAAAATCCAGGCAAAAGACGTGTCACTAAAAGAAATACAGGGTCACTTTGCTTAGCTCCTTTCTGAATAAAAATGTCATTAACCGCCTGCCAAACAGCAATAAGAAGAACCAGCTTAGCTACTTTTTAAACAACTCATATGTGGCAACGTAGTTTAAACAACCTGAAGGGCGCATGAGAGACTTTTCAGGAAGTTGTAGGGGGAAAAAAACACACGAAACACTGTTCTAACCATCTCCCACAAAGTAAGATCATAAAAGTTTGTATTGAACTTTCTGCCAATTTTAAAAAGTAACAGAAGAGAAATGTCTCTCTGGGAAGATTATACAATGAAGACAATAGAGGAGACCAACCTGCGGTACTTAGAGTGTTCCACTAAGATCCATGAGACTTGCGTTCAAATCCCCACTGAACCGAAGTCTCCCCATTGAGACCTGGGTTCGAATCCCCATAGGGCAAATCTAATATGGAAGGCCCAGGTAAAAGGCAGTAAAATAACAACTGGAAAAGGGTTGTGGAACCAGTCACAGCCTATTAGCCTCACGTGGCTGAGGATGAAACTGGGGGAAGCCAGTTATGCCACTTTGAGCTCGTTTGAAGAAAGGCTGGATATAAATGCAAGACATGCAATAAATAAACGAGTCTTCCGTGGGCCTTGTACCGTGCCTACGTATCTGTACACCGACCGCAGAAATTCCCAAGTTTCTAGCACGCATGATTTCTGGAGGCATCGCCTGAAAGCTTTGGATAAGTCAGATCTTCCCAGTATGCTTTTTTTTTTTCAGACAAACCATATCAGTGTTTAAAATGATTATTCTTTTGGATTAAACACTTTCCAGTTCCTGTAGACATCAAGATGTCTACCAGCTTGAGTGATGCTCAGAGGGAATTTATCAAATTTGTCGATTGGCTATGTGACATGAAATATGACCGCTAGCTAGGCCATGATTTTGAGTGTAGCTATTTTTAAAGTTTGTTTTCTCAACCGGCCACTTCCACTACCATGAATTTTCAAAATTCCCCCTGACTTTTTGCCAGCTGTTAATTTGCTGCCTTTTCCTGGGTCTTCCAAGTTCGGTTTAGAACCTTAAATAGGAACGAGAACAGAACATCCATGTGGGCCTCATGGCAAATTCTGTTCTTGTGGTGTCTAATACGTTGCCTTTGGGGAGCCCACCATGAAGACACCTGTTCACCTTCCCTCTTTGCCTCGCGTTCCCTTGCAACTGATATACAGAGGCACCCTGACGAGGATCCTGGAAATGATATAGCCATTCAGATGAGTAGCCATTGATGGCCATAACTTCCCAGAATTTATCTGGTTTCCTTTCAGAGCCACTGGTGTTGGCAAAACACTGTGGCATCCTGTGGTAGGGAGTTCCACAGGTGAATGTATTCAAAGGCAGTAACCATTTTTGCTGTCCTAAGTATGAAGCCCAAGGAAGAGTGGCTGCCTCAGGATGAACATAGTGCAGAGGTCATCATGATGTCTTGGCAATGGACATTCAGAGATGGGTGGAGAAGGGAGACATGGTTCATTTCAGGAGTTAAAAGTTTAGCGCATATGTTGAGGAACAGCGAGAGCTTGTTGAAGGTGGATGCAAGGCTAAGCCATTCAGCAGGGAGTCGGGGCTCCACTGTCAAAGGAAATGTATTTTTTATTCGTGAAGGCTTTCATGGCTGGGATCTAATGGTTGTTGTGGGTTTTTCGGGCTCTTTGGCCATGTTCTGAAGGTTGCTCTTCTTAACGTTTTGCCAGTCTCTGTGGCTGGCATCTTCAGAGGACAGGAGTAGCACTCTGTGCTCTGGTGCAGTTTGTTTGGGAGTTGAGTATAGCTGTGGGATCAGCTTTTGTCCTTTTCAGGAGATGGGTGATTGTGGTGATCAGTGTGTTTTTGTTGTGGGTGTATTGTTGTGATAAGCTGATCCCACAGCTATAAATACTCAACTCCCAAACAAATTGCACCAGAGCACAGAGTTCTGACTCCTGTCCTCTGAAGATGCCAGCCACACAGACTGGCGAAACGTTAGGAAGAACAACCTCCAGAGCACGGCCAAAGAGCCCAAAAAACCCACAACAACCACAAAATGTATTTTTCATGAGACTTATGCACAACTGTCTTGTCTTTCCACCTCCCTCAAAACCATTACAGGCAAAGTCATCATGCACGACCCCTTTGCCATGCGCCCCTTCTTTGGCTATAACTTTGGCCGCTACCTAGAGCACTGGCTAAGCATGGAGGAGCGCAAAGGGGTCCGTCTGCCTAAGATCTTCCACGTTAACTGGTTTCGGAAGGATGCCTCCGGGAACTTCTTGTGGCCGGGCTTTGGAGAAAACTCGCGCGTCCTTGACTGGATCTTCCGCCGCGTCGACGGAGAAGAGAGCGCCCAGGAGACGCCCATCGGCTATCTCCCGAAAGAGGGGGGCTTAGATCTGACGGGCCTGAACAAGGTGAACTTTCAGGAGCTGTTCTCGTTGCCCAAGGAGTTCTGGGAACAAGAAGTGCGAGAAATCAGGCAGTACCTGACGGAGCAAGTCCCGGACGACCTGCCCAAGGAAGTCATGAAGGAACTGGAGGGCTTGGAGAGCCGGGTGAAGAAGATGTGAGGGACCTGAAAAGGAAAAGGAGGAAAAAACAAACCCTGGAAAAGACCAA
This sequence comes from Pogona vitticeps, assembly GCF_051106095.1. Lineage (NCBI taxonomy): Eukaryota > Metazoa > Chordata > Lepidosauria > Squamata > Agamidae > Pogona > Pogona vitticeps. The sequence continues at coordinate 118,865,792 of NC_135788.1, forward strand.
AGGCACATCCCTGGTATCTCCTCTGGGAAGACGAAGGAGATGGCAGGGTGCTTGTTTACAAAATGTCCCTTTCCCTGCTTCTTACCAGTTAAGCCTCTTTGGCCATTAAGGAATTGGTCATCTTCTTTCCATCCACGTAGGGTGGCCGTCCTGGCTCCCAGGCACTACCCAAGCTCTCTCGGTGGGTCCATTTTCTCGATGTCTCTGTTTTCCATCCTTTCTCCTGTGTTGCCCTCCTTCCTTGGTTGCAGGGAAACAGTGCAGAGGTTGTCCGGCTGCCATCTTGTCCTGCCAATGGCCCTGTTGGGTCTGAGCCCGCTTTTCTCGTTGATGCATCATCCTTGCTACTGAGTCATTTCCGCTCTTCCTTAGACCGCTTTTCCTTCCTTCTAGGGAAAGGCCTGATCTGAAAAATGCTCTCAGGGAAGGTGTGAGGGAAGCTTTTTCCTTTATATTTTCTTTTTTTTCCCCCAAAGGGGACACCTCAGGCCAACTTGGTGAACGTCTTCAAGTCCTATGTTGGGACCAATATTTTTTTCTCTCTACTTTGGGACACAAATGGGAAGCCTTGTCGCCATGAGCAGTAGAAGGTCTACCATCAATAGGCCTTTCAAGCCAGTGTCATTTCCTTAGCAAAATCTCCTTAGCAAAACCAGCCTTCCTGTTTAGTACCTCAAATTCATCTGAAGTGAACCGTTAGGTGCTGACCTCTCACTTCTACACCCAATATGTAGTGAGAATAACCAGAATGTAGCACAAGCCATACAAATACACTACATTTACCTAGCCTCTCCTCTTACTTCATCTGAATGTATGACACTGCCTTATACCAAGTCAAGCCATCGGTCTGTCAAACCACCACTGGCCAGTAGTTTGCTTATCTGAGGACCTCTGAGGCCACATTGCTACACCAGTGACGTGTGGTTGCATATTCTTCACCAGATCAGCCCATCTTATAATACAGTGGACCCTCGACTTACAGACGGTTCAACTTACAGACTTTTTGAGTTACAGACTGCTCTGGCCGCAAAATTCAGTTTTGACTTACAGCCAGAGAATCGACCTACAGACCAGAAAAAAACAAAATGGAACCAAAATGGCCGGTTACGGATTAATTGGTTTTCAATGCATTGTAGGTCAATGGAGCCTCGACCTACAGACTTTTCGACCTGCAGCCACCGTTCCAATACAGATTAATTCCGTAAGTAGAGGGTCCACTGTATATCCCACTCCTAACTGGGTGGGTTTTATGACCTGTAATTTCTGTAAACCTGGCTCATGTTGATGATTGTTCTCCTGTGGCAGGGAGTAAATCTACTCTTCAGGAGCCCACAGGAAATGTATGAAGGTGCAGGGCTGCCTACTCTGTGAGCAAGCAATGAACGATGGCTCTTAACGTTATAAATTTTAACAAACGTTTCTACTTTTCTTTGAAGCAGGAGGACAGAAGCTGTGACCCTCTTGATATTAAGGGGCTTCAGGTGCTCGCTGTCCCAGCTTTGTGTCAGGCTACAGATTTCTCTCCCTTGGTCCGAATGATCCTTTTACTAAACCCAGTGCGAAATGGTTAATCCCCATCTATAACTTGAAACCTCTTTCAATGGTCCCTGGGTTTCTGTCCAAGGTCAGAATGTTTGTGAACGATGGCAGCTCTGTCCATTTGAGCCCAGCGATCCATATTTAAAGCTACCTAGGCTCTAGTTTGGCTCCCAGTACAACTAGCTAAGCAGGTATGGGGAGGCATTTCTCTTCAATAGAAACTGACTTTCTCCAAAAATCAGCTTAAACTGATTTGAGGAACATTAATAACCCTGTTAATCAAAATCTAGCAATACAGGAATATGGGGATTAGAGTATTGGGTCTAGAGGTGATCATGGATAACATCTCTCTTCACTTGTGCTTCTCCTTGCATAGCCTTAGACAAAACCACGCTCAGCTTCACCTACCTAACATGACTGTTCTGAAGCCAAATGCGCTAAAAACAACGATCCTTTGTGGACCAAAATATGGCATTAAAATGAAATTTACTGCCTGCCCTTGGTCTTCTCTTTAGAGACAATTTGACTCCATCTCACGATACTATTATCCGTTATTCAAATCTGTCTGGTACACTGTCTACTCTCACTGGGGTCCATCTACAACTCTATTCTGCTTTGTCTTATCATTGCTCCGTTGCTAGTCTCTTGCCCTGGAGCTTAGAATGTCTGCGAATATTCCATGACATCCCAGCAGTACACCCAATAGCTGGTGTTTGTGTGTTTGTGTACAAAACAAACTGGAAGATTGTCGCCATTGAACGTATGAAGATACCCAACGACAGGAAGGAGTTACATAAAGCACATTTTGGCCACTCACTAAAATAGCTATGCGAGTCTGTTACAATTTTGCTAGCTGGCTATCAGGTGCTATGTCTTCTTATAATCTAATAATCTAAATTTCATCTCCATCTGTATGTACATTCCTATATGGCACAGGGGCAGGAAATACTCAACTTTGGTCAGTACTTTGATGGTTATACTTCTCGTGGTGGTGTTTTGACCAGTAGTGGGGTAGCAGCTAAAAAATAAAATAAAATAAAAAGAATCCCAGAGGCCAAGCTAGACATTGGACTACAGTTTGATTTGTCTGGGTTTTTTTAAAAAATAAAATTATATTTTATTAATATCAAACATGAATGAGAATAATGGTGTCAAGAAATAAAAGGATGTGACTGTTCTTTTATGGGTACTGATCCCACGCTGACAAAAAAACCACACACAACCATTTGGCAGTCTGTCTCTGTTTTTCGACGCACGGTGGCTTTTTAAGAGAAGACACATCCATGAAATGAGTCCCTGGGAAATGAAGTGCTGTGAACTGCATGCACAGGATCAGAGAGCAGGTCATCTCTTTGAGGGTGTAATTTGATCAGAAACCTGTAAAAGTTATCTCTTTTGACTACTTCCAGACCCCCTCCTTCCTTTACCCAGCATGAGAAGATGTCCCTACGGTGTAGTAGTCAAAACGCTGGAAGGAGAAAAGGTGTACGAAAAGCGTGCTCCTAAAAAAATGGAAAGGAACGAATCGATTTCATCCATGTAACTGCCAAATGTGGTTTTAATTACTACAAATAAATCAATTTAATTTCGATCAAAGTGAATATGGCTACCGATTTCTACACCACGTGACTTGAGACAGATATTTTTTAAAAGTTGGGACAGGTTGGTGCAAATTTCCAGAGGGACTGCACCCTGATTCAGTTCCATGTCTCTGCTGAGCCCATGGAGTTCTTGTGAGGATGAAATGGGAAGGACAAAAGCTCATTAAAGGGAAAACAAAGACAGGATATCTATGTGATCAGTAAAAGAAAGAAATATTAAAAAGTGACTTTTTAAGAGGCAGAAAAAGGGATGAGGGAGGGATAGAAGGAATGATAAACAGAGAAGAAAACGCACCGTAGGGGAATTCCGGAAAATAGGCATTCAAATAAGATGGAGATTGTGCAAATGAGTGTTAATTACATCTTAACACTTTGAATTGGTAGTACACCTATGAGCTACACGTTACACAAGGAGAAGCAAATGGCTTCCCAGATGCAGAAAGATGCAGATTGCGAGCTGGAGCCTATCAATGATAGGATGCTCAAGAGTTTATGGCAGGAAGATGCTGATGTCTTCAAAGCATGTGGAAGTAAATGCCGCTTACTCAATGGGACCAACAGCAGAATGTACTTTGCAAGAAGGTGATATGATATGTCTCCGAATACCGGCATCCCTTAAAATCACCTTTTCCCTCTGCTCCAAGGTGATGCAATGCTCAGTCTTAGTAGAGCTATGAAGCTACCCATTGAAGAAAAAAAAAGGAAAAAAAAGACAGAATCAAGAATACACTCATCTTTGAATTGATGAACCCTATAAATATAAATATTTTAATAAATGTGTCCGTTTGCTTCCAATTTAGGAACGTTTTTGTTTATGGTTTACCTATGGCCACTCTCCAGTGAGTTTCCATGGCTGTGTGGGGATCTGAAGCCATCATTTTATTTAAAATATTGATACCTCTCCCTTCTCCTCAAGAGACGTCAACTTACAGTGTTAAAACTATAAAAATCGGAAAGGGATTGGGGAGAATAATGAAGAAAATGAGAAATGGGGAAACTCAGTTCGCCATAGCTGGCTTCTCCGCAGTTCTCCTCATGGTGCTTTGCAGAGTCCTCAGGAAAGGTCTCTGCCCCATGGAGCTTACAGATAGTCACTAGGTCCTAGTCAGGGAGTTCACGTGCATATGTAACGTGTGAAGGCGTTCTAGTATAGCTTGAAGACGGGAAGGACCTAAAGATCATATAAAGCTTTGGGGAGGCCCATACACTGTAAACATAGCAAGTTAAACACGAAGGCTGAATAATTGCACAACCGATTCCAAAGTTCTCTGCGTGTTTATTAGTCGCGTCGTCAACGCCCGCCCTAGTAACGTCAATCACTTCACCATTGCCCAATCAGAGAGCCCAAAATCCTATTCGGTCCAGAATAGCCCGCCTCCTACCCGAGCGGTTTTATCGTTCGGCGCAGCCCTGGTTGCCTCGGTTATGCAACTAAGCAGGGATGGAGGGAGGAACTGTCGATTTAGATCCGTGCTACCAATCGGAGAGCCAGCCTTCAGCCCATGGCCCGCCTTTTTTGGGCGAGTCATCCGCTGATTTGCCCAATCGGAGATTCCCTTGACCTTATCACCTGCCTTAGGGCTTGACTCGTGTTTTCCTCCCCACCCCCACCCCGCCAGTCCAAACGAAAAGAGAGGCGTAGCAGCCAATCAAACACGGGCAGCCCTTTAAAAACCTCCCAGCTGACCCACGTGGGCTAGGGACGCGCAGCCAATCACCTAGCCAGCGGCTTGTCCCTCCCCCCTCCCAACTCCGGTCTCCTTCGGCTTAGGTCAGAGGCGCCTGTTTCCTTAAGATGTAAACAAGGCCTCGCGCGGGGACCGTTAGAGGGTGAGGAGGGTCTCGCGCTCGAGGGGAGGGGGGAGGGGGGGCGGCCGGTTGGCCGGCGGGCCGGGCTATCTGGCTTGTGATTGGCCGGGCGGAGGGGAGCTAAATAAATAAAAAAATAAAGGGAGCCACTCGGTAAGAAGCGAACCCAACGTTCTGATTGGTGGGCAGAGCGGCGGGGATGGAACGTTGAGGAGGGGAGCCAGAGTGTCCCCTCAAGATGGGGCCCGCCGATTGGAGGAGCCGTGAGCACCGGCTGCGCCCATTGGCCAGGCGGTCGCGGAAGCTTGGAAGGGGCTTTAATTAGGTCCGGGGGGAGGCTTCGGCGGTGGTGTTGGGAGGGAGAAAGGCTAATACGTAGTCGGCGGGGCCTGTGGGGGGGGCGGCGGCGGGGAAAAACATCCTTCGAGGCCCCCACCAAGAGGGAGGGGATCAAGTGAAGAGGGAGCCCGGTGGAAGTGGGCCCGAAGCGGTTTTTTTGGGGGGGGGAGACAAAACTGTGGGGCTGAGTTGTGGGAGCTTCCGGCTCCGTCATGGGAACAGCTCTTAGGGAGCTGGGGGCTTGGGTCAGAGGCTTTGAGGGAGGTGTGGAGAGGGCCTGGGGGGGCCTAGGAAGGAGCCACCCTGGACCCTAAGGAGGGTTTGGGTGGGTAAGTGGCTGGGCCTGGCTTCCTAGAGGGAGGAGGGAAAAAGACAGCAAACCAGGCCTCTTCCCCCGCCCTGACCGTGTCCAAAGTCCTCTGGTTTAGTGGCTCAGCATTTTTCCCTTTCAGGAAGTCGCCCTCCCTGCCGTTTGGTTACCTGAGCTCCAGGAAGGGAGAGTCCCAGAGCTTGACCCCCGTCTGGAGAATGCCGTAAGACATGGGCTCCCGCAGCAGTAGCAACGCTGGCGCAGGAGGACGGGACAACCAGGGCAGCTGGTTGCCGAGGGACTCTGGGAGCCTGCGTGGCGAGGAAGACGACGACGAGGATGTGGATCTGGCCCAGGTACTGGCATATCTACTGCGCAGGTAACTCATCCCCTTGCCCCTTTCCGGTCACCTTATGGATAAGGGGGAAAGATGTCACACACACACACCCCTTGGTCTTGGAGGCTTGTGTGTCACAGGGAGGCTTCCTTAAGAAAGCCGCGCAAGGAGGTATGGAGCCTTTCTCCCAAGAAGCAGAGTCACAAGAAGGGAAGCGGACAGCAATTTAGCATGCTTTTTGTGTGTGTGTTTGATCTGTTAGTCTGGAACAAATAAAACATAGTTCTCTTGATAAGTAGAATCTGTTGATAGTAGTTAGCAGGGAGACTTTTGAGGCATTACTCAGAAATGGATTCTTTGTTGACCTTTCCACTGAGATTCTTTTGCATGAAATTAAGATTTTAGAATTAGGATGTTTCTGCCTGGGAGCAGTTGTGTCACTTCTTTAAGGAGATATGGGAATATGTATTGCTGTATACTGCCTAAAGAAACAGTAATTGTTGTTTAATCCAGTAAAAAGCATGGGGGATAATAGGTTTGAAGTGTGTACAGATGGCCCAGAGGGATCTGGTTAATAGGAGGCTTTAAAATGCAGTAACTAAATGAAATAAATAAAATAGATATATGAGTGGTGTTAAGGGTCACAACCTAGTTCACACCAGCCTCTGATAAAGCATAATGTTGGATAGCATAATATGAAATGGAGACTTCTTGAAAGCAGAGGATGCTACAATGAAAATGAGAATACATGTCAGGAGAAGGATGTGTAAACATTCCTTTCAGAAGTTCTAGGAAGTGCTGTGATCAGATCCCGTGAGGATGTTGTTGAGCAGAAGAGAAAATTCTTTATTAATTCTAAAATTCTGCTGTGTCTAAATTCCTCAGGGAAGATTGTTTTTATTTGGGTTTGAGTAATTGTTCATAGACAAGATGGATCTCTAATATTATTCTATGGCCTGCAGCTTTCCTTGTTGGGTGAAGTCTTATGGTCCTAACCATTGGCTGCCTGGTTATGTCTTCTTGGAATGATAGTCCAAGAACATCTGGGCTCCTAGGCTTAGGAACCATTGTATTAAAACTTTATAAACTGGCCAGGAAATTAATAAATTGACGTCTGCTTCTGTCCATTACTTCCAAGTGAGCTGTAACATGGGAGAGATGTCTGGGGCAAAAAAAAAAAATCTGTAACCCTCAATTGCATTTTCCCCTCCGTGTTTTCCTCAGAGGACATTTTCACCTGATGCAGGGTGGGGGAGCAGCCAGTGTCCGGGTGTTCCAGACCCTCTCCGACTCAGATGATGACAATGACAGTGCATGGGAAGGGCGTCTGGGAGATCACTACAAACCTCCAGGTATTGGTTAAGATTTTTGTGTGGCTGCACAAAAGGTTTGTGTTGTAGGGGAGATTTGGGCACCCCACAAACCACGCATGGCCTGCTGAGGCCTTGGGTGCATGCAGCCTCTGTAGACCTCTTGGTTAAAAAATTTGTTTTTTTGTACCAATAGAATTGTTGCTCCAGAGCGTTCTGTGGATGGAGTTCTTTTATAACCCACCCCCTTCCAATAGACAGAACCATGCTGAATCAGAAATGCCACTTTTGGAAAATGGGAAGTAACCTCCTTGTCACTTCTGATTTCACAAGATGGAGGGAATGGATGTAGCCCTGAAACTTTTTGCACATGCCCACCCTTGTTTTAAATAGTAGTGGTTGTGTCTGAGACTAGTAAGATGGTTGGGGTTCATGCATAATTTTGGAGGGGAGCTTGGTTTGGAAAGTCAGACCCGAGGGTTGCGTCAGTTTTAAGTTTTTGCGCTCCTAACTTTGCCGGGATCTGGAGCCCAGCGGTTTGTACCCAGAGCTGTATATAGTGCATGGTATCATCCAAGCCTCAGGTCTGACTCTGGGCACGCTGATATGGCCGTCTGAAAAATCTCAGTATGTATGGATAACTAAATGTCTAGTCCGCGCAATGACAAAATATACTGTTGAAAATCTGTGAGCACCATGGCTTCATGAGGGATAAAATGAGTTGGCAATGTGGTCACTGATCCCCCTTCTTCCCCCCCACCCCGCCTCTAATCATCTGCAGTGGACTTGAGACCAGACACCCGTGATCTGGAGTGCAACGAGATCAAAACACGCATCCATTTGGCGACAGGCAGGCTGGGAACAGGGCGAGTTGACTGCAGTATCCCCAGACTGCTTTCTCAGGTGCCCTGGTCACTTCTTTGAGATTCGAAAAGTGGGTTAGGAAAAAACTGGCATTGCATTAGCCAACTTGTGCAGGGATTACATGCCTGGTATTAAGGGTTTGTCTACTGTCTGGAAGGCAATGGCATCTAAGCAGCTGGGTGGTCTTCAGGGTTGATAGGCTGGGCTGCAGTCCAGCGATTCTGCCCAGTCGTTTCCAGGACCCAAGATCCCACAGTGATTTGACTGCAGTGGATCTCCTACCTATAAAGGAAACAATGAAATGCATGTGGCAAAACGGGTGGGCAGATGAAGTATGAGGTGTGGGAGCCTCCTCCTTGGCTTCTTCCATGGTATTAAAAAGCAGCGGGCAAGTTCTGGGTAACCCCTACTGATGAATTCTTTGAATGTGACACTGCTTCCCTTTGCTTTTATGTGGGCAATTTTTCTCACTGATAAAAGCTCCTTAGTAGGAGACTGTGAGCCAGGTGTTGTGAGTTCTTACACATCTTCCTTTTCCTCTCCCTGCAGAGGGAACGTGGCCTCTGTCATCATGGCAGCTTCTCTCCAGGGGAGTGCTCGCGGGTTGTGTCACAGTGAGTAATCGGGGCCCAGGAGGGTTTGGGTTAGTTAGATGAGATTAGGGCAAAATGATTGTAAGGAAGGATCTCTCCCATGGTAACCCAACCTTGATTTTTTTTCCTTCCTCTTCCAGCTTTCTTCCCAACCAGCTGGCCTTCACAGACTTGTATTCCCAGAAGGCTTTCTGTGGGATCTATTCCCGTGATGGACGATTGTTTATGTCTGCTTGTCAAGGTATCTTGTATGGTTTGGGATTTGATTTAAAAAAAAAAAACACGTTCTACTCGTGAGCATTGTTGTTGTATATGGCTGTTGTGGACATCTTGTCTGGACACTCTGTCTGTAATGCAGCTTCTCAGCTGTTTCCAAAGTCATTGTCCTTCAAGGAGGAATCTCCTGCAATTATTAATATCCATGGTCAGATGCTGTAAGATAACTTTGCTGTTGTTTCCTTTTGTATTGGAAGCATATTTGGTGGGATGGTGGGTAGATGGAGTTATTAACGGGGGAGCTACCTTAAGTCTGTTGCAGCAAAACAACAAAGTTATCTGGCAACTTTAAGACTTAAAGTATTGTAATCCACGGAAACTCCTGTTAGAATCAGTCTGTTTTGTCAGATGTGCGAGGTACAGTATTAAAACTTTGGCTATATATGTACAGTGTATACGGCTGGGGTGGGATCAAAGCAAAGATGGATATGGAAAGTACAATTAATGAATGTGAGTGATAAGTGCAAACATCCTTGCAATTAAAGAAGGCAATTAACATATAGTATGTAATAAGCATCTGTTTTCTCATCCAGACATCTTATCTGCTCAGCAGATTGTGGTTTACCTTAAATTGTAAAATAAAGAGTTGTGTGTTGTTACTGTTGTGCTGAAATAGAGGGAATCCTTGTGCACATTGTAGCCATATTAGTATTGATCATACATAAAACTACCCTGTTTCCCCATAAATAAGACAGGGTCTTATATTATTTTTTGCTCCAAAAAAAAGTGCATTAGAGCATATTTTAAGGGGATGTCTTATTTTTTTCATGTACAACAATTTACATTTATTCAAATACAGTCATGTCATCTTCTGGTTGCTGCACAAGGTTGGAAGGTGGGGTTTCACTTAACTGGGGCTTATTTTTAGGGTAGGGCTTATATGACGAACATCCTAAAAAATCATACTAGGGCTTATTTGCAGGTTAGGTTTTATTTTAAGGGAAACAGGGTAGCCACGAGGCTTAAATTAAAACTAACATAGTTACTTGGCATCATGAGTTACAGCATCTCCTGTTCCCTTTCCTGCTCGCCTTCTCCAGATCAAAGAATCCGCTTGTATGACTGCACCTATGGAGCTTTCCGGAAGTTCCGGAGCGTGAAAGCACGGGACGTCGGCTGGAGCGTCCTGGACGTCGCCTTCACTCCAGATGGGGCCCATTTCCTTTACTCCAGCTGGTCCGACTACAGTGAGTGTGTCCACTTTCCTGGGAGGGGGCATGGAGCCCTCTGTTCTGGGCTCCTCAGGGAGAATGGGTCCTCGTGATCTTTCTCTCTCTCTTTAGTTCATATCTGCAACATCTATGGTGAGAACGGGACCCACACAGCACTGGATCTGAGGTAGTTAAAAGGCAAGGCCCCAGCGGTTTTTGTTGGTTAAAAGAGGTTCTAATTCCAATTCTAGTCTTTTTCTTCTCTTCCCAGGCCTGATGAGCGCCGTTTTGCCGTCTTTTCCCTTGCAGTCTCCTCAGATGGAAAAGAAGTTCTTGGCGGGTAAGCCAGCCTTTTTGCCCTCATCTGGCAAATGTTACTTTTGATAAGGGCCAGGCAGGGGATTCTGGGAGCCGTAATCTCCCAGAGTAACATTTCCAGGCTAAGCTATTGCTTAGCCACTTCCTGGAGCCGCCACTTTACCCAGAATGCATAAAACTCTGCAGGTCTGCTGAGCTTTGAATAAAATGGGACACTGATTTATTCTGTCCTGACCCATGGATTTTTAAAATCTCTTTCCCATCCGTCCTGATCCCTGTGGCCAAGAGGATTCCAGGAATCCTCTCCTGCTTCTTCCTTTCCAGGGGCAGGGCCTACCAGTGTCTTCCATGTAGCAGCCCACAAAACAAATCCTTTCCATTGCTTACGTCTAACATTTATATCCCACCGGACTTAGTGGGACGACTACTCTGGGTGGTCATTATATCATATAAAGCCTAGCCCCCCCCCATTCCTCAAACATAATAAATAAAAGTAATCCCCAAACCCAGAAAATAAACCAAATGGAAGAGAGAGTGGCACAGGGTTGCGGGGTACCGTCATCAAGGAGAAGAAGATCCTTAAAGGCATCTCCCTAAAGAGTGTGGTTTTCAGCTGTCTTTTGAAGCTCTGGAGGGAGGAGGCCTGCCAGATCTCTAGTGAGAGGCCATTCCGAGGTGCACATCGCAGTGGGGTGGGGTGGACAACCAAGAAGGTTCTGCGTTCTAGTTCAGGCCTTCCTTGCCTCACTCGATGTGCCCTCCCCCCGCAGCAGCGAGGCTAAAGGAAGATCCAGGTGGAACGGGCACTGGAGAGAGGCTGCCACGGATGTTCTGTAGCATTTCTGTGATGTCACCCGGTGGTGTCTTGTGACTTTTGTTTTCTGTTCTTCCCAGAGGATTCTTGTTTTTTTTTTCCCCCCTCATGGAAGGATGGGACAAAAATGAATCTGAACCTTGCTGCATTCATTTTACAGACATCCACCACTCCATTCACCACTTTAGCTTCTGTGTCACTCTGGATTTAGATTTGTTCTTCAGCTGTTCTGTTATGGTTTTAATCCTAGGGCTAACTACGGTTGTGTCTATGTGTTCGACATGGAGCAGAATAAGCGGACGCTCAAGGTACTTTTAATGCTGACACCCCTGTCGCTTCTTCAGCACATCCCTTCCATTTCCTATCATTCATCCATTTCTTGTTCTTTCTTCCCTGGGACTTGCAAAGGCCAGTATATCTGTCAGGCTTTGTTTCCCTTCTGGCTTCTTTGGCATCTCTCTCTCTCTCTTTTAATGTTCCATTTATCTTTAAAAACCGAGAAATCCGATCAAAGTGATTTGTAGCCATAATTATAAATTAGTATGCCTATCATAATATTTTAAATGTTATAAATATTATTACTACATAGGGAATGTTAGCCAGCTTCCTATGAAGATGTTACTCTGAAGTAAGTGAAAACAAGTCAACCACAGTGGCCAATTGTAGCTAATGAACAAAGGCCCATAGTCACATGTCTGGTCCCTTGGCTCATAGGCGAGCAGGAAAACAACGAGGGACATATCTGGCATTTCGTAGCTGCCGTTTGCTCCCACAACATAATGTGATTTCACGTACTCTGGAATACACTGTAAAAAGCTTTCAGGTCATTGTTCTGTAATGATAATCGTCAACACTGTTTACTGGATCAGACTGTTTGCTTCTGTACCTCAGTTTTGTTGCTCGGAATGGCAGCAACCTTTGAATGCAGGGATAGGGTGGGGACAGTTTTAATCATGAGTTACCTGATCCTTGATATTAGAAATCAAACTTGAGTAGCATGTGTTTTGGGCTGTTTTTCTTTGAGCCCAGAAGTCTCTGATTTATTTGAGAGCTCAAAGAGTTCTCTCACAGGCTCTTGATGCCCAAGATATGCATGCCTCCGTGGTGTCTGTGCATTGGTGTTCAGCATGGGATAGCCTGGCTTCCCCTCTGCTGGAAAATCTCTCTCTCTCCTTTCATCCTGCCTTCCCAGATTGAGGCCCATGAAGACGACGTGAATGCCGTGGCCTTTGCCGACACCAGTTCCCACATCCTCTTCTCCGGGGGTGACGACGCCATCTGCAAAGTCTGGGACCGGCGCACCATGCGCGAGGGCGACCCCCGGCCAGTGGGGATCCTGGCTGGACACCAAGATGGCATCACCTTCATAGACAGCAAAGTAGGTGTGCTTCTGAGTCTTGACGGGGGCAGGTGGCGCCTTGGTTTATCCTGCAAGATTTGCTTTCGAAACTGGTTCTGGTTTTTTAAAAAAAAAATCTATGCCTTGGGACCACAGTGTTCCTTGACTGATGTTCAATGGAGTCGTTTGTGTTCTTCAGGAAACTGCTGTGTCCATTTAGGATCCACATTTGATTGTTACAGATGTAGAACCTTTCCAATTGCTACCTTTGTGGTTTTGCCAATAGTTTTGTCCATAGCAGTCTTTCCTAGAGGAAAGGTGGAATATAAATATTTTAAATGAGTTAAATTAAATAAATATTTTAAATAAATGAAAGTATTTATTTATAAATAAAATATTTGTTTATCATTGATGGTAATAGATTGATCTTTTGTCTTTGTTTAACTCTGCCCTCATGGTCAGTATTCTCCTGCTGGCTTCATGCCATGCGTACCGGAGCCCCTTGGGTTATATAATTTGTACATCTTGGGAAGTGGACTGTCGTTCAGAAAAACCTCACATTGTGATCAATAATACGTACCATTTCGAAAGGTGTCACATGCCTCCTTTTAAGGGATTATGAACAAGCATTTACGTGAAAATATCAGTGTCATATAATCCTGTAAACAGTCATTTCCCTCTTTTTCTCTGCCAGGGAGATGCCCGGTATCTCATCTCTAATTCTAAGGACCAGACAATTAAGCTGTGGGACATGCGGAGGTTCTCGGGCCATGAGGGGCTCGAAGCATCCCGCCAAGCGGTTACCCAGCAGAACTGGGATTATCGCTGGCAGCAAGTGCCCAAAAAAGGTGGGTAGATCTGTAGACGCACCGGGAGAGCAAAGATGCGGAGGCTGGAAAGAAACAGCGTATTCCCCCCACCCCCCCGGGTTTCCCTCGAGAAAGGGGGAAACAGCTCAGGGCGCAAGGGCAGCCGGCCTCCCCTCTCCTTTTCTTCCCTCCCCCAGCACAGCGCAAATCCAAGCTTCCTGGGGACACCTCCCTCATGACGTATCGGGGCCATGGGGTTCTCCACACTCTGATCCGCTGCCGCTTCTCCCCGGCGCACAGCACAGGACAGCAGTACATTTATAGCGGCTGCTCCACCGGCAAGGTAGTGGGTAAGTGATCAAGGGCCAGAGGGGAGGACGGGGTGGGGACTGAGGCCTTTTCCACCCTAGGCGGAGCCGGACGGGCAGCCCCGCACGTGGGCCGGCTTTCTAAGAGATCAGGCCCTGCCCTGCAGATATCTGGGAACGGAGCCTCCGGTGGTCTGCATGCGTGTAAGAGAAGAGCCCTTGCATCACTTTTGAGACCGGTGTAAAAGCCGCTGCGGATTAGAAGGTCCTGCCCTTTTTTAACGCCTGAGGGCTCAAGAAGAAGCAGCAGCATGAGAGGAAGCCCTCTCAGACTGGAGGTGCCGTTGGCAGGCAGGGGATGAGAGGACCTAGAGAAATGAAACCTCCTTTTCAAATAGAGGGTGAGGGTTGTTGAATCATTTGAACGGGGTGCTCTCTGGTGACAACGGTGTATGAAAGGACACTGCACAAAACGTTCGGGGATCTCTGGCTGATCCGGCTAAGTGAGGCCCACCTTTAATTCCCTTGGCGTATTCCCCTTAACTCCAACATCTAGCAGGAGCTCTTTGGCATTGCTGGCTGAGTTTTTCCACTGCTCTGACCTCTCCCGCTCCCTGCCTTTGGGCAAGACCCCTTCCCATGACAGATGCCTCTCCCCCTTCTCCAATCCAGACCCACTTCCCTCAGAGGGCCCACCCCTTCTTCTGCAGCCCTTTGCCTGAAACTGTCTTCTGCCACTTTCACACACCCTGCCCTCCTCCGGCATTGCTTCCAGGCATTGCTTCTCTCCCTTTTTTTCCTCTCCATTCATTGCTGCAGCCACTTGTTTCCATAAAACCTCATAGTAGCCTTTCTTAAAACAGACGTCCCCTGTTATACGTGAAATTCCAGTACCCACCGACCTGACTGGTGATGCTGGGCATAGCCATTCATCTTTGGAGATGGCTTCTTCTCCTCCTGCTACTTCTTCTTGAGCCCTTGGACCTCTGAAGGGCAGGGACGTCTAAACCAGGGCTGCTTTTGCACCTGTCTCGACGGGCATAAGCATTGTCCTGGTTATGGACAGCTGCTTCTAGCAGGATGAAGAGTCCGGCTCAGTCTAAAAGGGCATCGCTGTCCGTTGGCTTGTCACAGCGCCATGTCTGTTTGCCTTTTTGATTTATCCAACGTTAAACTCTTGACCGTAAGCGCTTTGGGCAGGGAGCCTTTTTGAAGTGCCATGTGCCCAGGTGGTACATAGCTCATGAACGGGGCTACTAGGTCTGGGGGAGGACAAAGCATACTTCCAAGGGGGTAGAGTATTAAAACTCTAACTTTGAAATGTGGAGAGGGTGGGTAGCCTCTTTGCCACTTAACTACTGCAGCAAAACCACCTCCTCCTCCTTTTTTTGCAAGCATTTGGCAATTGGACGGGACTGGAAGGAGTTTTTAACTAGAGATGGCTTGGTTTTCTCTCGCTTGTTAATGTGTGTGTTTTTATTCCTATTTTTAAAGTAGTTTTAAAAGTCTTTAATATGCTTTAATAGCATTTTAAATATAATTTATGAATCTTTGCTGCCTCCCCCCGTGCCATTTTGCAAGCCCCCTTGGGCCCTTTAGTTGGGGAGAAAGGTGGGATATAAACAATGGATGAATAAGTAGACGTAGTCTAGAGGGGCGGGGTAAAAATCAAATAAATAAATAAATAAATACGTTGGAAAGGCTTCTACAGACTGTCTTTTTCTCCTTCCCCTCCAGTCTATGATCTCCTGACTGGCCATATTGTGACAAAGCTAACCAATCATAAAGCTTGCGTCCGGGACGTCAGCTGGCACCCCTATGAGGAGAAGATTGTCAGTAGCTCGGCAAGTATTGATAAGGGAGCAGAAAGCAGGGGGGGACCATGGGGGGGGGGAATCCTGACTCAAAGGCACCTGGCCCAGGCCTTGTAGTCGCTGTGATTGCTCTTCCTCTGCCTTACAAATCTGTCTGGGAGCTCCACTCTACTTAGCCACACACACAAAACACAGCCCTGTGTTTTATTTGCCTTCTGACTCATTTTTTCCACATCTGGAGTCCCTTTAAGAGACAAGAGGCTCTTCCCCATACAATGGGAGGGAGTTCCTTTGGCCCACAATAGTCCCTGCCTTGGTTTTTTTTTTTTTTTTTTTTTTTTTGGTACCATCATAATAAGCTGCTTTGGGTCCCATGATTGGGATAAAGGCAAAATATCAATTGAACCAAGTGTAGGCAGGTGTCTGAAATGGGGGGGGGGTTTGTCCAATTTTGCAGCCTGAGGTTCTCCACGGGCTGTGTCTGCCTTGAAGTGCCTGAGAAAGGTGGTGGTGCTGGCAGTGGGGAAATCAAAGCAGGAAGTTCCTGCCTGCACCTTTTTGAGGTGCAGGAGAGAAGCAAGACAAGGCTTGCAACTTGGTTTGATGTAAAAGATCAAAATGTGAAATTCCCTGAAGGTTTTTATGGAGACACGGTTTTAATTTAACATTTTGGTGGAAATGATTAATAACGAACAAACTAACTTTCTCTCTCTCTCTCCCCCGGCAGTGGGATGGGAATATCCGGCTGTGGGAATACCACCAAACGGAATACGATCAAGACGACCTGGAGGACCCTCAGCAGCTCCCAAGCACCAGAAAGCTGCCCTAAGCGTTCTCCGAGAAGTAGACCTTCTCCACTGCTTGCCCCCTTCTCCAGCTTTGGACTTGCTGAGCGGGAGGGGAGGGAAAAAAATCTACATTGTGCTACCGGTGGCCTTGGAACAGAGGGGGTGGGTGAGAGTGGTTCTCTTCCTATGCCCCCCATCAAGCTACACACGTCTTCTGTCCCTTATAAATCAAGAGGGTGATTGGTGAGGGAGGGCCGTCGCCTTCTGAAGATGCGAAGCATCAGATCACGGACTGATTGCCAAGGGAGGGAAGAGTTAATCAAAACAGCCCCCCCCCCCAGTATAATTTCTGGATTTCTTGCTCAGGAGGGTGGACCCTTGTTTTTGAGCTTGGAACCTACCCCTTGGGGGTACACAAAGATTGAGATGCAAAATCATGGACAAGCCAGAAGCACAACTTCTCCCCCCCTGCAACCCTCTGTGGGTCTTCTTTGGCTTTGAGGAGAGGGATAAGTGTCCCAAGGGGTGAGACTGGCCGACTGACCTGGCAGAGAAGGTGGAAAAAGACCAGCGCAGGCTCCCTCGTTCCTTTCCGAATGGCATGTTAGAGTTCGGGGGGGGGCAAGGGTTGGACGAAGGAGCCCTTTCCGGTGCCCACCCCCCTCTTCCCAGTCCAGCGAGCAAAATTTCCAACCCGGATCACAGCCAGTCAGGGAGATTTATCTTTATCTAGTCCTGTTCTTCTGTTGTGGCTCCTTGCAGTCGTGAAGTACAACTTTTGGAGCAGAAATCTTCAGGTGTGGCTTTTTTTCCCCCTCTCCAAGGGTAGATTTCTCTCTCTTTTCCAGGGAAATGGTTTGCTCAGGGGTGATGAAAATAAACGTTTCCCATGTCCATTGGGGTATGGAGACTCATGTCGGACACATCATCTCCCATCTGGCATCCAGATGATCTGGGGTCACCCACACCCCAGAAACTGCCTCCCTCAGTTTGTTTCTCTTCTGTCCCTCTGATGCTTTTCTCTTTGCATTGAAATCTCTCTCTCACACACACACACATCACCTTCGGTCCTCTAGCATTAACGTGTCTCTTGCACCCCTGGCCCCCTTCCATCCTTCTGGAGCATCAGGTTTCTTGAGAATGGGGTGTTTGGGAAGTTTGTGTTTTGCACCCCTTTCTTACCCAGGCGAAGGTGACCCAACTGTGTCCCAGTTGGGGGATATATCCAGATATATCAGCCTCATTTTGCTTCCTGTTTGAAACGATACAGCTGTTACTCCTCCCCTTGCCACTGCGGTGGATGTAAAGGGAACAGAGGAGACTTGAAAATATTCCCCAGGATGCACGATTTGCGCTTAACAAATAAATTCAAACTAGAGTGGAGTCCTGTTTTTAAGTTTGGAGTAGATGGGGCAGGGATCTTAGTTTAGTTTCTCAGTTTAAAGAGAGAGCTTTTCTGGCCCCTTTGAAAAGAGGGGTTGTTTATACAAGATGTGATGGGAGGGGGAGCGTCCCTGGGCAGAAGGGCGACCTGCCCACCTCCATCCATCTGTGCAAACTGGTTGGTGTCAATAAAAAGTTGCTGAAATTTTCTTTCTGTGCAGGTTTGTGTGTGTTAAGATTTTTTTTAAGCAGTGCTTGGATTCTGAACATGTGCAAAGGGCAAGGCCTTCCTTCTAATGCATTATTTTAGAGATGGGAGGGGAGGGGACTACAGCTGCCAGAATATGCCAGGAGATCATATTCTATCTACTGTGTCCATGCTATCTACTGTATTTCCCCGAAAATAAGACAGGGTCTTACATTAATTTTTGCTCCAAAAATGCAGTATGGCTTATTTTCAGGGGATGTTTTATTTTTTTTCTATGTATGACCATCTACATTTATTCAAATACAGTCATGTTATCTTCTGGTTGCTGCACCATGGTGGAGGGCAAGGTTTCACTTAAATGGGGCTTATTTTGGGGTAGGGCTTATATTACGAGCATCCTGAAAAATCCTACTAGGGCTCATTTTCAGGTTAGGTCTTATTTTTGGGGAAACGGTAGAGGATTCTGGGAAATGTAGTCTAGAAAAAAAGAAACAATCTCAAAGTCTGCCCTCCTCTGCCCTGCCGTTTTGTCTCCTCTCGCCATCAGCTGTTCATTCCAAACTCAGAAACGATGATCCCTACAGCTGTCGTGGGACATCAGTTTTCGGGTGACCTTTCTCCACCCACCCTTTTCCCTTTCCTCCCCAGGCAGAGGCGGCAGGGTCATCCGGCATTTCCGGGGTTCCCTGGAGAGGGGAGGCTAACCTGGGAGAATGGCTGAGGGATCCAGGTCGAATCGGCCCTCCTCTCTCTTGGCCACGGCAGCCGGCTGGGCGCAAGCCCTTTGCCAGGGCTTGGTATATTTTTGGAGCAACCAGTATGCCTGGCTGTTGGGCGTGCCGTGCCTCCGGCGAGCTTACCACGTCTGGCTCGCAGCCGTCGTCATCTTTGGGCCGCTGCTTCAGTTCTACGTGAACCCCCGGGCGATCTTCGCCAACCATCACAACTTTTTTAACATGTGAGTGAGCCTTGGAGGCCTTGCCTTCTCGGTGTGCGTGTGTGTGCTGGGCAGGGGTGGTGGTGTGGGATTTGGAGAAGTGCTACTGGGAGCCCGGAGATCTTTCTGGCAGTATGAGCAGCAGCCCCCACCAAACACTGCTGGGCCCATTTGCATCACTGCGTCTTCAAACCCCCCCCCCAACATTGCTCGGTCGGATCAGCACCCAGCTGAACGAGGGATCCCTCTGAGGAATTGCGGGTTCAGCTTTACAGCTGTGCTGTAAATACAAATTCAGTCCTTGAATTTCAGCCCAGCCCATTCGCAGAACAGCTGCTCTCCTGCAAACCCCTGGTCAACGTGAAACACGCAAAAGATCTCTTAGGTTCGGAGGGCCATGGGTCTCCGGACTTTTTAGGCATCCCCTTCTGCTGTAACTTCTTTTCCGATGATCTAAAGTTTCACGGGTTGGATATGGGACCTGTATTTCTGGGTACTCCTATTTAGCGATAGCACCCAGTGGGGTGGAATGGACAGAGATGACCAACTTGACATCTGGAGACTAGGATTTGAATTCCCGCTTAGCCACGGAAAGTGACCGGGGTGTGTGAAACTGGTGTAAACCAATGACTCGTAAATATCTCACCTGGAAAGCGCTATTAGGGTCACTCTAAGTTGGTTCTGACTTGATGGCACACAACGGCTGATATTTAGAGAGCGGGGGATCTGGATTGTGCCCTGTCGACCCCTTCAGGGGGTGCTTTGGCCTTATTCTGTAGCAGGGCTAGCGCCTTGGCATTACCTAGGTCTCTTGATGACCCCCTTGCACGCTCCTGTCGCTGTTGCCTCTCAGATTCTGGAAAACCGCGTCAATCTGGAAAAAGGGATGCATTTTAAAATATTTTCTGCCCCGTCTTTCTCCTTCAAAGGACCCGAGGCGGCCGAGGGGGTGGTGGTGGCGGCCTGTGGGCTTTTTTCCCTCTGCCGCTGTTTCTCCGGCTCCCTCTTACCCGTTGATCTTCTCTGCTCTTTTTTATTCCCCTTGCAGAAAATTTGTCCGGTCCGCCTGGGGTTGGACGTGCATTTTCTTAGGCGGCTTCCTCCTCCCGGTGGTCTACCTCGCCACGCGCCGGGTCCTGCTCACCGCGCGCCACCTCAGCCGCCTGGCAGTCGGGGCCGGGCTGTGGCTGGGCGCCACGGAGACCTTCCTCCTCATTGAGAACCTCACGGGCTACTGTTTCGACCCCTTGCCCGAGGGCATCCTGGTGAACTCTCTTCCCGACAAGTGGACCTGTCTTCACCAGGGCCACAAATGGCACGGTTACGACGTCTCCGGCCACACGTTCCTGCTCACCTTCTGCTGCCTGCTGATGGTGGAGGAGACCTCGGTCTTCCGGCGATACCTGGCCCACGGCCACCCCGCCGGGGTCCCCTTGCGCCTCATCTTCCTCCTCAACGTGGTCCTCCTGGCGCTGTGGAACTTCCTCCTGGCCTGCACCGTGGTCTACCTCCACGAATACAGCCACAAGGTGGTCGGCGCCGCCCTCGCCACCCTCTGTTGGTACCTCACCTACCGTGGGTGGTACCGCTGGCGATGGTCCCCGGGGAGGCCCGGCGCCGGACTCTTTGCCAAAGTGGCCCCGGGAGAGGCCAAGAAGCGGAACTGAGGCCCTCTCTGGAGACCCCGATCCCGACCGCCCCCTAGACCCGGAAAAAAGGGGTCTCCCGCAACACCTCGGTGAAGGAAAATAAACTGGGGCGCCCCCGTCGGCTGCTCCATCGCCCCACCGCGTGGCCATGAGGTTTCTCAGGTGGAGGACAAGACGTCTGGGCTGAATCCTGCCCTGAAAAGCCAAGCAGTTTGGCGGCGGTGTGTGTGTGTGGGACATCTGGCCTTCCTGGTGTTGAACTGCAGCATCTCCAGGATGAAGGAGGATGGGAACTGTAGTCCAACAGCGAGAGAGCCAGACATTCCCTACCCGTTAAACCAGTAGCCTACTGTGTTTCCCTGAAAATAAGACAGGGTCTTATATTAATTTTTCCTCCAAAAAGCGCCGTAGGGCTTATTATCAGGGGATGTTTTATTTTTTCCATGTACAACCATCTACATTTATTCAAATACAGTCCTGTCATCATCTTCTGGTTGCTGCACAAAGGTGGAGGGCGGGGTTTCACTCAACTGGGGCTTATTTTGGGGGGTAGGGCTTATATGACCAGCATCCTGAAAAATCACACTAGGGCTTATTTTCAGGTGAGGTCTGATTTTTGGGGAAACAGGGTAAGTTTTATCCAAAAAGGCCCCCCCCACACACACACACACACTAGAGGTCTCTAGGATTTTTTTTTAAAATACCTGAAATGGTATTACTGTATATTTTAAGTAAGGTAGAATTTTGTTTTTAAAGTGCTAAAAATCAGCAGGGGAAAAACAATATTTCTCTGCTAGAAGTTTGTGCTCTGTCTCCAGGAATATACTTCCTTGTTCATATTTCGGTCCTAAGATACAGATTAATTCCGTTCCCATGCATTTCAATGGGAAATGGTACTTCGACTTACAAACTTTCCGAGGTATGAACGTCCTTCCAGAACGGATTAGGTTCGTAAGTCGAGGGCCCACTGTACCTCCCCAAAGCTCCTGGTCCTTATTCCCCGTTGCTTCTGTTTGGACGGCGTTGCTGTGATGAGTGATGGAGCGCTTCTGAGCATGTTAAAAAAACTTTTTCACCCCTTCGATGCGGAGGACCGACGGCCAACTTTGTGTAGCCCGTCAAGAATATACCAAATAAAACAGTGCAATTCCTCTCTTGCCGTCTTCTGCTTCCCTCCCTCCCTCCCTCTAGGCTGTGCCTGACACGGTTTGCAGACCAAGCCCCACTTTTAGGAAGCTTGATCTTCGCCTGCCTTTTACGCCTGGCAAAGAGGTGTGTGTGGTTCCCGGGACAGGACGGTACAGAATGATCCTGTGGAACAAGTCGGCTTGCGAGGTTGCCTCAAGATCACGAGAACACTTGACGCACGAAAATTTTGCTTCCTGTCCGTGGCTCACGCGTGCTTCTTATCGGCTCTGAATTTGTATTCTTTATTAGAAATAAAGCCTGCATTTCCTCTCGGTCTGTGCCCAAACATGGCCGCCGAGCCCCTGAGGCAAAGGTGCCATTTCTGGTTCCTTTTCCTGGGTGGTTTCTTCTCCCTTTTAGAAAGCCCAACGATATTCACAATATTAGGCCTTTTAATGCTCTTTGCTTTCACGATGCTTTCCCGCCCTGCAACCTCTGGCATCTGCCTGTCAAGGTTGTGGTTTTTTTCCCCCTTGTGCCAGAGCTCTGTGTGATCCGGAAGCTGATGCTCTTTGCATCATTTAAGGAACAGCCTTGTGGAGAAGATGATGGGGAGGGCCAAGAGGGTGGCTTGTCCCCCCCCATCCCAACTTAAGCCCCTTGGAGGAAAGGCAGCATAAAACCAAATTGTGTTAAAAGTCTGAAATAATACCTTTCTCCTTCAGTCTCTTTCAACACGTGCATCTTCGTTCCAATTCTGAAAGGTTTATAACAGCCTGGCCAGATCTTGCATTCCTCTGAAAGATTTTGCAATGATCTGGGAGAAAAAGGGGAAACTCTCTTTGCGATCCAGGCGCAGCGGTTTGGGGATGTCGGTCCTCCCAAGGAGGCGGATCCGAGTTCGAATCCCGGCCTTGGGCCATCAAGCACAGCGAGCGCTCTCCGGCTGGCCTACCTCGCAGGGGTGGTGGTGGTGAAGAAGGCGGAGGAGAGCCAAGCATGCAGGCAGGGAACACATCATCCTCAGGCAGGCTCCTCGCCCCAAGCTTTTGCACTGGTTTGGCTCCTCCTGGCAGGGCAGGCAGGCAGTTCAACCGGCAATGCTTCCCCGCCCCTGCAGGGACGGGGTGCTCTGCACCGGTTGAATGGCTGCCTGATGCGCCCGAGGGAGGGCCCCGCCTCCTCCTCCTCCTCCTCCCCCCCCCCCCGTGCAGTGGGAAGTCCCGGAGTCCGGCTTAATTCGGATTTTGCTGCCTGCGCCCTCCTCTTCCGCCTCTCCTTTCGTTTTCGCTTTGCATGCGTGACTCGCTCCTTTCGCCCGCTTCCCCACGACGCTTCCCGACTCGCGTCTCGCTTTTGAGGGTGGGGGTGGGGGTTGTCGAGATCCCCCAGCCTTCCAGGTTCGCGTCCCGGGCGGTGCAGAAGCAGCAGCAGCAGCAGTTGAAGCAAGCATGGCCACTTTGGAAGTGACTCCGGAGTGCGAAGCGCAGGTACAATCCGGTTTGGAGGGGAAGGGAAGGGGGGGAAGGAAGCGAGGCGAGGGTTTCTCTGAGTCCCTAAAGTGCTTTCTCTAGGGGGGAAAGGCTCATCCTGTGGGACATCGGCCTGCCTAAGAGAGGGAGGAAAAAGGAAGACTGTTGAGAGGGTGTCTGCGCCCCAGGGACAGGCCGAAATTCACCTGGTTGGGGGCTTGGCTTTCCATTGTTGGGGGTCCGGGCGGATTGCTTCACCGGTTGGATTTCTGCAGGCTGAAGGGCAAAGATGGGAAAGGAGGAAGGGGGCTGTTGTCAAAGGAGATGGGGCAGCCAGAGAGGGAAGAATCCCAGGAGAAATTTGGGGGGGGGGACCATCCAAGAGGAACCCCCACTTTGGAAAGATGGTGTTTCTTTCTCACACACAAAATCCTGGGGTGGGGGGTGGGTGTTGCAAGAGGTGGAGGAGATGGAAGCATGTATGTGTGTGTGTATTGTGTGTGTGTGATGGAGGGCCCATCCAGAGACCTGTCACCCTCTGTTCCGTCCTGTCAGATGGCAAGCCAGGCGGTAAGTCCAACAGGTGCATCGAGGGCTCGGGTGACAGGGCCCCCAAGAGCCTTGGCGAGGTGCCCGGGCGTCGTCTTTCGCACACGCTTCCCACCTCCCCCCCCCTTTGTCTTTCCTCTATAGTACTTTCATTTTTCTCTTTTGCTTCTCCCTGCCGTCTCCAGGTGAATGCCTTCAAAGCCAAACTCTGCACCCAGGTGAGTGAGAGAAATCACCCATTTTTATTTACTCCTTTTTCCTGTTTTTTTTTTAATCCCACCCGACTCGGAGACCAGAGCAACCTCAAAAGGAACCCAATTAAGAGCCAGAAAAAGCCACAGAGAAAAGGGGAGAAAAAAATCAGAAAAGGGACGGTGGAAAATGTGGTCCCTAAAAGTTCAACAGCATAAAATTGCAAATAATAATAATAATAATAATAACTAGGCAGCTGGGGGACAGACAGACAGAGAGAGACACGAATTTGCAATAAAACTGATTTTTTATTATTTCAAAATGGAATTCTTTCCTGCTGTCAGACTCCCCCACTCACAACCGTGAATTTGTGACGGGGGGGGGGGGCTTTTAAACACTGTCTTTTTTAAAAAGAAGTAAGCGGCTTTGGGTTCTTTTCAAGGAGAAAGGCAGGATAAAAATATGATTGATTAATTAATAAAAAGCGGGGGGGGGGTGTGTGGAGAGAAAGACTTGGTTCCTGGCTGTTCTGTCATGGTTTTAAAACTTTCCCTGGAGCAAAGGAACGGTCATTGTAGCTTCTGATCATAGGCAGAGTGCAGAACTCATTTATCAACACGGAGTGACTAATTTCGGATTCTAAAGAACCAGATTCTAGATAAGTGTAAACTCCCTTTTGCAGGATTTTTGGTGGGGAGGGCAGACTTTCGCCTAGGATCGTTATTTATGTATCACCAGTTAACGAAGAACTGTGAAAAACCCCAAATCCCTTTGGAATAAGTCCCGTTTCCGTTTCTTATTTAAATATAAGCTCTACCAATTCAAGATCTCAGGCTCCCACAAAAAAAAAGATAAATTTTCATTTCAGCTATATTTTATTTGTATGTATCTGTTTCAGTCCCTGGATTTTGAATTGACAGAGATTTTAATTCCACTTGCGTTTCTAATGTTTCTCTCTCGTCTCCTGGGACTTTTTCCCTCGTTCGCCAGGCGGAAGATCTTGTAGCCAAGCGTTTCCCGGAGAAAATCGTGGAGCTGAGTAATTTTCTGAAGGTAATATGATGGGTGGGCGTGTGGCAGGAAGGGTGGTTTTGCAATACCAGGCAATGAAATGTTTTAAGGCAAAAACAGAAAACATGAATTGATGGCAGGGAAAAAGTCCAAGGATCTATGTAAAATAAAGTAAGCTGCGTTGGTAGTGAAGAATTCCTAAATATGCAGACAAGAAATAGCTTTATTACTATCCATCCCATGAACACAAAGCAGAATAAATTGATTTAAATTGTGGTCATCCTTTGGGATTAAACTGTTCGACTTCCAAAAAGTGAAGGATTGGAGTAAATATACAAGCTGATTTAAAAAATGGGATTTGGGTAAGGGAGTGAAAATAGGGTTTGGAAATTGATTCATTTATTTATTTAAAATATTTTTATCCCGCCTTCCTCTTCTAAAACGACCCAAGGTGGCTTATATCATTAAAAGATAATATTTTTGAGTATCTTTAGAGACCAGCGTGTAAATTGTTCCAGGCTTGCAATTGTATACTTACCTGTATTTCTCCATTGAGTAAATGTGACTTCGGAGTAAACATGCATAGGTTTGAGCTACAGAATGACAGGTTAAAAAAAAACAAGAATTGAAACAGAGGTTTCCCTGTAGCCTGAGATTTATGAAAAGAAAAGAAAAAAGTAGATCAGAAGAGGAGAAAGATGATGATGGCTGAAACACGCACTAGCCAACAGTGACCCTTTTAATATATAGCAGCTTTGAAAAATGCTACCTCGACCAGACACAATTTCAAGACCTGTCATTCTCATTATTTTTAGCGCACGAGACAGGGCACTTTGGAACAAACTTGTAGGAGAACCCCTCCATCCCGCTTCAGGACTGTATTTTCGTCCTGCGTCATTCGCACCCGCTCCTTGTCCTCCCCCTCAAAAAAAAAATTGAAGCCGTTTAGCTTCTGACCTAGAGGGATGGGTGACAATTGGGGAATTAGATTTATTCTTCTTATCCTGCTGCTTAAGTGCTGTTCGAGGTTCAAAACAAATGACAATTAAGGCAAAAAACTGGGGGGGGAAGCAAATAAATTGGACAGACTTATTGTTTTGGTCTACATTTATGTGTGTGTGTGCTTTTGCAAGAGGCTGGGATCCGTCAGCAGTTTGTGATTATGGTGAAACTCCTGGGGAACGATTTATTTATCATCAAGAACAACAACAAAAAGAATTGAGCCTAAGTGTTACTTGTTCAGTGACTCATAACTTTTTTTTTCAGAAGACCTCTGCAGCTTACCTGTGCAATTCACCTTACAAAGCAACAACCTGTTCCTTTGATAGCTTTCCTAATAGGAAAGACATAACAAGTGGGGTTCAAAGTGGGGAGGGAGAGAAAAGAGTAGCGGGGGGGGAGAGAGAGAGAAAAGGAGATGATGGTCGTGTTCCCTTTTGCCTCTAGTTCCATGGAAACTTGGCCGTCAACAGAAGAAAGCCACCGGCCTACAAGCGTGAAGAGTAGTATAGAGCGCTCGTTAAGTGGATGAGACTTACGATTTGACAGTGTTTGGGGGAAGATCCCATCTTGTGGATTCAGGAGGATCTGTGCTTGGATCATGTTTTAGCACCACGGCAAAGCTAGGCACCTTTTATTTCTGTGGTGTGTTCTGTGGGTACCGATGGGAAAAGCTGTGGGTCATTCTTAAAAGGACCCTGCCTCTCCCGCACCCTCACCCTTCTCCACAGCAGTAGGGCTGAGTTGGCAGCGTGAGGGCAGGGCGGCCGAGCCTCAAAGGTCGTGATTTTTAAAGCCGGTGTAGCCTCCCTCAACCGAGATACGACACAACTTGAAAACATATTAAAAGTTTTCCCAAGGGGACACTCACACACCGACCCAGATACGATGTGATTGCCCCGTGATTGCTCAATCGATTCCATTTAGAACAGAGTTGAGAGCGAGACCAGTGTTTTAACCAAGGTCTGTTCTTGACCCTTTCCTAGGACCCCGAGCTGAACGTTTCGGACCTGATTTCACTCCGTGCAGAGCTAGACATTCCCGTGCCTGATCCGAAGAAAGATGAGGAGCGCCGCAAGCAGCGAGAAGTGAGTGAGTGGGGCACAGGGTGCGGGGCCTGCCCCCCAGGATTAAGCCGAAAGAGGGCAGGTTTTGACCCCAAGTCCCTTCCTGGGACTCCTGCTGTTCCTTATGGCTGGAGGTCAAGCGACTTAATTCATAAGGGTCTCCCACCGCTAGGCCAGCACTCAGCCCTTCACTATTTGTGCCCCCTCTTTGCTCATCTGCAGGTCCATGGGGCGTTGGGTGTGTGCGGTCTGCAGATGTCCTCTTTTTTTAGGATGACACCAGCCAGAATCCTCTTTCCAGCAATGGGAGCTGTAGCTCAAAAGAAGAAGCTCTCCACGTTCTACATCCTGCATGGAAAGTGGCACCTGTGTATTGTCATGGGGTGACACTAGGCGCTCCAGAGCAACATGACTGAGCAGTTCCAGTGAAACCCCGGGTCCTGGGGCCTGGACGCATGGAGGGAATACACATGTGCTATCACAGCCAGGATTAAGTCTGACCTGCTAACTCTGCAGGCCAGAGCAACGAGGTTCCCTTATCATGCGAAAGCTATGTAGCAAGCTTGTAGCAATGCCCTTTTTTTCCATCCTGGCTTCTCCGATCCAGATGTTTTGCACAACTGGAACACTTCATTACTGTGGAAACAGAGCGCCGTGATCTCAATGTCATACATAACCCTTATGATTCATTCTTTATTGTTACGTGCCATTAAATCGCTTCTGATTTGCGACACCCTGATGAAATAATGGTTCCCCACATGGTGTAGTAGGTAAAAGGGCAGACTAGAACTCTGGAGACCAGGGTTCGAATCCCCACTCGGCCATGGAAGCTCCCTGGGGGAGCGGAACCGGTAAAACCACTCCTTAAATATCTCACTTGCCTTGAAAGCCTTATTAGGGTTGCTACAAGTCATTTTGCACCTGACAATCTATCATAACAACAGCCATGAAATAATAACCTCCAAACGTCCTGTAATTAAGAGTCCTGCTCAGTTCTTGCAAATTAGAGGCTGTGGCTTCTTTTACTGAGCCACTCCATCTCATCTCTTTAAGTCTTCCTCTTTTCTTGCTGCTGTCTGTTTTGCCTACCATTAATGTCTTTTCCATCGGGTCGAATCTTCTCATGATGCACCCCAAAATACGATCACCTCCGTTTAATCATTTTAGCTTCTAGCACGGATTCAGGTTCGCTTTGCTCTTAAACTTACATATTAGTCTCTCTCGGGTACGTGCCAAGCTCTCTCCCAAAACACCATCTATAAACCAATCAAAAAATTTTCCCGTTGGCTTCCTTCACTATCCAGTTTTCACATCTGTCCCTTGAAACTGGAAATGGTGTTAATAGGGGTGAGTTTGGTCTCCAGTGAGAGAGGCTTACTCTTAAATGCCTTTTCAAATTCCTTCATTCCGAGTCTCAATCGCCATCTGATTTCCTGGCTGCAGTTCAATGGAATATTTTTTAGCCATTTGATTGTTTTTCTCATCTTCAGCAATAAAATTATCTCATTCTTCTGTATTCATGATTTTTGTCTTCTTAGGGTTCAACTGTAATCTGGCTTTTGCCGTTTCTCCTTTCTCCTGTCTACTCAGGAGGACGGAAGCTCTCTGCCAGTAACATGGTGTCACCTGCATATCTTAAATTATGATTGCTGCTGCTGCTCTGATTTGAGGGAGAAAGGCAGTAGAGATTCTTTATCCATATTACCCACCGTGTTGTTAAGTATTCAAGCTTTTCTGTCCCGGTAAACACTAGGAAGCGCCAGGGGGTATCGGGTGTTGCACACTCCCACACCCTACTTTTTCCCCATTCAGATTGTGACAGAGGTTGCTCAAACTCCACCAACCGCTTCTCCCTATAATTAGTTCCCATCAAGTTTTTCTTCCCTATCCTTGGGACTGGTGCGTGGGAAAAGTTTCTCTGTTTTTACGAGTACGTACATGGAGAGTTTATGCTTCCTTTGACTGGGATAGCTTTTGTCCTTCCAGGGATTCTGAAGGGATAGGATGCAAAGACCTATTTTTGCAGTGTATGGGTATATTTCCTGTTGTCATTCTCTACTGTCAAGTCACATCTGACTCATGGCGACCCTATGAACGAGTTCCCTCCAAAACGTCCCTATCAGCTTATCACTCTGCTCAACTCTTACAGAGTCAAGGTTGTGGCTTCTTGTGGGGAGTCAATCCATCTCAGCACACTGGTGTTCCTCTTTTCCTATCACTTTCAGCTTTTCCAAGCATGATTGTCTTTCCCACTGAGTCTTCTCATGGTGTGTTCAAAATAGGACAGCCTCAGTTTCATCATCTTTACTTCTAGGGAGGGGAAGCATATTTCCCCCCGGGAGAAGTTCACCCTTTGTTTGTCCACCAAGGAGAGCAACCAAATGTTTCGTAATAAATATTAGACAAAAGAAAAGAAAACTGTTCTGATTTTTTTAGATCTGATAAAAATTTGGTTTGGCTGCTTTCTTTGTGCAATTAATTTTTGCGTGCTTAGTTTTTCTGTCTTACCCTGTGGCTTTTCTTCATCGTGTGCCTTTATTCTTTCTCTCCTGCTGTAGAAAGAAGATAAGGATTCTGGAAAAGAAGAGAAGGATAAAAAAAAGAAAGCAGATGATGACGATAAAGGTAAAGGCGCAGAGAGGGGATTCAGAGGAATTTGACGGTGGTCCCTTTTTTTTACTCATCGCATTAGAAGCTTGAGTTATGATGTTTAACTCATAATTCCAGCAGAAAAGCCATCCGTGGAATTGAACCACCAGGTTATGGGGCCATCTCTTTATACAGGCAGAGCTAAGAAAAGTTACTTTTTTGGACACAAACACTGGTCACTCTGACCTCTGGACTTGGTGCTGGTGAGGATGACAACGGTCATTTCTTTCAGATCTACCCCTCCTTTCTACCTTGGAGAGGTGCTCAAAGTGGCTTACAACGGTCATAAAACAGAATAAAAATAGCAAACCAAAACAGTTTCAGTCAGAACAAACAAACAAACGGGAAAAACTAGGTTAAAGATAGGCTCCAGTCTTAAGAACCATGGGCTTCAGTTTAGGTTTACAAACAGGTACTTAAAATCATCACGAGAATGTAAACGCTTTCATAAGTCCTTTTAAAAGTGATATTTATCCCCACCCTTCTTAACAGCTGCAAGAGCACAGGAGGAGTTGATGTTTATGTCCCATCGTTGAAACCTCGGACAGTTTCCTCATAACAGAGGCCACCGTCCCAGGTAGAGCAGCTGAACTTTGAGCAGTTTTATTTATTTAATTTATTTAATTTATATGCCGCCCACACTACCCAGAGGTCTCTGGGCGGCTTACAACATTTAAAATACAATAAAATTTAGAACAATTAAAATGCAATTACAATATATATATAAAAATTGTCATCAGCGTCGGCGCCAGACGAATCTCAGTCGGGAGGGCATTCCATAGTCTGGGGGCAGCTGCTGAAAAGGCCCTTTGTCTACAAGCCATCCCTCTTACCTCCTTAAGTTGGTAGCCATGCCAGCTTAAGAGATGCTCAAGGTTTTAGTTCCAGAAAAATTAACTTTTCTCAGTTTTAAAGGTGGCAAAGCAGCTCATGCCTAGTCGTGGATCCTTGGCTGGCAACCAACAATCCAACACCTTCCTTCGTTTGTGTAACTCTTTGTGTTTATTCATAAGAAGCGTACCTCAAATGGTTTTGCCCTGATTTTATTGGTATTTTCTGCGCCAGTGTGAGGTGGCCTTGATTAGTAAAGGACATTTCCCTCCTCTATGGCTCTCTATGCCTTTTCATCCCTGCTTCCAGCGTGGTTTATTTTTCGTCCCCCTTTGTTCCAGAGACTGGAGTTTAGCGCTGTGGTGCCGGAAGATTTTTAACTAGGATTAGCAGACAAAATGAGCGAACAGACAAAATACGTTTAGAAGGAGAAGACGGGGAATGGATTTGTAAAACTTTTTTTTTTTGAAGGATTTCTGTGAAAAATATTTCATAGGGAGGTAAAGAGACTTCTGTTTCCTAAAGAGAAATGATTTTCACAAAAATAGCTTGTTAGAGGGAAATTTAGACCCAAATGCCGATAAATGAGGTCATGAGCCTCATGGCACAGAGGTTAAACTGCAGCCAAAACTCTGCTCACGACCCGGATTCAGTTCCAGATATCGAGGTTCACTCAATCTTCCATCCTTCTGAGGTTGGTAAGTTGAGTACTCTGCTTGCTGGAGAAGAGTGTAGCCTGCATAATTAAACTGTGGACCCTCCAGAAAGTGCTTGAAGAACTACAACTCCCAACAGCTCTAGACAATGTAGCCGGTGGTGAAGGATCCGGGGGAGCTGTAGTTCAGCAAAGGCGCTCTCTGGTGTTTTCACCGGGCACCCTGCAGAAATTGAGCGAGTCCACTTTTCTCTCCCTGTCTCAGAAAAGCTTTGTGTTCCTGCCTGTTTTGCCGCTTTGAACGGCGCCCAGTCTTTGAACGGCAGAAAGAAAGAAAAAATGAGGGCTTTTCCCCAGGTCCTGACAGCGGTTGCGTTTCCTTTCGGAGATGGTCTTCAGAAAGTCTAGATACTCTCGTACACCATCCGAGAAACCCAACGGGCGAGAGAAAACAAATGGAGGAATCTGGCAGATTTTAAAAAATAAACGCAGTGCAAAGACTTCACAGACTTTTTCAGATCACGTTTTTATTCCAGGCGTCTCCGAGTGGATTTTTTTTTTTTGCACCGGCTGCAAATTCTGGTCCCTTAAAATACTCTCCCTCTCTCGCCAGCCCCTCCGTGTGGTCCCGTCTGCCACAACGAGAAGATTACGGCCCTCCTGGACCGCGTGAAACCCGAGATCCAGGGCGCCAAGGAGAAACTCAACCTGGTGAGGGGTTAGGACGAAGCAACGGCGCAGACTGCGTTTGCCTGCGTGCAAAAAAAGTGGGTGCAAACAAAGCGTGCTCAGGCGGAGACCGGAAGCATGTGGACGAAAACTCCTGGAATGATTCGGGGAGCGGTAGACCCTAAAGATAGTTCCTCCAGCCTCTGCATTCACCCATACTGATTCTTTTGCTGTTTTCGTTCCCTAGATCTCTCTGTGGCTACAACTCTTAGTCCCACGGATCGAGGACGGCAATAATTTTGGAGTAGCAGTCCAGGTGAGTGTACGTGCTGGCGCATCCGTGTGTCTCGATCCTTGCGAAATCACCCTACTCGCCCCCAATGTGTGGGACCAGATCTTAATTTTAAATAAAAGCCCTTAGGCCTCCATGGGTTAACTTTCACTATCTGAGGTAGCCAAATGATCAAAATGGATAAAATCTAGTACAGTGGTGCCTCGCTTAACGAGCGCACCGTATAACGATGAAATCGCATAGCGATCCGTTTTTTCAGATCGCTAATGCGATCGCTCAACGTTTTTTTAATGGGGAAAAATTCGCTTTGCGAAGACCGGTAAGCGTTTCGCTTACCGATCTTCGCAAAACGACCCCCGACGATCAGCTGTTCGGCGGCCAAAATGGCCGCCGGAAGCCGGGAAATGGCCCAAAATGGCCGCGCGCAGCGTTTTCGCGCCCTCGTTAAGCGAGGCGAGGGCGCGAAAATGGCTGCCGGCCATCCTGAAGCTTCGCTGAACGGTGAGTATTTGGCCCATTTGGAACGCATTAAACGATGTTTAATGCGTTCCAGTGGAAATCCCTGCCCCGTTCAGCGATGCTTCAGCATAGCGAAGGTTAATCCGGAACGGATTAACCTCGCTATGCGAGGTACCACTGTATTCCTGAAAGTCTAATCAATAACGAGAGGTCCCTCCGCGGGAGAAAGATTGCCTGTAAATAATGTGAAATAAAATAGATCGAAAAGCTGCTTCCCCCCCCAGGGGGGGCAAAGAGCTGCATCTCCCGTGCATTTGGACCCAAGATATTGGTCCGTGGCCTCCCCACCAAGAGAAAAAGGGGCAGAGAAAAAAAAAGTAAAGTGAATAACACCTAACGTTAACCAGTAGAGTTATTTCCTAAATTGTTGCATCCCAATTGCCCTCCCTTCCTTACAGCTCTGCCAGCTGACGAGGATAAGGGAGGAAAGCAAAAAATTGTGAAATACAGTGCTATAGAATTAAATTTTTGAAACGGACCCTCTTTCCATGGTTGCTGAACCCCCAAAGAGAGTTTTAAAATGCAAGCAATTGTTTTGACCCATAACAACAAACCCCAGCGGTTTTTATCTCCACCAAGGGGGGGGGGGGTCTTTTGCAAAGCAAATGGGTCTTAATTACCTCTTTCAAGACCATAACACGCTAAAATACTTTTAATGACAACCAGAATAGTTCACAATGATATGTTAATACTGGTCAGATCCGTGCGCCGCTGGGTGGGTGTGAGGACTACAGCTGAGCTTAAAGGAGACGCAGAAGCTTAAGAAGGGCGTAGCAGACATTTACTGCCCCTCCTAAACAGATTGTGATGGAATAAGTCATTCCAGCAGGGTCTGGTTCCCCTTTACTCCTGATGGAGTTTCCACTGAGAATATACAGAGTGCACGGCCTTGCTTATTGGAAAAAGAGGTATTCTGCCCCATCGCCTCTCTGTTTTGGGACTCAACCAAGGCTCCTGGCACCACCCCCATTTCTGCTTCTCCCCACTTCATCGGCCTCTATTTTTCCCCCCTGCCTCTTAGGAAAAAGTGTACGAACTGTTGACTTCAGCTCGAACAAAGCTGGAAAGCTTTCAGACGCACATCGCCAAGTGAGTCCAAAATCTGGGGAAGCGGCCTTCGTGGGTCCATGTTTCGCACTGGCCGGGGATTCTGGGCATTGTAGTCAGGGAGGAGTTTTTATGTTTCTGAGCTCCGGGGTGGGTGGGTTTGTGTATGATTCTGCTTGCCCCTTTGAGAGAAGAGAAGTGGCCAAGGACAGGCTAAGAAAGATGTGGCAGCCATGACTTGCTCCAGATTTACGAGAGGGCATTGTGGGCGCTTATGGCCAAACCGGGAGGTGCAATAAAGAAAGGGAGGGTACAGCCGCATCTGGCAGAAGGTGTGGATTCCCGGGCATCTGCCAGGAAGAGGTAGAGAAGGCTCCTCTCTAAAACCCCGCCAGTCTTTGTCAACAAAAGACATAGGCTGAGAGCCTGACGCCTTTTGTAGCACCTCCAGCCATAACAGCAAAACCAAAGCTACAGATGTTGTTGATGTTGTGTGTTGTCAAGTCATCTCCAACGTCGGGCGACCCGGTGAATGAACGCTCTCCAAAAAGTCCCATCCTCTGCAGCCCGGCTCAGCTCTTGCAAACTCAAGCTTGTGGTTTCGTTTAGGGAGTCTGTCCATCTTCTCTTTGGCCCTCCTCTTCTCCTGCTGCCTTCCGCCGCCTTGTAAAGGCGGCGGAAGACATCCCACAGCATTTTTAAGAATAACACCTTTATTTCAGCGTGAGATTTCGGGGACAATAGTCCGCTTCTACGGACAGATTGCGATCCACAAATACTCACGCCAAACGCCCCATCTTGTTCCTCCCAGAAGCCCCACAGAGTGTACGTTTGTTATTTCTGTCATTGTTATTTCTCTGAATATTTCCCAGGCCCTTATTAGTGGGGAGAACTTTTGTCTACTGGTTGAGGCAGGAGATAAAGGCACTGCTCTTTGGCATACCTGGCATCCAGGTGGATTACAACAGGTAGCGGTGGGTGGGGTAGAGAAGAAGGTGGAGGACTTTGAAGCCTTTATGTGATTGCCTGATTTGATTAAGGACGGTGCGGGGGGGGGGTGTTTCAACTCTGCCCCATTGTTTGCCTGGATGATCTCACTGGAGGGCATTTAGAGCTGTGTCAGCTCTCTTCTCCTGTCCAACCGGAGCAACCCAGAAAGCCACTTCAAAGGGAAAGACTTCCCCCCCCCCTCCGCCCCTCCCAGAGCCAAGCCCTGAGATCCGGGACAAGATTCCAGGGCTGACTCTCAAGTGAATTAGATCCCTGAGCAACGTGGGCGTGACTTGGATCACAAGGATTGTGCCTCCCATTGCATCCGCGTGACACACCAAACTCTCAGTGCAGCCGCCTTGTGGATCCTAGTAAAGACTGGGTCCTTCTGGACTACAACTCCCAGAATCCTTTGGGGCCAGCATGGCTCCTGGGGGTTGGGCGTGGAGAAAAGTTAAATTTGCAAGCTTGGCTCGGCCTTCCTTCCTGCCACCACTTGATAGAAATTTCCACTTTTTTCGAGTTTCTCCTCCCGTGGCAGAAACGTGGAGCGATAGGAGGACTCTCCCTATTGCATGTCTACCTGCATGTCGGGAACAAAATAGGACCTGGCTTGGAAGCCGAGTGGCATTTCGGCGACTGTCCATAAAGCACTGGCTTGTTTTGTGAGGTGTGAGGTCAAGGGGCAAAGGAGCCTAGCTGTGATTGCTGGGGCGCCCGGGAGGCGGCTTTCCAAGATGCTCAGCTTTGTCTGAAAATGCCCAAGGAAAGCTCCCGAGCTGCCTGGGCCAGTGTCGTCTCCTCTTGAGCAGCCGAGGCTGCCCAGGGTCGGAGACCCACAAAAACCTTTCTGCTCGCCTCTGCTACACGAAATCTCTTTAACTGGAGATGACAGGGACTGGACTTTGGACCGTCTGCATGCAAAGCGAAGTGCTAGCTTCCATTCTGCTTCAGAATCCATGGAAGCAAGCACCTTTTGTAGCCTACAATTCCCAGAAACCTGTTGTTCCATGTTGTCAAGTCGCCTCCAACTTAGGGTGACCCTCATGAGGGATCTACAGAACGTCCCGTCCTCAAAGGCCTTGAGCCGCTCTTGCAAAGTCCAGCCTGGGGCTTCCTTTATTGAGTCCCTCCATCTATTATTGGGTCTTCCTCTTTTCCTGCTGCTTTCCGTTTCCCAGCATGAGGGTCTTTTCCAGAGAATCCTATCCTCGCATGATGCCTAGGACAGTTTTGTTTTCATCATTTTGGCCTCCAAAAGACAGCTCAGGTTTCTGTTCCGGAAACCGGCAACCTGCCGTAACCAGGAGCTGACCTGGCGGGGGGGGTTAGGAGTTTTGGGGAGTTCTGTTCCAAAAATATATATATATACAGTGTATTTTTTGCCTCCCAGTTCTCTTCCAGAGAGGTGAGAAAAAAACTTTCCAGCAAACACGCCAGGTGGTTTAGAGAGGAGTCCCAAAGGTTAAACGAGGCAGGGTTGCACAAAGTTGTAAAAGTTGGGAACAGCCCGGGAGGAAACGGTGCGCTGTCAACACAAGATGGAAAACACACCATGGGCTGAGAAGTGGGCGTAGCTCTTCCAGAGGTTCCTGGCCTCACCGTTGGCTTTGCTGGCGAGGACTGATGGGAGTTGTAGTCCAGTAACACGCTCCGACTGTGGCACTAGACGTACGAGTTCTCCCAAAGAAGACACCAGTGACGTTCCTGAAGATTACTCATATTATTAATCATCAGAATCCTGTGCCGTCAATTCAGTTTTGAGTTACAGCAACCCTTTTTTTTCAGGGTTTTACAGGTAGAGAAGACTCAGGGACGGTTTCCCCTTCCCTTCTTCTGGAGGGGGGGCGCCCTGGGACCCCCCCCCCAGGCCGACTCTTTTTCTCAGAAGGCCCCGTGGGGGGAATCGAACTCCCAGCCTTCTGGCTTTGCAAACAGAGACCTGATCCAGCCAATTCTTCCCGAGGAATCGGGATTTTTAATCTGACCAGAGAAGACGCTGGCAACGTGACCTAGCGTTTGAACAGTTAATTAAATGTTATTATTTATCTGGTTATCGAGACGAATGAAGACATTTTGATTTGACAGAAGAAGCTTTTGGGAATGCAGCCCATGACCGCCGTCCCTTCAGCTGGCATGCTATTATAATATAGGTGTGGGTGGGACAGATTACGATCAGCGAGAAAGAGAGACTTGGAGGAGGACAGAGTTCCCCCCCCTTTTTGGTCCCCTAGGTGTTCTGGAACTACAACTCCCAGAAATCCTGGCCAGTCCAACTAGTGGCAAAGGCTTCTGGGAATTTTAATCCAAGAACATCTGGGGACCCAAGGGGTCGAAACCACTGAGGTCGGAGAACCCAAGACCCCAGATAAATAATCTGCTAGACGCATGCTTTTTGTCTCTTCCTCCTTCACGTCTTGTCTTTCCTTGCTGAAGATGCAGACGGAAACATCTGGAGGGCCTCGCTTTCAGGAAGCATCGCTGGCCAAAATCAAAAGAATAGTTAAAAAATAAAAAGAAAGACCAAAACGTTATGGCATTTGAAAGGCGAATGGCTATCTTTTAATGTGAGCTTTTGAGGACAAATCCAGGATGATCTTAGGAATGAATGGCCTTCCAAAGTGCCTGCCATTGCCCGCCGTGCTCAGGTTTTGCAAACTGAAGCCAGTGGTTTATTGAGTCAATCTGTCTCATGTTCAGTCTGCCTCTTTTCCTGCTTTCTTCGCATTTTCTTAGGGAACAACACCTCCACGGTCTATGCCTGCAACAAACAACTAAATTAATAGTAGCTTCAGAAGAGGTGGCTGTGTCAGCCTGTGCTAGCAGACCAGGAGAAAAAAAAATACACAAATGGATAAGAAATAATACAAAATTGTTGTGGCATCTTATATACTAACTTCTACACTTCAATGTGAACATTTGTGGACAAAGTCTCGTCCTCCGTGGACAGGATTTCTCTGCAAAAGCTAATATTAAAATACAGCAGCTAGCCTTTAAGGTGCCACGATAATTTTGTCATCTTTATATTTCATTTTTGGCCGGATGTGCTCGCACAGACTAACACAGCGATTTCTTCTAAAACTTTTTAGGAAGGCAGACTTAAAAGGGTAAAAAGGGGACACCTTCTGAATAACCTCATTTTCCTATTTAGGCATTTTAGTAGGTAGCTTTTATCTATGCATCTTAGAATGTGTTCTATATTGTTCGAAATTGTTTTATTTTATAATTTAGTTGTTTTATATAGTTTTGTTTCTGTCCCTTTTATATTGTGAACCGTCCAGAAAGGGGCCGTAGGCCAGATGGATGGGATAGAAGTTGAACAAATAAATCAATAGAATAGAAATGGAACAAATTTTCTGTTCTATTCTGTAGAAATTGAACAAATCAATAAATCAAATGTTTCGCTCCCGATTCCGATCCGTCTTCTGTATGTTCCACAGGTATTATTCTGAAAGAGGTGACGCCGTGTCGAAAGCAGCAAAAAGCCCACACGTGGTAAGTTCCGACGCCTTCCGCTCCTGTGGCAGCCACAGAAATAATTCTGCAATTATATCTCTTCGCTTTTCCCTTTCTCTCCCTCTGTGGCTTGTAGGGGGACTATCGCCAGCTGGTGCATGAGATCGACGAGGCCGAATATGCCGAAATCCGATTCATGGTCAACGAAATTAGAAACATTTACGTAAGTCGTTGTGGGGGCAGGTTGGGCAGGGCGCGGAGGCTGGAATGTGTGGTGGTGTGCCAAACCGTTGATTTCACACGGAGCGCCATGGGGCAGATGAAAAAGGATGGGTACTTGGTTCAGCGCTGATCTTATCCATAGTGTTTCCACCATCCGTACGACGTGCCTCTTGCCTCACTTATTACAACGGTTTCTGGGTCTCCCAACTTTTTATCCCTTTTGAAAGCAAAGTTTGTTTCCAGTATTGCTTTGATCCTGGGGTGGAGTTTAGCTCTAGTTGTGCTCCCTGTTTGATGCCGATGTTCAACGAGAAACCCAATTAAGTACCATGTTTCCTCGAAAACAAGACAGGGTCTTTTATTAATTTTTGCTCCCAAAATACATTAGGGCTTATTTTCAGGGGATGTTTTATTTTTTTCATGTACAACCATCTACACTTATTTAAATACAGTAACGCCATCTTCTGGTTGCTGCAGAATGGTGGGGAGGGGGGCTTTCAGTTAACTGGGCTTATTTTGGGGGTAGGGCTTTATATTATGAGCATCCTGAAAAATCACACTAGGACTTATTTTCAGGTTAGGTATTATTTTCGGGGAAACAGTAGGTTTCTCCGGTGAAGGGGTACTCAGCCATGTTCCCCCCCCCCAGTCTCTTTCACGTGTCACATTTTCCCTGCATTTTGTCGCCCCCTACGGGCCGATAAAGAAATGGCTGGTTCCTTTATTGTCAGGATCTGGGTGTAAGCTGCCCCCTGTGGTGAATCAGTGAACTGCAGGTGACAGTTCTTGGGAGAAATCCCTGCAACACTTTTGCTCACCCTGGCTGTCAGTGGCTCTTCCTAGACAGGAAGTCATTTTACATCACTTCCTGTTGCATCTTGCTTATATTTAAAAGATCTGTTAGCTCCGTCTCACCCTGCTTGACTCAGACACACGTGATTCGTTCTTTCTAGGCTGTAGTTTACGACATTTTCCTGAAGAACTTTGAAAAGATTAAGAAGCCCCGTGATGAAAACAAAGGAATGATCTACTAAGCCCCACACGTCAGGGAATAAGGGGGAGGAAAGAGGCCCACTTTTTTTGGCCCACAACCTGAAACTGCCTGCCCTCACTTCGCCTTCATTCTGCCCAATTTATTTGAAATAAAAGAGATTTTAACATATGCCGAGAGTTTTGCATTTTAATTCATTCAGAGACTAAAGAAATGCAGCGGAAACTTTGGACTCGGATCTGGGACTGCAAGATTTATATCACAAAACAGTCTAGCAGTCTTGTCTCTGGAAGCACTCCTTAGGTACTTAAAAAAAACACAACCCAGCTTGTGTCATTATAAAATGGGTTTGGTGGGTCCATTCCATTTTTGTGCATCGTGAATATTTTGGACAGGTCTTTTCCTGGGAGAAGAAAAGGACCAACCAACCCAAACGGTACGATACGAAACAGGAAAACCCACCACCCATCTATAAATCCGGCCTTTCTTTGAGCGACTGTAAAGACTGTGCTAAGTGCAAGCTGCTTGAGACCGTCCACGATGATGCTCTATCCTTTTCCTTCTCTGGTGTGTTTTGAGGACCACTCTTTATGGCCACTCCTCGTCCCTCAGGCGCTGCCGTTGGCCACAGACACCAACTGGGCAATTTCCGTGTTCAGTTGCTGGTTGGTCCAGTCTTCTCTGATGTCGTCCAGGTGAGCATCGAAGTCCACCAACTGGGTGTAAGCCTTGGTTTCTAGGAGGGACTTGCAGATGTGGCGAGAGGATTCCCAGTCGCTCCACATGACCCTGAAACAGAAGGACAAGCACCCCTGAGGTCTCTAGGGTGGATAGAGGGAGCTGAAAGTGGAAAGGACGGCCGCTGGGAGAGAGAACGAAGCCAGGGGTTCTCTCGATGGTCCAGAAGTCTGCCGTTCTGTCCAACCTCTACCCAAGACTTACTCTATATCAGGGATCATCTTGGAGGTATTTTTTTTTAATTTTAGGGTTTCGTTTGTTACTTTTTTCCCATTCCATTGGCTCTACCCATCCCAATCTATGCCCATTCTTAGATCTTTTCCCTTTTAACAACTCATAAATCACTCGTGCCTCTTGCTCACGTCAAAATTCACTCAGCCTTCCATCCTTCTGAAGTTAGCAAAGGGAGCCCCCAGATTGCTGGGATGGGGGGTCCAACGTTCATTTGCATCATTATGCAGCAAACCGCCCAAAGAGTGCTTTAGTACTATGGGGTGGCACAGAAGTTAAAATCACTTCACTTCTACAATACAGGGCAGCACCTGGATCAACAGCAGGAGAGTCCATTCAGAGAAATAACTGCCCGTACAATCACCAAAGGCAAAGTGTGCTGCTTCTATACCGCCCCATTGTGCTTAAAGCACTCTTTGGGTGGTTTACAATTTAATTATGCAGGCTACCCATTGCCCCACCCCTTAGTGAGCTGTGTACTCAGTTTACTGACCTCGGAAGGATGAGCGAACCTTGAGCCAGCTACCTGGGATGGAACCCGGGTCGTGAGCAGAGTCTGCGCTGCAGTCGTGCAGTTTAACCTCTGCACCACCAGACACTATTGGAAAAACGATGCAACTAAGAAGGGGAAAGCAAACTTGGGAGTTCTCCTTGTGCCATCCCAGCCTTCTCACCATGTCTGGGACTACTTCCAAAGCTGTAAAAGGGAAAAATGGCAACCTACCCTGTCTCTGTCTGTTTTGTGGGGGTGGAGTACAATTAAAATTGAGATGTGGTTTGCAGAGAGCAATCCAGAACACGTAGGTGACGGGAAACTCACAGGTTTTTGTCTTTGGGGACCCACTGCCGATCCTTCTGCTCCAACACGACGATTGGGGGGACCCGGGGATTTCTCGTGAACTTGCAGTTATCTAACTGAGAAAAACATTGGAGGAGAAAAGCAGTTAGATGTGTCCGTTTTGGAGGTGCGGACACACCTCTGTCTTGGCCTTGAATTTCTCGCTGTGTGGCAAGAAGCAAGATGGAGACCGACTGGCCAGTTGAGGTAAACGGACAGCTATGGGCGCCTCCAAGGTGCTGATGTGACTCTCGGGCCTGTGGGCTCTCAGACAGTGGATGGCGCACGTCGAGGAAGCTTGCCGCTCGTCAGAAGGAGACCGAGTCCAAACATCCAGATGTGGTTCGACTTTTAACTCTCATCAGCTTAAACCGACACAGCTAATAGCGCCAAGTGTGAGGTTGTTGCCATCTAATAACATCAGGGCGGCCACAACTGCCTACTCTTGCACTATGGTGTCAGTCAAGTGATTTTGACAAGAGCTGCTGCTTTCTTTTCTAGCCAAGGTGGGACTTTATTCACAAGGAGAGAACTTATCCACAAGACGTGTAGTGTAGTCTCTCGCCTGTCTTCCGTGACCTGTACTCAGAAGTACGATTTTTAGCTTTGTTGTATAACAGATACCCAAGGCCAAAGTATTGTGGCACCTTCGAAACCCGCTGAATGGGAAAATTCAACCCACTTCCTCAGAAACACGGCCTTTAAGAACTGGACTGTAAGGCATGAAACTGGACTGTACTGGCATAAATGTATCTCGCAGGTGTCGCAATACTTTGATGCATTTGTGTGTGTGTGTGTGGTAACCGTGTTAGTCTGTGCAAGCACACCAGGCAAATTAAAGAAATAAAACAAAGACGTGGCACCTTAAAGACTAATGATTATATTTTAACGCATGTGAAAGCTCACATTAAAATATAATCATTAGTCCTTATGGTGCCACATGCTTTCATATTTGTTTTGTTTCTTTGAATTTTGCCTGATATATCAGCATGATGTGTAACTTAAATTGATGAAAGGTTGCTAATCAATGAGTTGCCCCTGGTATGCCTAATCAAGTGCTAGTTGTGCAACTCGTAAGGAAAGTGGCCACTGGTTAATTAGCCGCCGTTCAGTGCCAGGACGTAAAACACCTACACTGCTACCAGCAAAAAACCCACAATACAATTTTCTCCAGAATGTCCTTTTGCATAGAGCCCCATCCAAAACTGTTTTGATTCCGTCTGCAATGGTCACTCACTCCTCTTTCCATGCTCATGATCACAAGATTTGGAGGTAACAAGAATGCAGCTCATCCTTTAAGGTACTCGTCTGCTTCACAGAAATCTTAATTCTTCTCATACAGAGAGCTTCACACCCCTATCCCATCGGCTGTTTCCCCAGCTCTCACCATGATGAGGATGGCACTGTCGTACAGCTCAGCGATGCGCCCAGCAATCTTTTGTGCAAGAGGGGAAGGGCTGTGTGGAGCAGAGAAAGAAGGATTAACAGACCAACCTAGGATACAAGGAGGGAAGGGTTCCCCTAACTGAAGGCCACCCCCCCCCCCAAATTCACCTCTTGTCGTCAATCCCAGAGTTGGCCTGGTAATAGCCTGCAAGGAGCAAATCTGACTCTGAACTCCAAATGTCCACCTGCAGAGAGAGACCATTCATTTATTTCTTTAGAATATTTTTACCCAGCCTTTTTTTCTTAAGAAAGGACTCAAGGTGGTTTTCATCATTAAAACACAATATTAAAGCTAAACGCTGAATTATTCAAACATTAGCAAATTAATAACATTGTATTAAGAGGGATAGGTAAAGCATTACTAAAGCATATTTAGAAGCAAGAAAATACAACCTATTTTAAAACCAATCCTGGACACGTCTGTCACTAAGACTGTCTGAAGAAAAAAGATCTTCGCCTCCTTTCGGAAGGAGAGCAAAGACGGGGGCCAGGCTGGCCTCCAGTGGGAGGGAGTTCCAGAGTCTAAAGGAGCAGCCACAGAGAAGGCCCTCTCCTGTGTCCCCACCAAACGCATCTGTTGCAGGTGGCAGGACCGAGAGAAAGAGCTCTCTTGATGATCTTAATATCCAGTGAGGCTCATAAAGGGAGGCAGAATCCTTGAGATTGCATGGACTCAAGCCTTTTAGGGATTTATAGGTTAGAACCAACATTTTGAATTCTGCCCAGAGAATGCCGGGAGGTCCTATCCAAAAACCATATATATGGCAAGTGGTCTCCCCTCTGGCATGGTCTCATCTCTGGAAACCCACGCTACAGATTCTAGGATGCCCTCCATCTGTGGATACCTGATTCAGGGCCACTTCCAGCATGACAGTGAGTGACAGATTACAGTGGAAAAGAGGAACACAGTCGGTGATGCAAAGGCATTCCGGTTGCCCGCTGGCTGCTTGGCACCTCTGAGCCAACAGCAGCCCGTTCACTGCCGCGTGGGGGTAGCGAGCAGCGTGAAGGCACATCTTGACATAAGCCCTGGGTGAGATCTCCACTTCGGCCATCCTGCGAAGCAAAGGAAAAAGGTTTAAGGCTCTCTTCCAACCCCAAAACACGCCTTCATATTGAAACGATTGTCCCTCCAGGAGCCATCTGGAGGACGCATCTGGTGCCCCCAACCTGTCCTGCCTACCTAGGAGTGAGAAGGATCTTGGAATTGCTGTAGATCAAAAGCTGAATGTAAGTTAACACTGTGATGGGGCTACAAAAAAAGGCAAATACTACTTTAGGGTGCATTAACGTAAGTGAGGTACTAGTCCCTTGACATTAAGCACTGGTTAGGCCTCAGCTAGAGTACCGTGTCCAGTTTCGGACATCTCACTTCAAGAAGGATGCTGACCAACTGGAACAACTTCAGAGGAGGGCAACAAGGAGGATGAGGGGGCTGGAAACCAAGCCCTATCAGGAAAGGCTAAAAGAACTGGGCATGTTTAGCCTTGAGAAAAGAAGACCAAGGGGCGATATGATACCCCTTTCCAAATATTTGAAAGGCTGTCTTACAGAGGAGTGGCAGGATCAGTTCCCGATCATCCCAGAGTGCAGGACACACAACAATGGGCTCAAGATAAAGCAAGCCAGATTTCGGCTGAATATCAGGAATTTTTTTTAACTGTTAGAGCAGTACAACAACGGAACTCATTACCTCGGGAGGTGGGAGGTGCTTCAACACTGGAGGCCTTCGAGAGAAAATTGGACCACCCTCTCTCGGATCTGTTTCGACTTGGATTCCTGCCTTGAGCAGGAGGGTTGGAGTCGATGGTCTTCTGAGCCCCTTCCAACTCTATGATTCTGAATCTTTGCCATCCTTCTCATTCACAGCCTCCCTCCTTCCCTTCCATCATCCGCTTTGCTGTCCCTTCCCGGTATCATCTGAATTGCCACCTTTGGGTTCTCAGACCACCACTCCCACCCCTTTGCTACTCTCTTAATAATCCACACCCTTTGCATCTTTATCCACATCTGGATTTTTTAAAAGAACAGGAAAT
The DNA here is from genome assembly GCF_051106095.1 of Pogona vitticeps. Lineage (NCBI taxonomy): Eukaryota > Metazoa > Chordata > Lepidosauria > Squamata > Agamidae > Pogona > Pogona vitticeps. The sequence goes on from NC_135788.1 coordinate 118,910,316, forward strand.
TCTGATGAAGTGCAAAATCGAACTGGAGCGGAGATTAGGCATCCTTCAGTCTTGAGGGTCACATGCTCTGCATGGAGGACTTGGAACAGTGTCTAGTGTGGCTGAGAATGCCGACTCGAGAGTGACACAATCCCTTCCACACTGAAGACAAATGCAATCTGCCCCCTGTCCAGCTCCCTGATTTGGCTGCTTTCGGGACGGCCTCTTTGCCTCGGCCTGCTGGACAAGGGTCTCTTCAAATTGGGAGAGGCCGTGATGCACTGCCTGCAATGCAATTCTCTCTGGGCACAATGTGGCACCAAGCAGTGACCTCTTTCTTCCAGTCTGCAGCTTCCACGGGCTGCTAGCCTTGGCCATGCCAGCTGTGGCTGCTGGGAGGTGAAGCCCAAAGCCTGTGTAAGGCTATTTATTTTAAAGGAAGGAAGGAAGGAAGGTCCCCTTCCCTGGGCTACTGAGCATCTGCAGCCTCTCCCCTTGCTTTCTGCTCCCCTACCCTCTAGCCCCAAGCGTCTCCCTCTCCTTTTTTTGCTGCCAAGGGGAAAAAGCAGCTACCAGTGGCGGAGGTCAGAGGTTGGAAAAATTCCTTATTTTGGACTACAACTCCCAAAATCCCCTACCCAGCCAGCATAGGGATTCTGGGAGTTGTAGTCCAAAATAAGGAACTTTTTTCCCAGCACTGCGAGCGGGCGCACGAGAAACAGCACCCTGATCCCCACCAACCCACCCCCGTCTGCCGGTCTTTCCAACTCCTGGGCCAGCATGCAAAGTCACCCACCTGTTTATTCCTCCCGAGTTTGTCGCTGCTCGAGAATCCCCCCGGCAGAACCCCCAACTCGGCCTCCCTCGTCCCCTGATTGGTCTGCGCGAAGCCAATCCCAGGCCGCCCCTGCCTTTGGTCCACTTCTGCTCCGCTCATTGGCCTCGCCGTTTGGCCGTGCTACACTCCGATTGGGCAAGAATTTTTTTATAACGCTATTCAAAAAACTCCTCCCACTTTGCGTCCTTTACTTTTACCATAGAGACACATCCTAGCTTCCTTACCAGGTACTTCCGCTCTCAACTCACTTTTCGCCGGCCCCGCCCTCTGAGATGGTTTCGAAGTCCAGGAACTCTTAACCATAGAGGCAGCGGTCTAGTCTACCGGAAACCAAGACTTTACCACTCTAGCCCTTCTTCCCTCTTCACTCTCATATAATCGTAGAGAGAAGAATCCTAGAGAGGATCAATCAGAATCAAACCAGGAAGCAGGCAAAAAAATTTTATTTTCCCACAATCATTATGTCAAGGGCAAAGAGGTGAAGACAGCTTGCCGCCTTCCAGACAGTCCCTGTACTGTATTAGGCCCTTTCCAGGAAGAAGTCCATCAGGTGCAGTCTTCCCATATCGGGGAAGCTGCACCTGTTGAATTTCATCCGATTCTCAGCCAAGTGCCAACACGATCCATCTTCTTTTAGACGTTATACAAAGAATGAAATTTTTGCATTGACCTCAGTCTAAGACTTTGAAAAAGACGAAGGCTGCAGTTTATAAATTATTACGATAGGAAGAAAAACCTCCAGAACAAGGCCAAACAGCCGGAAAAACCTACAACTACCATTGGATCTCGGCCGTGAAAGCCTTCGAGAATACAAACACTTTTATTATTATTAGACTAAAAAGCCACTTTTAAAATATCACAAGCTATCTTCCAACAGACAAGAGAAAATCAGGGCAAGAAAATTAAAATATTCTTTCAAGCTCTACTCTTGAGTGTGTGCTTTGGAGCCGGCTACATTAATCTGATTATAAAGAGAAAAACTTTCAGGTAGAGGCTTCGCATTAGTTGCAGCATCAAAGACATTTTTAAAATGTAGGCAGTGAGAACTTTCCAATCAGAAAGAAAGGGGGAACTCTTTTCCCCTGGCTGTTTGTATTTCTTTCCATAAAACCCTTCTAAGAAAAAATGACAACATAAGCAAAAGGGACACCAAATTCATTCAATTATATTATTTTTCAATGCCAACCAAAGACACACAAATATACATATTTTTAGGTTTTTTGAATGCTTTTCTTTTCAGCCTTCTATTTTAATGACAGCAAAGGCCGTTGTCCAGCGTCAGCAAAGGGGTCCCTCAATACATTGATGGCTTGTCTTCACCCTTAGGGTTGGTCAGCTTTTCCAGGTTTACACTCAAGATATGGTACAGCTCAGCCTGTGTGCGTAAGAAAATTGGAAACTCGATGAGATTTCTCCTGGTTTGAATCCTTTCTTTTCCCTGTTTTATTTTTCACTTTGCCAGCGAACGATCACAATCCTTCTGCATACTCACATAAAACCCACGGATGTCCAGGATCATGATCTGGATTTCCCGGTATATGGCCTCATCACGCTCATGAACGAGACACCGATAATCCATCTGTAGAAATGACAGGGACGTCAGATGGAAAAGGAAGATCATTTTAAAAATCTCAAAAGAGACCCTGTTAGGAAAGGCTTTGTAGAGCTTGGAAAAGTTCTGATGATGATGAAGAACTACAAATCAAGAGGTATTCTGGGACATGTAGTCCAAGATGGTAGTTTTTCCAAGCTCTTGAGCTTTTTCGAGGAAACCAAGGGAGAGGGGCTGAGGTCTCGTAATTCCTCTGCTGATTCCCAGTCAAGAGGACAAAACGGGATTTCATCCTGACACTTCCATTCTGTGACTCACCACATGAGTTTCTTTGGAGGCTTTTGCTACGGCGTCTCCACGTTCTTGAAAATACCTGGAATGAAGAGCAGCACCGGATGGTCACAACGGGCAAGGTTAACATCAGGTGCGTCATAAAGGGGAGTAGATCCCAATTTGGACTGCTGGTGCAGTGATCTGAGGTGATCCATTTCTCAGCCATCATACGGTGGGAGGAAAATGTGCTCCAGCATGACCTCCCCCCCCCGATCCGTGCCCAAGCAGGACTTGTGGCCCCCGCTGGAAAGATTCTACATTTTAAGATAGGGCTGGAGGGATTCCCCTGCAGCGAGAAGGGTCGTTTGAAAGGAGATCACTCCAGTTGAAGGAACCAATCTTTTACCCCTAAGAGATTGGTTCCTTCAACCAATTTTACCTCCTCTCCGGAGGTTGCTGAGCTACAGCTTCCATCAGCCTTAATCAGCACAGCCCATGGTGAGGAATGCTGAATGTTGAAATCCAACGTAACGTCGCGGCAGGAAAGCATATCCGTGTGTGTGTGTGTGTGTGTGTGTGTGTGTGTGTGAGTGTGTGAGTGTGTGTGTGTGTGTGAGAGAGAGAGAGAGAGAGAGAGAGAGAGACTTAGTCTGTTTTAAGGAAATGGGCATGGATGTGCCCTACCCACAATGCTTTGGAAGAGGGACGCCACACACATGCCCTTTCCCTTTACCTCCACCTTCCACTTACTTGGCAATGGTGGTCTGAAAGGCCTCTACTTTGGTCTTCAGAGCTGTGATTCGTTCAAGCACCTTCTCCTGTTAAGAAAGAAAAATATAAAAATGAGTGTGTATAGGCGTAAAAAAGGCTCATTCTCCCTCCGCTTCCCCAGTTTTCCGGCCGTCCTGAAACAAACATCTCACATAAACAACTCTTAGGACTGCTCTTCTCCTCCTCTTTGGGTGTTTGACCAGTCCTTGTTTCCCTCCTCTGCCTCTCCCAGCAGCCGCCCACTCAAAGGCAGCGCTGCAGGAATTCCTGCCCTGCCTCCCTGCCTCAGTGGGCAGCTGCTGGGGGAGGCAGAGGAGAGCTCATGCCCATCTCTAGACCGTACCAATCATAAATTAATTAATTGGGTAAAGAAGGATCCATTCTCTGCTGGGACCAAGTGAGATATAGATCCTCTGGGAAACTCAGTTTCTCTTACCTGAATTGCCACCCCAAAATCATTGCCATCCTCAATTTTGGGAATCAAGTGCTGAATCCAGGTTGCAACCTGATGGGAAGAAGGAATAAGGAACTAAGACGCTTCTGCAGGAAGCTGCCACACTTTTCAATTAACGTAGCCAGCGGTGATGCTAGCGGTCTGCGGACCACCATCTGAAAGTGAACCTTTTGAAGCTCGGGGCACACCGCCGCGCAGATGGTATGTCTGGTACCTGGGCGAGAAAAGTGTGACCTTCCACAGGGTGCAGGCCTGCAGTTGCCAGCAGCCCCAGCCAACGGAACCAATGGTAAGGAATGCTGGATGTTGTAGTCGAAGACTATCTGGAAGCTTGCATGTTGCCCAGCCTTAGTTTAGCAAGTGAGGGAAAGAACAGGAACGAGGTGCTTTCACAACTCACCAAAGCACATTTCTCTTTGAACTCCCGGACTTCGGGTTTAACGCGATTCATAAGTGAAATGATGAGTTCGTTACTCTTCAGGTAGCCACATTTGGGAGCTGGCAGTGGGAGAAAAAAATGCATGTAACTACAAAGAACGCTGTGACACTCCCCCAACACACACACACACACACACCCACACACACACAAACCTTCAACTGTCAAATATCACCCACATCCACACATCCGTTTTTTTGCCTCACCTTCTTTCTCCTCCTTCTCAGTTTCCATCTGTAGGGAAAAAAACACAACAAGTCCTGAGTAACGCTTTTCCTTATAGTCTGTAACTGAAATCTTTTTGGGGAGAGAAGAACCCTTTAAAGTAACCCACCTCATCATCTTTGGGGGGTGGGTCTGGGATTGGGATATCCAGGGGAGCCCGGAGAGAATTGAAATCTTGAAGGTTCATCGCATCCTCCTGGGAAAAAAAGGGGATAAGGATGAAAATATAGGGAGAAGAAAACGGGATGCGAGAGAAACCCATCTCCCAAAAATGATGGGGTCTACCTTGAGGGTTATGATTGGGGTCCTCTTACCTTGAGAAGCTGATCCAACTGGAGTATTTTTTTCGGGAGAAACGTGCAAAGGAATTCTTCACCCTGTAGACATGTGGGGGGGGGGGGTGAGAGAGAGAGAGGAAAATCAGTTCGCTTGGGGACCTGGGGGGTGCAATCTGGGAAGGTGTTCAGTGGGGGGCATGCAAGGACCTACCTCTTTGAAAAGGGTCTCTCGGAAAAGGGCCATCTAGGGAAAAAGAAAAGAGATTATGAAAGGCAACCAGTTCTGGGGTCCAACGTAAAGAAATACATGGAAATAACGACTGGAATTCTGCTTAGTATCGTCGTCGTTTACTCGCGTCCGACTCTTCGTGACTTAGTATACCGACTCTTCTGCTTAGTATAATACGTTGCAACTAGAGTAGGCCCACTGAATCAGTGGGGATTTGGTTAATCATCATCATCATCATCACAGTACTACAAGCAGTTGCAGATCTCCGAAATCACACCCTCAGAGGTACAAAACATTGGCAATATTAGGAACAGCATATATACTGTGCTGATATTTAACAGATACTTAGGTTTTTGGTTAAAACTTGCATCTGTTTTTATAATTTCGACTGTGCCTGGGTTTTTTGAATAACAATACTAATGAATGCGCAGTCGATTCTGAATTGTAGTGCTATTGATTCAATTGGGTCTACTCTAACTAGAACCTCTTTTTTGCCTCCTCGAAGATCTGCCGCCATTCTTCCTGCACAACGGATCCGCCCACAAAGCACAACGCTGCACAGTTCGAACAGAACTATCTTTCATAGTGGCGGTGCATCGTGGGTTGCTGTGCCCCCTGGGGTGGTGGGATTTGTAGTCAAACACAACTGGAGTCCTCCAGGTAGGGGGTAGGCTGTTGTGACACACACACCCCAGTGGGGGGTTGTTTTTTCTCCAACACAAGATTTATTCTTTACCATTCAGAACAACGAAACATTTCGGGATGTGGCTTCACCCGACCTCCTGGGAAACAGCTGAAGTGGGAACATGTGGAATATTTTCCGTGACGGAAATGGTTGCTGTCAGAAAATGGCCTACAAACAACCACCAGTTGTCATCAACTTTTGTGGTGTTTTTAAATTATCTTTGGGGGTGACAAAAAAAGCCCTCCCAATTACAAATAAATTTGCTTGCTCCCCTCGTTCTTCCCGCTAACAACCCACAGGGGTTATTGATCACCAGAGCTTGGAAGTTGTGCCTTTTGAGGGGGAGAAAAGGGGGGATACTACAACTCCCATAGCTGCCTAGGGGATTCTGGGAGTCGTAGTCCAAAAGAAATAAGAATAATAATAATAAGGCCTCTAAGATCTGGTTCTGGCACCCATCATCTCTGAAGTGACTTCTCAAACTGAAAGGGGAAACCCTCAGCAGGTTCTCTGGAAGTGAACGCCATCTGCATCAAGACAACAATGTTGGAAAAGGAGGCCACGAGTGCGAAATATACCATTTATTCCTCTTTGAGAAACAGAACCTATGGGAAAGCTTACATTAAAATATAATACTGTGGTGTAGGCAAGTCCCTCTCCGGGAAGAACCACCTGGGCCCTCGGAAGAGCTCTCCCCTCTGTGGACAGCTCCGTGGTTGAGGCGGCTGCGAGTTCAAGTCCCCGCAGGGCCTCCTGGACAGGGACCGGACTCCATGATCCCTGGGGTCCTCCCTTCAAGACCTGCAGTTCTAAGAGGATGATGATGATGATTTACCAAATGCGTCGGTCCACAAGGAACCAAAGCTTCATCAACCAGGCAGCGAAGCCCCAACACCACAAATCCCATGTGGGCAGCCTTTAGCGCCACTCCTTATTTTTAATTTAATTTTTTTGCTGGCATGCATCTTTTTCTTGGCCCATGGTTTTGTAAAGCCAAGCCTCAGAGCTTGGGAAACATGGCTTTTTGGACTACAATTCCCAGAATCCCCTTGCCACTACTAAAAGCAAACCAGAACAGGTTTAAAGAGCCCGCTTCGGTTCCTCCCCCCTCCCAGGAACAGAGCAGAACAAGAGAGGTTGGGAGGCGGGGGGGGGTGGCCTTTGGGGCGGAGAGTGCCTTCTGCACATGTTCAGAGCTGCTCTTGCTGACCCTTAAGAGAGAACCATGAGAACGAGCCAAAGTTTTGGGACCTCCCGCTCCCTCTGGAAGGGAAGAAACCCAGACTTTTCCTTCCCTGCCAGGGCACACACACGCACACACACATACACACAATATCCCCGCTTTTCCTTTCCCACCTTTTCACGGGACTCTTTGCTGACCCGGATGGCGGTGCAGGATTTGGCCATGGCGGTGTGTGTCTTTTGGGGGGGTCTGCCTTCAGCACCAAACAGCACCAGCCTCCGTTCTAACGACCGTTTCTTTGCGGAACCGACCGACGGGAGCAACGCGGGCGCCTTCGGGGCTTTCGCTTTCGCATTCACACGTTCACGCCCCGCCCCATCCCGTGTCGCCGCCCTTCCCGGGAAGGAGGCTCTCAAAAGAGAAAGGGGGTGTGTATGTGTGTATGTGTTTGTCACAAAATGAAGCCCCCCCCCCACCCTACCCCTTACCCCGGAGCTTGGGAGCGTGCCTTTGGGGGGACTACAATGCCCAGCATCCCCTCGCCCGCGAAGCTCCTTCCAAACTCTTGGGACCCCCCCCTCCTTCTCGAGGTGCCCCTGGAAATCTTACGAATCCCCCTCTTTTTTTAAAGTCGTGTTGGCAGCCCCAAATTTAAAAATCCACCCCCTCCAATCCTACCCAACGCCCCCCTAACCCATTTTTAAAAATTAAATGCACAATTAAATTAGATTTTAAAAAAACACGAAATCGCCAGCTTCGTTAGGTCATCATCATTATTATTTCCTTCCTGACCACCGGGGTCAGAGAAAGAGCTTGGGGGAAAAGCGACCTTGGGGGAGGGACTACAACCCCCACCATCCCGGTTAGAGGGGGGGTTCATGGGAGTTGTAGTCCCCCCTCCCAAGAAACTTTTCACAAGTTTTACTCTCTCTCTCTCTCTCTTTCTACTCCCGGCCGCAGAAACCCCAAAAGCAGATCGCCGGCTGCCCCCGAGGGGGTCGGGGGGGGGTCGCTGTGTCGCGATCGGAGGCACTCTGCATGCGCTCAGAGGCACCCTGGCCGCGCTCCCCCCCCCCCGTACCCAAGCCGGGCTCCTGCAGTTCTTCCTCCCGGGCTGGCGGGGCGACGGGTTGGGAGCTTTTGCTCGGCTCCTTCCTCTTTCGCTTTCACACACTCCCCCCCCCCCCGCCATCATCCGCCTCCTTCCTGCGCTTTGCCATCAGCTGTTGCGGCTTCGAGGGGACCCCCTCCACGATCCCCCCCCATCAGGTAAGGGATTCCCCCCCCACCTCCTTCCCTCTCCTCTCGAGGAGACACACCACCACCACCACCCTTTCTAAACGCCTTTTGCAAAATTCCCCCTCCGCGGGATCAAACCCGGATCCGGTGCCTTGGGGGGGGGGTTCCCGTTGGGACGTAACTAGACACCCCAATTCCGGACGTTGGGGGTGGGGTGGTGGATGCTGGGACTTGTAGTCCAAAATTTGAATTCCTCCCCTCTCCCACTTTTTTTTAAAGTCCAAAGTCTGAATCAAGTCGGTAGTAGAACAACAGACCGTAGGAAAGTGTTGTTGTTGTTTTAACTGTTTGGAATTTTTTTTTGGACTACAGTTCCCATAATCCTTTAGGGTCTGAATGAAGTTGGTGGTACTGTACCACAGCAGATGGTAGCAAACACCCCTTGGAAATGTGGTGGGGTTATTACCCGGTTGTGGTGTTTTTTTTTTTTTTAAACTACAGTTCCCATAATCCCACAGGCATGTTGGGAACTGTAGTCCAAAAAGCAATATTTCCACACTCTGAAAGCCATAAAAGTGCTTTTTAACAAATTATCTTTGTGCACTTGCTGTCCTCTCTCTCCCCCCCCCCCCCGCAATCTTTTTTTCTGCCCTCAGAAGGTTTCCTTCCAACAAAAGTAACTTCCCCAAGATTTAACTTTTATGTCTTCTGCAAAGCAGGGCCCAGAGGTTGGATCCTGCAACAGAGTTCGGGGTGGGGGTGGGGAGAACCCATTTGGAGGCAGGAAATGCTGAATTGCAGGCAGCACGGAACCCCGGCTGGGATTCCCCCCCCCCCCGGTCTCCTCTACTGAGGGACAACCTCGCAGGGCTGTCGTGAGGATAAAATGGAGGTTCCCCCCTGCCTTGACTTGCTTGGAGAAAAGTGTTTTGGCTGCCGCTGTGGAGGTTCTGAACTGCTGGATGGCTCGGTGGTTTCTGCAGTCATGAGTTCGATCCCCACCACCACCACCCCGGGCCTCTTGAACTGGGGCTGGACTTGATGCTGTCTAGTCTAGGGTTCAAGACTTGGGGTCCGCGGACCCCACCCCACCCCACCCCAAGCGGGCCCACCATGTCCTCACAGAGGGCCTTGACTTGAAGAAACGTTACGATCTTTTGCAGTTAGAAAGGGGGAAAAAATGAAAGAAAGGAAGAAAGAAAAGGAAAAACAGAGAACAAAAATCTTGTAATTTCAGTTTCTCCAGCAAAAACTAAAGGCCATTATTATTATTATTATTATTATTATTATTATTATTATTATTATTATTATTATTATTATTATTATTATTATTATTATTATACAAAACCACAAAGCGATAATCAATCAAGATCATGAAAACATTGACTGGTATTATATAACAGATACAAGTTTTAACCAAAAACCTAAGTATCTCTTAAATATCGGGGTAGTATGTATGCTGTTCCTAATATTTCCATTTTTTTGCACCTCTGATGGTCTGAGATCTACAACTGCTTATAGTACTGTGTGAAATTTCTTGATATTGTTCCCAAAGCCCCAATGACGACGGGGACCACGGAAATGTGTTTCATCCACAAGCGAGATATTTCGATGGCCAGATCTCTGCATTTTGTTGGTTTTTCCAGTTCTTTATTTTCAACTCCAGCATACCCCAGAATTGCAATGTCAACGATGCAGACATTTCTTCATTCTATTACTACTATGTCTGTTGTGTTACATTCAAGGCGTCTTTTGGATCTGGAAATCCAATCCGGAAATGATGGTTATGATGATTGTTGTTCTTATTGTTATCCTCCTCCTCCTTTTAAGAATGTTACAATAGGAGTTGTGTGCATTAACAGATTAACTTATTGCTCCCTTCTCTCCACGTTTGAAGACCTTTCATGAGAAACTTTAAATAAATAATTTGATGCACTTTTAGGGTTTTAAACCCTTGACTTGAGTCTTGGTGGTCCACGGCAACAAAAGTTATTTAAAGGGGGTCCATGGTAAAGAAAAGGCTAGGAACCACTGATCTATAGGGTCTGTTGATCTGTAGAGCTCTGCAGGTCTAAGATGATGATAATGATGATGATGATGATAAGATAGTCTCGTTTTGTGCTCCCTTCTTTTCTCTGGACCCCTCTCCGCCCCTGTGATGCTAGACATGGAAGCGGCCGAGAGCAAATTCACAGCCCTCCGGGACGAGCTGATGGCGTCCTTGTTCAGAAACCCGACGGAGCAGAACCCCGAATCTGTACAGGGCATGGTGGAGCTGGCGTTGCCGTTCGAACAAAAATACCGGGAAATAGACGCAAAAGGTCTTATCCGGGACAACGCTCAGGGAGAGGTAAGGGATGGAACAAAAAAAAAAAAAACCTGAGCCAAGGGCGGGAGAAGTCACCTTTTTTAGCCATGGAGCAAGCAGGCGGTGGCTTTTTTCCCTTCCTTTCTGGGAGATCTTCAAACGGTTGGCGAGCCGGCTGACGTTGGGCGGACGGAAGCTTTACCTGCTGAACTTCAGCCTGTGATCCCACTACCACCTCAGGGGGCTGGAGAGAGAAGATACAGGACAGGGAACCGAGTATATAGGGGGAGAAATTAGGTCCACATCCGAGCTAGGAAACAGGGGAAAAGTTGGACAGTGCTTCATTTCATTTCTTTATTTAAAATATGATTACCCAGCCTTGCCCCTGCAAAAAAAAAGGACTCTGGGTGGCTTGCATCGTTAAAAACAAAATATTAGAAACTAAGAATGGTAAATGATTCAAATATTAAAGAGGAATTAATAGCAGCCTACTGAAAATGTTATGAAAAATAAGATTTAGAAGCACTTATCCTATTTAGGGTCTCCAAAATGTTGGTTTGGAGGTGCCCGGAAAAAGGCCACGATAAGAGTTCAAGTTGTATTTAAAGTATGGAAAGGTAGAATTTAGCAGCATCTGGTGCAGAAAAGGCAGGATTTGAACCTCTGTTGCATAATGCCCGAGCAATGATGTTCAAGGCCTTACGATTTGAGCGTCTCTGGGTGGTTCCTAAAGCGAAATTGAGAGTCTTCAGCGAGGCCACGGCGGGTCCCTGCAAGAGAGAGAGACAGCTCCCGATGTCCCACTTCCCTTCCAGATCTTAAAGGACCTTCGCACTGTCTCAGTTGCCTTGAACATCCTGGAGAAATACGGCCGCAACTTATTGACCCCCCTCAAGCCTCGTTTCTGGCGGATGGTCAAGTTCAACAACCCCGTCTTCCGGGACACAGTGGACACCATCAAGGTGAGAAAGATGCTTGTTTTTCAGGATTCGTTGAGGGATACAGTTCTGGACGTAGCATGTGTATTGTAAAGCGTAGTCGTATGTTTGTGATATTGCATTTCACACTGGTCCATCTTGTGCTCCTCGTGGTGTTTGTTCGCATGTACGCAAAACCACCGTGGGAGATCACTGGAAAGATGGAGTGAAGTTTAACCATCACCATCATGGCGACGGTTCATCATCACTCCTCCTCTTCTGCCTTAATCTCTGTTTAGAGAATGGACTGGAGAAGGGCCAGTTTTCATCTCTGTAGCAGGCATTCCACTTGCTATGGGTGGCGCTGGGCTCCCCTTGAAAAATTTGGGTTGGGGGGGTGCTCATTTAAGGAGTTTTCCCACTTCAGCAAATACATCGGCCACGACCCCTTCTCCAAAGAGAAGGGATCAGCTCCGTTTTCCATGTTCTAGCCACTTTTTATGTTGGACTACTGCAACATTTTGTGTGTGGGGCTGCCTTTGGAGACTGTCCAGAAAAGTCAGGGAGCTCAGAACATAGCAGCTAAATGGAAAGTGGGTGTTATGGAAACATAGCATGAGTATTTAAGTGGCTGCCCTGGGTCTAAGTCTGTTAAAGATTCAGGTGATGACCGAACGCTTTTCATGCTAATGGGAGACATTATTATTAATGGGAAAAAACTTATTAACTGTTCAAGCAGTACGACAATGGGACCCATGACCTCGGGGAGATGGTGAGCGCTTCAACACTGGAGGCCTTCAAGAGAAAATTGAGGAAACCCTCTGTCCGATCTGCTTTGACTAGAAATTCTGCCTTGAGCAGGCGGTCAAACTTGATGGCCTCAGAGGTCCCCCTTCCCACTCCATGATTCTGTGATTTCTAACCCCCGTTCTGCTATCTTCTGAACCCTGGATTGTTCCTTTCCGACAGGGCGGCCGCGATGTTCTTCGCCTCTACGGCTACTCCGAAGAGCAGGGGGACGGGCTGTGCTTCCCAGAGCATCTCCTAGAACCAGACATCGCCCGAGTGGCTTCTGTCACCGTGGACATCATGCTCTTGCGGGCTGAGCTGAACCTCCTCCTTTCGGTATGGCAGGAGGATGAGACCGAGAAGTCGCGGCTGGGAGGGTGGGATCAAAATTGAGGCTGTTGATTAGGAACTGGAGAATGTCCATCATTCTTTTCCCGTTTTAGGACGCTCACCCCAATCCTCTGATGTTTCAAGAGTTAATAAAAGGATACGACAGTTTACAGGTGAGTATCGGATCGGTGGCACTGGGCTGGTCTCTCTTCTCACCGGTCACGGATACAAGAACCAGAGTTGAATTCAAATCTTGCTTTTCTGAGGAACTTGGTGGTTTTGAGGGGGGGGGGTCCCTCTCATGGACTCCATTTGCTGTCTGTAGAGTAAAGATGTCAGGAAAAACTTCTTAACGGTTAGAGCAGTATGATAATGGAACCCATGTTCTCGGGAGATGGTAAACGCTCCAACGCTGGAGGCCCTGAAGAGGAAATTGGACAACCCTCTGTCTAGTCTGTTTTGACTTGGATTCCTTTATGGGGTGGGGGGGTTGGACTTGATGGCCTTAGAGGCCCCTCCCAACTCTTATTGTTCTGTGATTTCCAGAAGCCACCTTGAATTGCACATCGTATGTGCGCATAGCTTCCCATCAGTAGGTGGTTGTTCTAAACTGCCTTGGGTCTTAAGGAGAGGTAAAAAAATATTGACATACATTTTAAGTAAATAAATACAGTAAATGTACATTCTTCCTCTCCCAGGCCAGCCTCCTCACAGACGCCTGTCCGGTTCAAGAACACACACCCCAGCTTCCAGTGAATACATTGTCACAGTCAGGTAAACGTCAGGCAGCGGCCGAAGGCCCAAAGCGTAGTTTCTCTGATGAAACCTTAAAGTTCAGGGTGCTGAAAATCCCTCGATCATTCTACATGCTGGAATTGGAGGGCTGGGACGGCATTTCTCATTTGGAACAACCTGGCTTCCGGGTTGTAATTACAAGAGCAAAGCAAAACAAAACGAGCGGGTTTCTAGTCCCTATGACAGTCACGAGAAGCTTTAGGATATGAGCACAGCTTTGCTTGGTGGGCCAAAACTGGACTTTGGATAAGTTCTCAGGGCTGCACCGCAGGGGTGGGTAGGCCCCAGTGTGAACGAAGCAAGGGCCAAAAATACTTCCGTAATTCCGATTAAAGCTGCCAGGAACTAAACCTTAGGGGAAATATTCTTGCCAGTTCTTTAAGCCCGGGGTGGGGTGGGGTGGGAGCAGGCGCCAAAAGCAGAAGTTTGCAAAGCCAGGTGCTTATTTCAGCTCTCGCCTGACTTCCTCTCTCTCTCTCTCTCTCTCTCCACCTACATGCCGGCTGCCTTGACACAGGGTACCTTCCCCCGGACGCCTGCCTCCTTTGCGGCTTGGAGACCCCGTCCTTCCACTGCGCCGCCTGCGCCCAGTCCCTCTGCCTAGACTGCGACCGTCTCTTCCACAAACACCCTTCGCGAACCCATCACCAGCGGGTCCCCCTGAAGGACCACGCGTGGCGCAGCCCACCGCCTCCTCCTCCAGCGCCACCTCCTTCCAGGTAGTACTGCCAATCCGTTGGTGGATGTTCGTCCTTTCCCATGCCTGGGCCCTTTTCCTTTCCGCCTGCGCTGGGAAGGGCGAGCGGCCGGTTTCGCCATTCCTCGAAGTGCTGCTTGTTACCCTCTTTTAAGTGCTGTCAAGTCGTTTCCAGCTTAGGGTAACCCTAAATCAGGTTCTGGGGTGTGTGAAATGTTCGAGGAATGGTGTAATAGCCACGGCAGAAGGAATTGCTTTCTTCCATGTTTCCCCCCATGCCATATGGCAGCCTCTAATTCCCCCGGAATGGCATTTTGTGAAACTTCTAGCCACTTCTTCTCCTGGTTTTTCCTTCGCCCCCTTCCACCGCCACCCCTTTTGACACTTTCAGGGCTGGTACAGCCTGCAGTGGGTCCTGGTGATGAGCATTGATCCTTTTGCAGGCTGCGAGGACCTCTAAACTCCACTTACCCTTAATCTAGGTCCGTTCACAGTTTTGATTTCAGATAAGGTTTATGGACTGAAGCAGCGTCAGCCAGAAATGTCTGGTTGGCCACTTACTGATTTATTTATTTCAAAAGTTCTTACCCTGTCTTTCTCCTTAAAAAAGAAACCAAGGTGGCTTACGCCAGTTGAAGGCAATCTTTAAAAGCTTGGAACAGTAAGTGTGCTGTTTCTAGCTTTGAAAGGCATGCAGGACATGGAACGATGGGATGAAGTTGGAGGAAGCCAGATTTTGGCTGAATATCAGGAAAAACCTCTTAACTGTTAGAGCAGTACGACAATGGGACCAAGGACTCTGGCAGGTGGTGAGCACTGCAACGCTAGAGGCATTCGAGAGAAACGTAGACAACCACCTGGCAGATATCCTTTGATTTGTTCTCCTGCATCGATCAAACTTCACTGCTCTGTGACTCTATGGTACAAATATTATAAAAGCATCAAAGAGATACTAGGCTAAAACGGTCAACAAAATCAACACCAAAAATAAAAGCAACAAGGCACAAAGCTCTGTTTAAAAATACTTCTCAGAGGGGCAGTAATTAAAGGAAAGCTGACCTGAAGAGAAAGGTCTTCTCCTGCAGCAAAGAGGAGGCCGGGCTGGCCTCCAGTGGGAGGGAGTTCCAAAGTTCTGGGAGCAGCCAAAGAGAAGGCCCTTGTCTCAAAGATGTGGCCACGGAGGTGTTGGGTATGCCCGTTGGCTCCAAAAGGACCCAGTCCTTTTGCCCGTTTAAGGGAAATCCCATAAACCTTTGGTGGCAGATGGAGCGCCTGCTGAGGAAGGCAACGAGCGTCTGCTCAGAGGGTAACCATTTGCCACTGAGACTTCCACAATTCCCTTACGGAAGCGTGGATCGACCACAGGATCCCAGCCAGTACGTACCTTATTTTTCCATGTATAAGACGCCCCCATATATAAGACGCCCCCCCACTTTTCTAAACCCAAATTAAGAAATCTAAGTGGGGCTTAGCAAGTGCAGGGGGAAAGGGATCGAAGCGCTGCAGGATCGCTTTGATCCCTGCTTTCCCCTCCACTTGTTTTTGCTCTCTCCTCAGCTTACTTCCGTGTATAAGACGGCCCTCAATTTTTAGTCTAGAGATTTTAGACAAAAGTATAGTCTTATATATGGAAAAATAGGGTTATTCAGAAGATACGTGACAGCTGCAGTCTTGTCCATTGTCAGTTTGTTGACCGAGTGTTGTGATTGTGATCCGTTTAAGCCTTTCCATCGTGGCCTCTGATGCGACGTCCTTGCCGCCTCCGATGGAGCCCCTGACGGCGCCCTGGTTGAGCCTCTCTGCTCCGCGGCCCCCGTGGTCTTGCGCGAACTGTCGCACGACCAACGACGCCCGCTACGTCCTCTGCGTGGCCTGCGACCGGCCCCGTGGCTGCCGGATGCCGCCCAGTACCAGTTCGGAAGAGGACCCCGGGAGCTGGGGCCAGACGGTCCGGGGACGCTGGTCCTGCCAGTCCTGCACCTTCGAGAACGAGGCGGCCACCGTCTTGTGCGCCATGTGCGAGCGGCCGCGTCTGGCCGGAAAACCTGGGATGGGCGACGCGAAGCCCCTGATTGCTTGGGGCCCGGAAACGGGACAGCAGGAGGAAGAGGTAAGTAGATGGATGTCGGGAGGGCACAGCATAAATCATGCCTTTGTACCAGGATAGCTCAGTGGCTTAGATCTCGGGCAGCAGAGCCGAAGGATGAGAGTTCGATTCCCCCTGTGGTGCCTTCCTGACGGGGCTGGACTGGATGATCTCATGGGGTCCCTTCCAGGTCTGCAATTCTACGATGATGATTATTATTAAATCTTAGCAGACGAGGTGAAGCATTGCTGTCCCCCCCAGTTACCTAGAGGCTGAATTAAAACAGAATCTTCCCGTTACAATTCGTCCTCCTTTATTTACGTCTGAGGGAGTGGACTTGTCTACGAAAAGTTTACATTAAAATATAGCAGTTAATCTTTAAGATACTACCGCGACAGTTTTATATCCTTTACTTTTAGTTCTTCATTTAATTTTTTTCCCCTTTGTTTTTTTTTTTGCCTGATCCATTAACGCAGACCGACACAGCTGGTTCTTCTAAAACTATTCCTTTATTGGTTTCTTGCAATTATTGCTGGCCTTTTTTCTCTCTCTGAGCAAATGCAAAGGTATGAGCAGGAACAGAGGCAGGCTGAACGCGCGGTGGGTTGATCCCATAAAAAGGCAACCACTGGCTTCTAGTTTGTGAAATCTGAGCACGGCTGGTAATCGCAGGCTCTTTGGGAGGTCATTAATTCCTAGGGCTATCCTAGGGAGTCCAAAGCATCAGCACAGAACCACTTCAGGGTTTTGAATGCCCTGTCCTCAACCAGCCCTGCTCAGCTCTTGCAGACTCAAACCTGTGGTTTCCTTGAGGGAGTCCCTTCATCTCGTATTGGGTCATCCTCTTTTCCTGCTGCCTTCTACCTTTCCCAGCAATGATGGTCTTTTCCAGTAAAATCCTGCCTCTTCATGATGTGTCCAAAGCAGGACAGTCCCAGTTTCATCCTTTTTTTTTGCCTCCAGAGAGAGTTTGGGCTTAATTTGATCTAGGATCCACTTGTTTCTCTTTCTGGCTGTCCAGGAGAGCTGCAGATCTCTCCTCCCGCGCCACGTTTCAAACAAATCATTTTTCACCCCCTTCAGGGCCCAACTTTCACACCCCTCCGTTCATGGTGGTCAGAAAGACAAGAAGGTGGATGATCTTGGACCTTTTACCTATTCATGGATGTCATTCCCTTAACCACATCTGCTGGGTTCTGCTCAGCCCACAGCTGGATGCAGATGAATCCCCATCTGGGAGCTTCAAAACCCCATCCATTCCCTGTTCACATCTTGTCTTACAGCTTCTGTCTTCGCCCTAGCTGAAACAGGGATGGAGCAAGGGAGAAATAAGGCAAATTTGCTAAGGAATAAAACTAAGTACAAAGAAGTCGGAATGAAAATACTCATCCGTCCCCTGGGAATGAGAATCAGAGAGGCAATGGACGGGGAAATTTATTTGCAAGAACCCCATTCTTGTGGTTGCTGCTAGGCAGGGGTCCTACAAGATGAGGGCTTCTGGAAGTGAGAGTCTGAAAAGTATCTTTTCCAAGGTCTGCCGTCCCCACGAAACACTTCAGAATAACCGTCACCCATCGAGGTGTCTTTGTGTTTTCGAAGTCCCACTAATGGCCAATAGGCAGATATTTGCTAAAAGGCGCCCTGTCCCTCCATCCTGGATTGCTCAGCCTCTCCCTGTTCCTTCCCTGCAGTCTTCCGGCTGGCAGTGCGAACACTGTACGTACTGGAACAAGATCCGTGGCCGAGTGTGTGAAATGTGCAACCGGACCAGCCAGCGCGGAGGGCCGGCCCCGGCGCTGCTTCCCCCCAAGCCGGAAAAAGAAGAGGAGGACCGACAGAGGAAAAGCCTGACGTCGGAAGTCAAGGGGGATCCCAAAGATGGGAAGAAGACCTCGCTCGTTTCCCAGGAAGAAGCGGAGCGTCAGAGGCAGGAGAAGCTGCGCGAGGACGGGCAGAAGATGGTGGCCATGATTCGGGTGCGTAGGTCCTGGTATTGGAGACAGGGAAGAAAAATGTGGGGGCATAAGAGATGTAGCGGCAAGAATTTGTTGCAGACTATCAAACTTTTGGTTAAATTTCTTTAGGTCCTCTGCAGAAGAGCAGAATAGAATGGAGCAGAATAGCTTCAATTCCCCAAAGGGAGTCCACCCCCTTTTTTTTCATCCACTGGCCCTTACAGTCTCAGTAACTCGCTTTGAGAAATTAGAGAGCGGAGGAACTGAAGGTTTCAGCGTTGTACAGTTGAAATAGATCAAACAGCCAACAGACAAACCTGGCCAGCTGATTTTTCAGCCACAGCCCTCCACAAAACAACCTGCTTCTAACAGACTAAAGGGAGGGAAAGAGACACAGAGGAAAGAGGCGGGGCTGTCTCTGAATTCCGAGGCAGGGAAGGAACGATTGGCTAGTCCTGGTTGACAGCCATGCCAGCCCAAGAAGGTCCCTCCCAGTCACACCTGCTAAAGGCCACGTGCGAGATTGAATCCCAGTTTCTTTTATACGGATGAATACCCACCTTCCTTCCTTAAAAGTCCGGGTGGTTCCCCTCGGAGGCCGAGCTGCAAACCGCTCTCAAGAGTTTCTCGGCTGGTCTTTCTCTTTGCCACCCTGTCCAATTTCACCGGATCTTTATGGACTTGTTTTTCTTCTCCCCCCCCCACCAGGAGGCCGAGACGTTTGGGGTAGCCCCCGAGATGGTGGCTGCTGCCTTGCGCTACTCTGGGGCAGAGCTGCCTCTGGCGTGGCTGAATTCGGAGCTCCCTTGCGTCCTGGAAGGGATGGCGGAGCTAGCCACGCAGCGTGGCGAGCAGGAGCCCGGGGGCGGACTGGGCGTCATCACCCGAAAGGAAGTCCAGGCCGCCTGGGTGGAGAGCCAGGGAGACGTGGACGAAGCCGTCGCCCGGTGCCTGGCCACCCGGCGCAACAAGGTCAGCCCGCGCGGGATGCTTCAAGAAATGGATGGGCTTCCTGAGATGGAAGGTTGTGGGAAGGGAGAAGGGGTCTGATGCAGCCTCCGGCATTTGTCTGGCTTGCAAACGTCTGCTGTTATCTCTGATCGGTGATCGGAAACAGTCTGGATAAGAGGGAGGAGCTGAATCCTGGGGGAGTGGGAGGAGCCGGGGGAACTCCAGGGTGGGGTCTGGGCAGCGAGGGAGGGGCTTATGGTGGGAGGGAAGTGGGTTTTGTGGGCGGAACCTTAGGACAAAATTAGAACAAGGGAGGAAGGTTCCTCTTTGAAAATGGGTGGGGCCGGAAAGGGGTAGTGGCTTGTGAAAGGGAGGAGCCTGAACGGGTTCGAAATACAGTAGGAAGGTTTTGCAGGTGGAGACGGTGCAGATTTTTAGAAGAGAGCAAATATGTTTGGATTTAAAAGACAATAATTGGGGGGGGGCGTGCTCAGGGGCCACAGAGTGAGGAGTTCCTATGCCAGCTCTGGCCGAGTCATCCTTTGAGATCCTCTCCATCGATCGTAGCCCTAAGAGGATGGGAAAGTAATCAAGGTGTGCTCAGAATGTGTGCGAAGTATTTTTTTGAAATTAAATCCCAGGGGATCCGGCTGCTGGGGTGGTGGTGGTGGGGAGTGTGTCTCACCCTGAGCGTTCTCTCTCTGAATAGATCCAGGAGCTGAAGGCGCTGGGATTTGAGGAGCGTGGGCCGGTCTTGGAGGCACTTTACCAAAACAACGGCGAGCTGTGGCGGGCGTTGGTGCCACTCCAGCGCCGGGTGTTGGAGCCCTTTCATCGGCAGCTCTGGGAGGAGGAGGAGCCCCCAATCGACGTCCATTGCCCTGACCGGCAGGTGAGACGGGGCTGACCACAACGCGCGGTCCCCGGAAGGGCTTCCCTTTCTGTTCAGCTCCCCGGGGTGCTTTACTAATGATCGGCGAGGCTGCTGTCCTTCCCTTTCTTCCATGAACTCAAAGGATTTCCTCATTCCTCCTGTATCCCCATAGCAGCCTTGCAAGGTAGGACAGGCAGACAGAGAGAGAGAACCGTATTTTCCATGTCTAAGGCTATACTTTTGTCTAAAATCTTTAGACTAGAAATTGAGGGTCGTCTTATACACAGAAGTAAGCTGAGGAGAGAAGAAAAACAAATGTGGGGGGGAAGCAGGGATCAAAGCGATCCTGCAGGGCTTTGATCCCTATTTTCCCCTCCACTTGCTAAGCCCCACATAGATTTCTTAATTTGAGGTTAGAAAAGTGGGGGGAGTGTCTTCTACATGTGGGCATCTTATACACGGGAAAAATACGGCAAATGGCTCAGGGTCACCCTGTGAGTTTTTATTTATTTTATGTATGTGAAATATTTTTACCCCATCTCTCCTCCAAATGACGCAAAGTGGCTTGCCACAATTAAAAGACCAATCTTTAAAAGCTAAAAACAGTGAGTGTTTCATCGCATCGAGTCATCCAGTCGTATTCGCCCCTTGGCGATGTCGCGAACCAGCTCTCTCCTGCAATTTCCGGTTGTTTGCGGCTGCTTTCGGCTGCTTTATAATCGTGGCCAGTGCCTGCTTTGATTCCATCCAACCAACGTGTGTCCTTTGGTGTCCTCGTCGCCTTTGACCGCTGACTGTTCCGAACGTAACAAATATAAATGTATAGAGACAAAGGATTAAACAAGTATTAGGTTAAAAACAGTTGACAAAATCAATATGATATTGAAAACAACAAAGCCCAATGATCCGTTTCAGGCACAGTGAGGACTAGAGCCTTGATTTCCCAAGTCCCGCAGTGACCGTCGTGCTTTCCTGCCTCCTTCCTTCCAGGCCCTTCTGCGGCGCCTCTTGGCCTCTCTGTCCCTGCCCAGCTGGGGACGTGCGGAGCTGGTGGTCTCCCTGATGCTGGAGCAGCCGGCCGATGGAGGCTGGGAGCTGGCCGACATTGTGGAGGCCGTCAGAGCCTCCCCCAGTCGTGATTTCATCAAGCGCCTGCTGAATTGGGAGTGTGCCGTCTGCAGCTTGGCCCTGCCGCGCAACAAGGTACGCGTGTGTGTTTGTGTCCCTGCGTTGAAGCTGCAGTCTTTGCTTTCCTTTATGGAAGAGGGGAACATACAAGATTCGGCGATGGGTCCTGGATCCGTCCAATTCCAAGGCTCCTTTCTGCTGACTCTTTTCAGCCGTAAATGAAAAACAAATTTACTTATATATCAGCGACGTGGGAGGCATTGGAGAGAAAGCTAGATAACCGTCTATCAGATCCTCCCATATCTGCAGGGAATCCATTCCAAACACCCCTGCGGAGGCTGAAAAAACACAGGTTATTGTGAACGCTGTTTAATCGCAAAGGCTATACATAGTGTGGTCTCTGTCTCCCTCCTACTAGCCATTTCTGGTAACTCCATCATTAAAAATACATCTTATGGGGATTTTTCTTTTAATATTTTCAGACCGTGGATAAGTGAATCCGTGGATGCTGATCCCGCAGATAAGGGGGGGCCCTACTGTACTTTGATTTGGATTCCTACCTTGAGCCCCAGGGGTTGGACTCGATACCCTTAGAGGCCCCCTTCCAACTTCCTGTTTCTGTGAAATGTTCCTTATCTCTAGAGTTTGCAAATGTTTCCTTTCTGGGTCACAAATCTTGCGATCCTTCCATCAGCCTGCCCACTGACTGTTAGTTTTTGCAAGAGGTAGCCCCCAAATAAACTTTTGCATCATTTTGACATTTTCCTCCTTTTTGTGTGTGCGTGTCTCCTGATGCCCTCCCGGCGCATGAGACTACAACTCCCATTGCCCTGCTGGCCCAGCCAATGGAACCAGATGAAGATAATAGATGTTTATAGAGTAATTATTCACCCCCTCCGCCTAAATAAAACCACCTCTCTAAGAGTTTTTCCCCCAAGTCGCCTGCCTAATTATGCAGACAGACAAAATCAAACCCATATTTGTCCAGGATGGCGCTGTCTGGCAGAAAGGCCTGTAAGCGGACGGCCGTAAGCATCATTGGTGAGTGGGCTAACGGTTATGTAGCCGCTAGATAGAACCTCCATGTACAGTGGTGCCTCGCATTATGACGTTAATTCGTTCCAGCGAAATCACTGTAGAACGAAAACGTCGTAATGCGAAAATAAAAACCCCATTGAAACACATTGAAACCCCTTCAATGCATTCCAATGGGCTGGAAACTCACCGTCCAGCGAAGATCCTCCATAGGGCGGCCATTTTCGGTGCCTGTGCAGCGAGGAATCCGTCCCAGAAAACAGCGGGGAGCCATTTTATTTACCCGGCGGCCATTTTGAAACCACTGATCAGCTGTCCAAAAATCATCATTTTGCGAAGAATCGGTTCCCGAAGCAGGGAACCGATCATCGCAAAGTGAAAAACCCCTATTCAGACCATTGTTTTATGATTGCAAAAACGTCATCGTAATGCGGTTTCATCATAATGCGGGGCAATCGTAAAGGGGGGCACGACTGTACTGAAGCAGCATATCTCTTAACGGTGACACACTGGGGTGGAGAGAGTGGTTGGCTTCCGTTTCTCACTGTGGTCGAGGGATTTCCGAGGGGTGGGCTCTTGGGCGCCGTGCGTCGTGGGCCTCATCCAGCCGGGCTCTCCTCTCCTTAGATGCAGTCTCTGACGTCGTGTGAATGTACCATTTGCCCAGAATGCTTCGCCCTCCACTTCACCATCGCCGTGAAAGAGAAGCACATCACGGACCTGGTCTGCCCGGCTTGCTCCGAGCCGGAAATCAGTGACGAGAAAGAACTTCTGAGCTACTTCTCTACTCTGGACGTCCAGGTATTTCACTCTCTCTCCCCCCCCCCCCGTCCCAACCTCCCTGCTGTGAAAAAAGTGACCCTCAATTGCCTCATCCTGCAGCTCACTTGACGTCTCACGTTCTCGCGAACCGTAACGTCCCTTTAATGAACCTCTTGGTACTGTTTTCATTTTTTTCGAGAGCTCCCCCTTCCCATAGAGGAGAAGGCAAAATAATTTTCTTTGAAATAGCACAAGATTTGGGGAAATGCTACCCGATCGAGGGCCATCCCCTTTCCACCCTACCAGGGTTAGAGGCCGCCCTGTTTTGATTGAAGAAGTGGTCCCGATTTCTAGCTAACGATTTCATTCGCCGGAAGGAGAGCTCAGGGAGTGAGGCCTCCGGCTTGCAGAGGGTGGGAGTTCGATTTCCCCGCTGGGCCTCCTGGGAGTAAAGCCAGCCTGGGGTGGGGGTGGGGGCCTTGGGCCACCTGCACTGTCCGTCTCAGGGCTGCTCAGGGAAGAAAGGCAGGAGAAACCACTTCTCTTTCTCCATCTGGATCCTCAAAGGGGTTGCCTCGCAAGTCTGAATGGCCTGGAGGGCACACACTTCTTATTTCCTTTTCCAAATGACCGCTCGGTCCTTGAACTCAGCAGTTTCTAGCCATAAGCCGAAGTCACACCCTGTTCACCAAAGTGGAGATCCGGGAGCATTTGGGGGGAAATGTTAGCAGAGAAAGAGAAGGAGAAATGAAAGCTGTGTATCCAGATAAACCGAGGAGAGCCCTAAGACCTAGAATCATACTGTCATTGAATCATGAAGTTCAAAGGGGCCTCTTAAGGCCATCAAGTCCAACCCCCTGCTCAGCGCAGGACTAGACATCATCACATGATCACTGGCCGTCCTTCAAGCCTCTCAAGATCATCATCATCATCATCTTGGAACGGCAGAGCTGGAAGAGAGCCTATGGATCATTGAGTCCAGCCTCTGTCAATTAGGCCCAGTGGGGGAATCGAACTCCCAACCTCGACTCTTCCAAGAGACCCGGGACCCAGTGTAGGCGGCCCCTAACTCAGGAGCGTTAAAAACATGGAAAAAAATGGCCCCTTCTGGGATTCAGGTTGTTGATTTTGGGAGGCCTTTCCCCCCCGCCCCCCCGGCAGAAGGGGCTGAATTCCATTTTAGAGCCATATTGGCACTCCTGGAGGCTTCCGGGAAAATAAAATCATATACCTCCCCCCCCACTTCTTTTCTTTTCTTTTCTTTCTTTCTTTCTTTCTTTCTTTCTTTCTTTCTTTCTTTCTTTCTTTCTTTCTTTCTTTCTTTCTTTCTTTCTTTCTTTCTTTCTTTCTTTCTTTCTTTCCTTCCTTCTTCCTTCCTTCCTTCCTTCCTTCCTTCTTCCTTTCCTTCCTTCCTTCCTCCCTCCCTCCCTCCCTCCCTCCCTCCCTCCCTCCCTCCCTCCCTCTCCTTCCTTCCTTCCTTCCTTCCTTCCTTCCTTCCTTCCTTCCTTCCTTCCTTCCTTCCTTCTTCCTTTCCTTCCTTCCTTCCTCCCTCCCTCCCTCCCTCCCTCCCTCCCTCCCTCCCTCCCTCCCTCTCCTTCCTTCCTTCCTTCCTTCCTTCCTTCCTTCCTTCCTTCCTTCCTTCCTTCCTTCCTTCCTTCCTTCCTTCCTTCCTTCCTTTTTTTCTTTTGGTCCAGGGCTCTAGCTAGGAAAAGTGGCAGGAGGAAAAGAGGAAGAGCAAATAGAGGAGATGGATGGACTCCATAAATGAAGCCATGGCCTTGATTTTGCAGAGCTATTAATGACAGGGCATTTTGCGGGGTGGGGTGGGGGTGTCATTCATTAGTCAAAAATCAGAGGCGACTGAAATAGCACATAACCACCACGCCACAGGGCTCCCCTTGTGGCTTATGTGCCACATTTTGTCAGCCTCCCTAAAGAGGGGAAAAACAGACCTTCGTCTACAGCGTAACGATCCCTTCTTACAGGATTTCCTCTAAAATCTCTTTCCAAGCCGTAGCCCCCTCTGCTGTCTATAGCCTCATGGTATTCGGAGCGGTCTTCTCCCTTTTTCTCTCCGAAATTATAAAACATTTTAGGCAACCCGGTTGTTCACCTTCTCTAATTCTCATCTTTCTCCCTGCTTCTCCTCTCCCCCCCCCCCACAGCTGCGCAGCTGCCTGGACCGGGAGACCTACGATCTCTTTCACAAAAAGCTGACGGAGCATGAGCTCATGCGGGATCCAAAGTTCCAGTGGTGTACGCATGTGAGTAAGCTGTTCGGGGCCGCCTTCTTGCCGGGTGGAAGAGGAGCACAAGCAAGGAAGTGTTCGGGGAGTTGTGCGTAAAGGGGAGGAGAGAGCTCTTATAGGAAAGGCGTGTAACGAATTGTCCGTATTTTAAAAAAATTACACTTTTTTTGGTGCATCAAACCAAACTCACAAGAGACAGAAACATGGTGGCTTCTTGAAGACTCTCTCAGTGTGCAGTTCTGTCAGTCAAATCCACTTCCTCGGACATTAATAGCCAAGTGCCATTAAGTTAGTTCCGACTTGCGGCAACTCTTTCCAAGGTTTTCAAGGCAGAGGAGACTCGGAAGTGATTTACCCTGTCCTTTTTTTTTCTGGGGGTGCCCTGGGAACTTTACAGCTGGCCCAAGGCCACCCAGGCTGGCTCTTTCTCCCAGGAGGCCCTGTGGAGGAATTGAACTCCCAACTTCTGGCTCCACAGCCAGATCCCTAAACCACTGAACGGTCCAACCCGCTGACCATAGAGTAAGATTGTATGACTGCCCTATTTTGACAAGGCCCGACGACCAAGCGAGGATACAAATACAGTAAGACCCCCAATATCTGTGGGAGATCAGTTCGAAGCCCCCCGCCAGCCCGTGGATGCTGAAAAACGTGGCTTAAAGCAAACGTTGTACAGAGCACAGTCTCTGGCTTCCTCTAGTGGCCAATTCTGGTAACTTCATCTTTAGAAATATATATTTCCAGGATTTTTCTTGCAATGTTTTTCAACGGTGGATAAGTGAATCAGCAGATACTTGAACCCGTAGATAAGGGGGGAGGGTCCTGAGGTAATGGATAAAGGTTCATTGGTCAGGGAATAGGCTGTCATGCTGTCAGTAATTTCGGTTAAAAGTTAATGAGGTCATGATAGCATTGTTGACACAAGTGGCAAACCGGGGGAATCGGCGCACGATTTCCCATGTGGTAACAAGAACCCTTGATTTCAGATCCAGTCCTTTTCAGCAGATCTCCAGCATCCGCATAGGCCTTGTTTCGGCTGCTTCTCTTTCAACCCTTGTTCCCCCCCCAAAAAAATTGGTTCCCTACAGGTCACTCAAGAATGTCCAGGTAGGTTGAAATGGACGGTCACAGGTTTTTTAGCGCTGCTGTTCATTTTATTTTGATCTCCTTCCAAAGATTAACACGGCCACTTCTTTGAAAACGGTGCCTTTTGGCACAGACAAGAGCCAAGCATCTTTGTGGCCCTGGAGCCAGCAATGGCTGCCATGTTTCCTTGTTTGCTTACCTGAAAGGACATAACAAAACATCCCATCCTCTTTTCTAGTGTTCCTTCGGCTTCATCTATGAATCGGACCACTTGGAGGCCAAATGCCCACAGTGCCGGAAGAGCTTCTGCGTCCAATGCAAGCGCCAGGTCGGTGGCGACTTCGGGCGATGGGGGGAGGCGAGGGAGAAGCTGCGGTCTCCCACCTTGTCGTGCGCAAGAGACGCTTTGGGAGTCCTGGAGAAGTTGCTTGTCGGACTAGCCCTCCCAGAATCCCCCAGCCCAGGGGATGATGGGCTTTCTCATCCAGAAAAAGCAGCTTGCCTAGCTTTGGGTCAACCCGTAGCGTAGATCCCCTAAGACAGTGGTTCCCAGCCTCGGATCACCGAGGTGTTCTTGGACTACAACTCCCAGAAGCCTTCCCCACTAGCTGGACTGGCCAAGATTTTTGGGAATTGTAGTCCAAGAAAATCTGGGGACCCAGGGTTGGAAGACGCTGTTTTAGGAGGTCATGTGGGGCAGTTGCCTCAGGAGAAGCTGTTGGGATGAGGCAGCAGCTCCTGGCTACTTTTATATGGCTTCCTGATGCTTTCTGCTTTGGGGGGAAACAGACCATGGTGGGCGGCTGCTCTCGAAGCCAGCCTGCCCTCTCGGGAGCTGCCGTGGGCTGGCGTCCAGAAGTCACGTAGAACAGCTCAGGAGCAACAAGAAGATGAGGATGATGGCCACGTGGGTCCCTGTAACCACAGGGAGGACAGAGTGTGTGGGTTGGTAGTGGTGGGGTCTAATAAATAAATTAGAGCAATAATTTGGGCAGTGGGGATCCCGGGATGGGTTTGTGTGCAGCCTTTAAGGCCCACCTGGTTGAGAGCCGTGTGCGGTTCCTGGACCTCGGGAACGCGTCCCCCCTCTCGGCCTGAGATGGGGATGGGGATAAAAAGCATCAGGCGGAGGTGCTCCGAGAAGGCTTTTGATCCCTGGCTGAGCTTCCGCCTGCTGCGTCCAGTCCCCGGCAAGCAAGGGCGCTTATCGGCCATCCTTGATCCTGCCTCCTTCCCCCCCCCCCTTTTCCCCGTCCTGCAGTGGGAGCCCCAGCATCAGGGTCTGACGTGTGATGAGTTCCAGGAATGGAAGCGAGCCAATGATCCTGAATATCAAGCTCAGGGCTTAGCTGCCTACCTGCAGGAGAATGGGATTGGTGAGTATTCCCCACCACCACCCTTACCCCCTCATTTGACCGAGATCCCAACCCGTACGTGGTTTCCCGGCAAGACCGAGCCCTGGCCTGCTTCGCGGATGGTTAAGCCGCAGAATTCCTAGATCACGCGAGGGGGTCCAAGATCAGATCAAGCCACAATGATCTCTGGAGGCCAAAGTGCTGAAGCCTGAGGCGGTCCTCCTTTGGGCACCTCGTGAGAAGGCAGGATTCCCTGGAAAAGACCCATCCTGCTGGGAAATGGTGGACAGCAGCAGGAAAAGAGGAAGACCCAATAATACGAAATGGACCGACTCCCTCAAGGAAGCCACAAGATGGCATTTGGAAATAGTGAGGAGGGCCGTTGAGGACAGGGTATATTTTGGAGACGGCTCCTTCGTAGGGTCACCGTGAGTCATAGGCGATGGGATGATGCCCTGGGGAAAAGAGGGAGTAGAGGCTACTCTGGAAGGAAGAAGCCTTTCAGCTAGCTAGGTCCAGTCTTATTTTTCAGGTGTGGAAGACCTTGCTAGTCCGACGTAGGTGACCAGCGTCTGCCAGGGTTCTACCGGGACGGAGTGCTTCTCCCTTTCCCCCTCGGCTTCCCGGCTTCTCTGCCCCCCCTGACCTTTTCTTCTCCCCTTCCCTTCCAGCCTGTCCCAAATGCAAATTCTCGTACGCCTTGGCCCGGGGAGGATGTATGCATTTCCAGTGCACCCAGTGTCGGCACCATTTCTGCAGCGGCTGCTATGGCGCTTTCTATGCCCCGAACGTAAGGAGGCTGGGGGGGGGGGTTGGGGGGCTGGCACGGTGCCCCCAAAACCAGGCTCCGCACTGTAGCCACTCTGCCGTGCTACCTCCTGCTCTCTCTTGTGTAGGAGCACCCAGAGCAAGCGGAGGGGGGTGTTTAGGGTTGGAGGGGGAGGCTATGAATCCTGTCTGAGATCCTTTCACTCTTCCACATACATTCTGCCTGGAAGGTGGGGTGCGCACCCAGGGGTTCAGATTTAGAATTCCAATAAGTTGCCACCAGTTGCCAGACAGATCAATATTCCCAATTCAGTCGCTTAACTTCCCAGCAGGGATGGGAAATGTAGAACTACCTTCCCAGACAATCAGCTTAAAAGGGTGCGTAAAGTTTATTTTAAAAGGAAAGGAAAGAGGGGGGGGGAGAGATCTCTTTTTTTTAATGGAAGAATCGTTCCAGGTACAGGATTACAGGAAATAAAACAGAAACTGCAGAAAATAATACAACTTTATCTCCTATTTAACTCGAGTGGTGGAATAAAACTGGGGAGATTCTCTTTCCTCCCCCCCTTCCCCAAGCAAAAATTCTTACATGAAGTATAAAAGTCTCCTTGTGAGTATCACGGCACAATTCAATAGTAAAAAATATAACTGAGGTTAAAACGCATTCACAGCAGTAAGGCATAACAATCCATTTAAAAGCCCCTTTTAACACCCAGACTGAATCCCAACAGCTATCAATATTTATTGTTAAAAAACAACTCCCACCAAGTTTCTAGTCCTCAGGGGCTGCAGAGAAAGTCTAGATGGCGCATGTATTTTCTGTAACGGGTGTGGAAATTTTTCCCGAAACATTGGAGAGGGAGGCGGTATTGAGGAATTGAAGCCATCCATGGTCATAAAATCTAGGCAGAAGCGATCCAAGGCATTGCTCCAAGTTGTGTTCATTTTCAGCAGACTCTCCCTGTTCGGGGAAATGCAAGGGAGCCTTTGATTTTTGGTGAACCCTGACATTTCTGAAGTGATCTCTGCGGATTTCGGAGTGAAAAACAAAGGATGTTTTTGTATACAACACTTCTCTCTTTTGCTTGCTTTCTGAACTCACTGACCGGAATTGAAAAAAAACACACGAGATAAGCTAGAAATTATGGGGCCTTTATCTGAGGGCATAGCATAGTTTCCCAGACCTTGCATCAGCCTCAGAAGCTGTCAAGACAGACTCTTCTGTCAGACGGGTCGGAAAAGAGAGCTATTGATCCAAGCCTGTCGCCAGAAGCGAGTGGAAAAATTTACCAAAACAGAGTAATCGAAATTATAAAAACTTTGATTGGTATTATATGACAGATACAAGTGTTAAACTAAAATCTAAGCTGCCTTCTTATTATTATTATTATTGATTTTCATAGAACTGCTGGATAGCTCAATGCATTAGGCATCTGGCTGCAGACCCAGAGGTTGGGAGTTCGATTCCCCCCCCCGTGGTGCCTCCCTGATGGGGTCAGACTGGATGATCATCTTAGGGGTCCCTTCCAGCTTTGTAGCTGTAAGATGATGATGATTAAACCTTAAAGATGAGGTGAAGTATTGCCGTCCCACAGTTCACCAGAGACAGAATTAAAACTGCGTCTTTACGTTACAATTCGTACTGATTTATTTACATCCGAGGAAGTGGACTTGTTCGTGAAAGCTCACATTAAAACATAGTGGTCTTTGAGGGACTACAACGTAATGCGTGAGTCCAAATAAACTGGACTCCCATATTTTCTCCCCTTGTTATTGTCTTTTTCCACGTAACGTCAGCATCCTTGTTTACATTTTCATTGCGAAAACTGGCCCACATGCTCAACGAACCTGCCATCTCCGCTTACCCGTTCTTTGTTCCAAACCAAACCAGTAATTTTGGCAAACTTTTTTATTTCCCCCCCCAATAATGCTTTCACTCTTAATCCACTTCTCTGAGGCCCTTTTTAGAAGGGCTTCTAAAGTTTAGGCCAACCCTTTCGTATCCCACCCAACGTTCTTATACTTTCATATATTTTTTTTCCTGCCACATATTTATGTCTGAATTTGTAATTGACAGCAGAGGTTCTTGTTGCTGTCGTTGCTGTCGTTGTTGTTAAAATTGCACAACGCTCAGCTCTTGGTTGGGAAAGTGTGAGGGCAAGAGGAGAAGGGGACGACAGAGGATGAGATGGTTGGACAGGGTCACCGAAGCGACCAACATGACTTTGACCCAACTCCGAGAAGCCATGGAAGACAGAAGGGCCTGGCGTGCTCTGGTCCATGGCGTCACAAAGAGTCAGACATGACCTAACGACTAAAAAACAATAGCTCTTGGTTGGCCCCTGAGGCAGAGAAGTCTTCAGGCGGGATCTCATGTATGTGTTTCATGGGGTTGGGGATTTGATCCGTCTTGCTTGCTTTGGGTGATCGCGGACTCCCTTTTCTCCAGAAATGCCCCGTCCCGGACTGTCACATCCGGCGGTCTCTCCACGGCCACCATCCACGGGACTGCCTCTTCTACCTGCGTGACTGGGACGTCCCTCGCCTGCAGCGTCTCCTACAGGTCCGTCGGTCTGAAGGCAGGAGGGGTGGGAGGCAGGAAGAGCCACCGGCAAAGGGAGGGCCCAGCCCGCGGGCTGCCCGCCACGGCTCGGCCTCGGTGGTGGTCTCACGAGGTCTTTTATTTCCTTCCAGGATAACAATGTGGTGTTCAATACAGACCCACCGGCCGGCACCCGAGCCACCCCTGGAGGTGAGTGGCAAAGGATTCCGGGTAGACGGTAAAAGTTGGAATTAGCCAAGGAGGATGGTTTTTGTAATCCAGACCGTTGGGAGGAGGGTTGAGGAGGTCAGGGGTGGAAGCTTCTCTGCCTTTTCCGTTCCCACTTTCTAGGAAAGAGATGGAGAGCAGTGGATGAAGGGGGTCGGATCTGATGGCCGTATTAAGTCCCTTCCAACTCCCTTGTTCTAAGAACTCTTATTATCTGGCTTTTAAAAATTATTTAACAAAAACAAAAATAGATATATCTGAATGACACCAAAGAGCGAAGGGCTTCTCGAACGAGACATGTGGGAAGAGACGCCACAGTTGCTTTGCTTAAGCATCTGATTTTGTGCCATAAATAAATAAGTTGACGATAACTAAGTTGACGGAGTAGACTTTGTCTAAAAGGGCGGGATAGAAATCTAATTAAATAAATAAATAATTGAGCTCTTAAGGCTTCAAGAAGGATTCTGGGAATGGTCATTGATACGGTTCTCAGAGTGGCTTATCTTTCCCTGATGAGGACATGCTGGCCTTGCGAGATACGTTTGTGCTTCTTGGCCTGTTGCCGTCTCCCCTCGTCTTTGCAGGGGGAATTATCTTCCACTCCTCCCCGCCAGTTTCAAGGTGAGAAGGCTAAACTAAAATGATCCGTCCGGCTCCCTGGTAGCTCCTTTGCCGTAGGATGGAGGGATCCGTCTTTTGTGCAGATGTTTGCTTACTTCTTTTTTTACATCTGTCTCCCTCTACATCCATGTCACCGATCAGAAGAATAAAACTTATCTCGTGTTCCAGTTCCCTGGGGTTTAAGTAATCGTTTAATTGTATTATATGTATATATCCCGAGAGGCTTTATTACCGAAAAAAGGGGTATAGAAATACATATGTTATCCATTCTATCCCACCTTTCACCTTAAAAAAGATGCCAAGGTGGCAAATATTATAAATGAATGAATAATCCCCATGGATTCCTACCATGCAGGTGGATGCCGTGTTATGGAGCAGAAGGAAACTATGGCAGGGTTAAAGGATGAACCTTGTGGGAAAGAAACCCCAGCAGGATATGCTGGTCTTTGTCAGTGAGTAATGTTATTTTAATTTTATTTTTTTAAATTTGCATTTGTATCTCACTTTTCCTACTGTGAGCTCAAGCTGGTGTATGTGGCTCTGCTCCTCCCTGGTTTTACTTCAGAAGAATCCTGCCCTGTAGATCAGGCTGAGAGAAAGGGATCACTCCTTGATCTTAATAGGGACTAGAACCTTGAATTTCAAATCCCAGTCCGGCACCCCAGTTGCTAGACCATGTTGCAAGAGAACAGAAATGTTGTGTGTGTTTTTTCGGATGAAAACGATCATACTCTCTTTTCATTTCTTCTTGACTGGAAAGGCACTGAGCCAATCTGAGAGAAATCAAGCTGGCTCTAAGATAGAGAGAGGAGCATGTGTTTGTGGCTTCGGACCATTCCCAGGATTCCCCGGGAGGCCAAGCTGGCAAGGGAATTCTGGGAAGGCTTCTCCAAAAACTTATAAATCCGCACCTCTCTCCTTGAAAGATGTCAGCCGTAATCAGGCGTTATTCAGCCTGGTGCTGAGCACATGCTTAGGGAGGAACAATGCTTGGCCTGTAGTTTACAGTAGCAGCGCCGGATCTGAAGAAGAGGAAAGTCCTACTCATGTGTAGGCCTGTCGCAGGAGCGAGAACCAGATTTTCCAGGGTTCTTGCTCCCTCCAGGACCTTTCTTCATTCATCTCAGCACTCCTACTGTAAAGAACGTGATGATAGAGGGGGCGAGGTTATTGGGCTGAATAATTTGGTTGGTTGGTTGGTTGGTTGGTTGGTTGGTTGGTTGGTTGGTTGGTTGGTTGGTTGGTTGGTTGGTTGGTTGGTTGGTTGGTTGGTTGGTTGGTTGGTTGGTTGGTTGGCTGGTTGGTTGGTTGGCTGGTTGGCTGGTTGGCTGGTTGGCTGGTTGGTTGGTTGGTTGGTTGGTTGGCTGGTTGGCTGGTTGGTTGGCTGGTTGGCTGGTTGGTTGGTTGAGTGAGTGAGTGAGTGAGTGAGTGAGTGAGTGAGTGAGTGAGTGAGTGAGTGACCTCTTGCTTCTCAACAGAGAGGCTCAAGGCAGTTTACAAAACACACCCGAATAGAGCTTGTTCTTATTTTTTTTATTTATTTCTTACTTGTGATTCCATGTAAGGAGGGTGGGAATATTGGAGGGTCCCTCTTTGTTATTGCACACACTGGCACAAGGAAAGTGTCAGCGCACCACCGTGATTTCTGTTCCTTCCCCCCCCTCCTGCTCTCAGGGCGCACTATAAAGAGTACCTGGTCAGTCTCATCAATGGTCACTCCCTGGACCCAGCCACCCTGTACACTGTGCAAGAGGCGGAAAACGTCTGCCGACGCCACTTGCCCGCTGCGCAGATACCGCACCAGGGGCCAGCAGAAGACGAGGAAGCCTATCGGGGGCGTTTGCTCAAGGTGAGGCTGGACCGCTGCCGGCTGGAGAGCAACGGGGTCAAGGGGAAGACGGTTGGTTGGTTGGTTGGTTGGTTGGTTGGTTGGTTGGTTGGTTGGTCGGTCGGTCGGTCGGTCGGTCGGTCGGTCGGTTGGTTGGTGAGAGCAATGAGCATAAAACTAGTTTATGTCATGAAAAAACAGTATTTGAAATGCGTATAAAACTGATGGGCTTTTTTGGTCATTAAAAGACAATATTTAAAGCTGAGAACAATGAGTATCAAGAGGCAGCTTACTTCACGTTGAGAAATGGAAAATACAAGGAGTACTAAAACTCCATATATATTCAGTTTTTTTGGGGGGGGACAGATATAAGAAAAGCTGAATCATTCCGTCTTCTTGGCTAACGTGTCCTGTTTTGGACTTCTTCCACCTGCCACAGATTCTGAAAGATGGAGTACCGCTGGCCCAGCATATTCCACGCAGGCGGAAGTAGCTGGATGCAAGCGGACCTTCCAGCTGAAGAAATAAGGCGGGTTTAGGAGCGAAATTCTGGATTTTGGCGGAATGGAGCGCTGCACGGAAACCTCCCCTTCTCTCATCGTCTTTTCCGCCTTGTGTTAATATTTCAGATGTAGCTTTATATTCGAGGTGCCCAAAGATAAGGTGTCTTCGCAAGCTTCTTGTCTTTACACGTTTCTATGCAAATTCCTTATGGAGATGTACAGTTTTAGGAGACTGTCATGGGTAAAATGAAAGATAATATTTTATTTTATTTTTGTCATCCAGGAAGCGTTGGGTTTAAATACTGTAGCTGAATGTTTATGGGGGATGTTTTTTTCCGTGGTGGATTGGAAATGAAGCCACTTTCACCAAAAAAAGAGAGAGAATTATTTGGTGGCTAAATTCGGTGAAAATGTCTTGTTGCAGTTTCCGATTCCCTCTTTTTCTGACTCCTTATTTCCTTCCCCCTTTCCACCTAATTTCTGAGCCTGCGTACCTCTTCGGAAATTAATAAACTGTTCCATGATTTTTTTTAAAAAAACCAAACAAATCATGTTTTTCTTTATTCCTCCCTGCTAATCTAGCTTCTGGGATACCAGTGTGGTATACGAGTGGGCAGAGTTACAGATTAGGACTCAAAAGGCCTGGGTTCGAATCCCTACTCAGCCAAGGAAGCTCACTGAGGATGTGGCGCTGGTAAAACCACTCTTTAAATATTTCATGTAAGCCCTATTAGAGTCACTCTAAGCCAGTTCCGAACAACCGTATACAGTGGTGCCTCGCTTAACGATCACCTCGTTAAACGACAAAACCGCTTGACGATGAAGTTTTTGCTATCGCAAAATGATGTTTTGATAGGGAAAATCGCTGAATGATGATCGGTTCCCTGCTTCAGGAAACCGATTTTTCGATAGACGACAATTTTAAAACAGCTGATCGGCAGCTCTGAAATGGCTGCCTGCTGTGCAAAACGGCTCCCCACTGTGTTTTAGGACGGATTCCTCACTTTACAGGCACCGGAAATGGCCGCCCTATAGAGGATCTTCGCTGGACGCTGAGGTATTTAGCCCATTGGAACGCATTGAACCGGTTTTCAATGCATTTCAATGGGCTTTTTCATTTCGCTTGACGAGGATTTCGCTTAACAGCGATTTCAACGGAACGAATTATCCTCATCAAGCAAGGCACCACTGTAGCTTCTAGATGCCGTTTCTCTTTGCCCTTGTCATGTTTTTAGCACGAGCAGGCTGCATTTCCCCAGGAGATTTCACACACACACACACATACACACACCTCTTTTTCTGTGCTCCAAATCCCTGGAGAATTACAATCATGCCATCCCTGTGGGCCAGTCTGGAAAGTCACTAGGCTGGTCTCCTTTGGATCAAAATGACAGAAAGATTTCTTGTTTTGGACTCTTATCTACCAACACTGGACCCAGGATTTGCACCTGGAAAAACTTAACTTTTCCAGTCTCTGTAAAGGAGCCTGTCATGTTACGGTATCTGCCAGCATTCAGTTTTACCCGTTTGTTTTCTGGATCTCTCTCTCTCTCTTCCTAAAGAAGATTCCTGTGTGACTTGAAAGCTTACGTCTTGGGACCATAATCATTTCCCCAACTTGCTGTGTTACCTACGTGTTTCTTGAGCGTGAAAAAAAATGCAGCTGGCTACAAAGTGGTGGCATTCCAGTTTCTAAACCAAAGAGGGGTGGTGGTTAGAGAAGAGGAACAAAAAAAAATCAGTCATAACATCGCACACACAGCTGAACTTGGCAGCCTGAACTCTCTCGGGAGTCAAAAATGACTAAACACAGCCCATTGTATGTTGAGTGTCTAATGAGAAGATCCTGCCCACTGGAAAAAGGCAATTTAAAAAAAGGGGGTGGGAAGCTGTTTGGTCTTTATACATGACTCAAAAACAAGGATGGGCAGTGTCTGTATTATGCCTCTAAAATCTCACGAATGGACACTAGTTTTCCAGACTCTTGACGGTTGAGCATGGCAGAACAGAGAGTTGCCAAAGGAACAAACAGAAAAATCCCCCAAATCATCATGGCCAGATCTTGAGTTCAGGCTCTCTTCTTTAAAGCGGGTCCCAAAATGGAGCTTTGTTTTGTTTTGTTTTATTTTATTTTATTGATTGATTGATTGATTGAGCTTATATGCCGCACAGTTAGACATAGTCTACTCTGGGCGGCTCACAGACACGTAATAAAAACAATTAGTATAAAGTAACAGATTCCTACATTAACACAGAACAGAATAGGTAAGGAAAGAGAGAGAATTACGTAAAGTCTGGAGGGAAGGCCTGTCTATATAACCAGGTCTTGAGTTGGTTTTTGAAAATGCCCAGCAAGGGGGCCAGACAAATCTCCGGGGGGGGGAGCGTGTTCCAAAGCCTGGGAGTCACTGCTGACTTTTCCACTGTTTGCATACACGAGCTGTGGCTTGAACATCTATTTAGGCATGATGTCTTTGAAGGCCTTTTCTGTTCCTGCTACAGAATTGGAAAGCCAGCCCCTTTGTGAGATTTTAGTGGTCTGGTAGTAGTAATAATCATCATCATCTTAGAATTGCAGAGCTGGAAGGGACCCCGTGGGATCATCCAGTCCAGCCCGTGTCAAGGAGACACACAGTGGGGGAATCAAACTCCCAGCCTCTGGCTCTACAGCTCCAGAGACCTCAACCACTAAGCTAACAGCCCACCAGTGTTTTGGAAAATGTGATGTTAGGAAAAAGTCGGAAGCCGTAGGAAAATAGGAAGAAGAAACATGAGAGGGATTGAGTGCCCCAAGGAAACTCTGGCCTTGAGTTTGCAAGACCTGAGCAGAACTATTAAGGACTTGGGCCTTTCAGAGGTTCCCTCATTCATCTGGTAGTCATGAGGTCAGAAATGGCTTGGGAACCCATCACCCACAGGCATGTGCAAAGGGCTCTTCCCCTTAGGGAAAAAATGGGGGCCCGTGTAATCTCTCAGGGGTTTATTAAGTATGGGCAACAGAGGTGGAAAAGGAGAACGGATCAGGACCTGCTGTCTTGAGACCTCTTTCCAAACAAAATTAAAAAAAATCCAATGCTTCCTGGAGTATTTTGCAATCTCTTGTTATTTTAAGGGGACCAGGAAAAGCTGTGTGGTTCGCAAAGATTGCCCAAGGCAAGAGTGGGTGATATTTTTTTAATTACTAACTGCACCCACCCAAAAAAACAACTTGCAAGGGGGTGTAAAATTTTGAGACGAGGCTGTGAAGAGGCTTCAAACCGCAGCCTTCCGGGGACTGGCGTCAAGCCTCACAAACGTGTACCACCAAATCTGGGACCCGTGCGTCCCTTTTGGCTGCCCTGTCCAGAAAGGGGTGGCGCTAAGCCTGAAGAAGTGGAAACGTCGTCCCGAAAGCTTGCAGAGGATGGATTTTTTTAAAAAAGATCCCATAAAAGGCATCACTGGCTCTCACACTGTGTAACCTAGCTCAGCACTTAAGGCATCAGAGCCAGAGGTTGGGAGTTCGAATTCCGCCCCCCAGACCTCCTTGACGGGCTAGACTTGATGATCCTCAGGGTCCCTTCCAGCTTCTGCAGTTCTCAGACGATTCTCTTCCAACCTTGCTTTCTGTCTCATGTGCGAATGTTTTTTTTTTTTTTTTTAAAGACTTCAAAAGAACTAAACACCAAACCTAGGTCATACATAACGGCATGTATGAAACACAACCGCTTAAAGCTGGGCACAAACCCTGAGTCACTCTATATTTTACCTCATGTGAGATGGTTGGTAGTACAGTAGTGTATATTTATTTGGGTTTTGCTTTAATAATATAGATATTTTTAATGTCCCTTGTTTTATTGTGTTGTAAACCTTCCCAGA
The DNA here is from genome assembly GCF_051106095.1 of Pogona vitticeps. Lineage (NCBI taxonomy): Eukaryota > Metazoa > Chordata > Lepidosauria > Squamata > Agamidae > Pogona > Pogona vitticeps. The sequence goes on from NC_135788.1 coordinate 118,948,123, forward strand.
GTGGCTTGGGTAGCCAGAGGGGGCGGTATAGGAGTCGAAAAAAAACAAATACTGTGAAATAAAATAAATTAAATAAAATACTGTACATAAAAACATCCACACAGCGTCTCTCTGCCGCCCCCTGGCGGTCAAGGGCGGGGAAGCGCTCGGCGCCACGTGACTTCGAGGAAAAGGCTCGGAGGAGGGAAGAAAAGGGAGGGGGCGGGGGGGCAGCCCAGCTGATCGGGGGCGGCGCGAGCCGGCTGGGACCCGGGGGTGCGATCCTGCACCGAGGCAGCCCGGGAGCCGGACCGCTGCAGAGGGAGGAAGGCGGCCAGCAAAGTCGGGAAAAGGTGCGCCTTTGCCTGCTCTTTGCATTTATTTTTATTTCTATTTATTTATTAAATTAATTCCGTTCCCTTCCTGCTTTCCAACTTTTTGATTTCTCTAGCCATATCTTTTCCTTCCCCCCCTCCCCTCCTTTTCCTCCTCCTCTTATCCTAGAGATCCAGGGCAGAACTAAGGGGGGGGGGAAATTACTTTTTGGGGGGAGGGGGACTACAACTCCCCAAATTCCTCCCCAGCCTGGGGAGAGGGGGAATGTCGGAATTGTAGTCCCCCAACAAGGACCGCCCTGAGCTCCGATCCAGACCCACGCCTGTTGACGGGGCGGACCGGATTCCCGTGGCGTTTCCTCTCTCTTTCTTTCAACAACGCCGGAGTCCGGTGAGACCCCGAAATGCAACACAGCATTCGGAACTGCAGCCCACTTGATCAAACACAGAAACCCAGACTGGGAAGATGGACTTGACAATCAGACCTTTTATTCCGGAGCAGACGGTTCTGGAGGACTGCTTCGAGCCTCGGGTGGTGTGGAGTGCAGCCCACGGAGGCTCCCATGGCTTCGTCTTCTGGGTGCCACCGGGTTCCTCGACTTCTTTCTTTCTTTTTGAATAGGTGCTGCAGATGCTGCCCTTTGGAAAGGGACTCCCATGCAGTCCCTCTATGTAGGGATCTAAAAAGTCAATTATTAACTTATCTCTTGCTAGCTGTAAAAGCAGAAAATTCATTTTGTATTGTGTTTTTACTATCTGCGGTGCAATAACAAACATTCGAAGGCAGGCAGGCAGAATATCTTTAGTAGATATTTCTAAAATATGCTACAAGATCCATGGGTGAGCTGCTCTTCCTTTCACCTTTTTTCACATTTTTACTCTTTAATATTCTCTTCCTTCCTTCCTTCCCTCCCTCCCTCTTTTCCTGACTCTCGCCCATGGTCTCCCTCCCCTGCTTTTACTGTACATCTGTGCCTTATTTGATTTAGGTATTGATCTGTCTGTCTGATTTATAGACAGACAAATAAATTCTCCTGATCATGGGATTCAAGGCAGCTCCCAGTATTAAAAAAGAATAGAATTTTTTTAAAAAGTAAGTTGTACATTTAAAAAAGCACACTAAAAAACGGATGAAAACACATTGAATAATACAAAATTTTCCAAATGTTAAATATTTAAAACAAACTTTAACTTTAAAAAGGGGCATTCAGGGACTCAGGCATGATTGTTAAAATATGTTGACCTTTAACCTTGTTTTCTTTAATGGCTGTTTAATTTCTGGTCTTCTCCTCTGATTTCATTAATGCCACCACCATCATCCCTTCTGTTGATTTCCCCATAGACTGCTTTGCTCACTGTTTATTATTAATTCGACATTTGTTCTTGTTTCCCCAAAGAAAATGTTGTTTTGGGTTTTTTCTTTTAAATTTCCTCCTTAATATAAACTTCCTTGTTTGAAAGGTGGTGACACCTAATAGAAAAGTTTGTGTGTTTGTGTGTAGCTCCTGGCCTTTCCATCCCTTTTTCATGCTCACATCCATCACGCGGTGCTACATTTGGTAAGAATCTGCTTCCAATTTGCACATCTCACTGAGATGCAGTATTCTCTAGCATGATTCTTCCAGCTAGTGACATATAAGTGCAATATAAGAGCTACCTTAGTTGTCTCTTAGTTTGTGCTGTGATGGCATTTAAACAAATGAATGAAAAGGGCAATTAATCAGTTATTTTACCTGTGCAGGTAAGAGACAAGAGGCTTTAATCAGAGTACTTAATCATCGTCCCAATGAATTAATTGGTCTGTCTCATAACAAGCCACCAGGAATTTTATTTATTTATTTATTTGACTTTAGGCTTGCATCATTCCCAGTCCGGACTTTGCTACCGAAAGGTGACTTTCCAAATTGTTGAAGGAAGTAAAGATATTAGCCACAACATTCTTTTTATTTCTCGGGACTTCTTTTTTTAAAAATTTTGACTGACGGTTGCAAATAAAGCAGTGAACTCTTAAAACGGGATCAGTGGTTGTAGGGAAACAGGGTGTGATTAAAAACCCTTTTAAAAAGCTCTCTCTGTTACAAATAATAATTGCAAAAATGAGGGGGGGTAGATGAGTACCTGGCCCATCTTTTGTAGCCCCTGTCCTTAGAGGTTTGCAACGCGGGGCTTTGGGTGCTGGCGGAAGCGCAGAAGGAACACCAGGGAGTTGGCCATCTTGGGCGGTGAGTTCCGTAGTTTGCCAGCGGGCTCCGAAAAAGCCTTCGCTCCTATGCTCACCAGGCGTGACTCTATGGGTGGGTGCCAGGAACCAGATAAGGGAGTTTCCTACAGCTCTCAAAGGATCGGCAGGCATGGAACCGAGCATCCTTTGCATTTTGCTTGCCTGGTTCTTTGCTAAAACACTGCAGGGAGTTATTTTATCTAATTAAATTAATCTCAAAGGCTGTTGATTTAAAGTTGCCTTTCCTTGGGCCCAGGCGATCCGTCCTCTTTCTAATATCTCATTGGTGAGAGAGGAGCTGCTGTTGTTTTCTAGGGAGTTTTTTCTGGGCCGTCGCACTTAAAATATGAATGAAGTTTTGCATTGACTTATTTAAAATATTTTCCCCCCATTTCCCTCCTTAAAAGGCAGCTTGCATCATTAAAAGCTCATTTGGAAGCTAACAATACTGAGTACACAAATACTAGAAAGGATCAAACAAGTGCCATACTAAAAAAATAAATAGCATCACCAAAACTCAGTTGAAGCAACAAGGTATGCTAATCCATGAAAAACCCCTACTTAAGCAAGCCAGTCGCTCAGGGAAACCCTGCCTGAAGAGAAAGGTCTTTGCCTGCTTGTGGAAGGACAGCAAAGATGTGGCCAGGCTGGCCTCCAGTGGCAGGGAGTTCCAGAGTCTAAAGGAGCAGCCACAGAGAAGGCCCTGCTCTGTGTCCTCACCAAACACACCTGTGAGGATGATGGGACCGAGAGAAAGGCCTCCCCTGATGATCTTAACACCCGAGCAGGCTCATAATGGGAGATGCAGTCTTTAACATAGCTTGGGGCTGCCTGCTTGTAAAATCAGGAAATGCGAGCCAGGGAGCTGGATAAAACCATCATAGGAGTCAATAATGTTTTCCTGTACCTTTGCATTTGAATTATTTTAGCAATAAGGCTCTCTAAAGCTGAGCAAAAAATGGAGGTGACTGGCCACATGGACCAGAATCAAAGTCCACTCTCAAATTACCATATTGTAGCAGTACCTTTATAAGGCCAGCACAAAAGTTATAAATCACGAGTGCCAGTCTTTGAGATTTTGGGGTAGTGGCTTGGGGAGATCCTTTGTGTCATTGGTGTGGGTCAAACCCCTTCCTTGATGCGTGGTCCTCTTTGAAATGCTTCCCAAATGCCTGTTATTTTGAAAAAAGGAAGTGTCATTGTGTCAGGTTGAACTGTGGAACTCTATGCCACAAGGTGCCCTGTAAGATGTGAACTTGGGTGGCTTTAAAATCGGATTGGATCCATTCATGGCGGCTCAGGCCCTCCGTGGCTATGAGTCAGTTGCTCTACCTCAGCTGAAGAAGCGCATGATGGAGAGGGTGCGGTTGTGCTCACATCTGGCCGGTGGCTTTCTCGGAGGCAACCAAGAAGCCACTGGAGGCGTGCAATCCAGAACATACGATCCTTTGGTTGATCCACCACGCTCTTCTTACGCTGTTCTGGGAAACGCAAATCTGACGTTCTGATAACGTGGCGTGGGACTCTTTAGAGTCCGTGGATCACTTTCCCCACCCTCTCAACCCTTTCTTCGCTTCCGGCTGCAGATGGCGACCCCAAAGCGAGGCGTGAGGATAACTCGGAAGCTGAGGGATTGGACCATTGAGCAGGTGGAAGGCGGGAAGTTCCCGGGCGTCGTCTGGGAGGACCCTCCGGCCAAGACGATGTTCCGTATCCCGTGGAAACACGCCGGGAAGCAGGAGTTCCGGCACGAAGAAGACGCTGGGTTTTTCAAGGTATTGTGCTTGTGTGTTAGGTAGAAAAGATTTCAGGGTGGGTCTCGCCAGACTGCGCACGATCTTGAGAATGAACCAGAAATACGGATTTGTGGTTAGGGACAGTGAAAATAGGCAAGACCTTTATAGACCACTAAAAAAAATAACCACATGAGTTTTTTTGTGCTAATTTTTTAGTGGTCTATAAAGGAAGAGACCCTGATGCTGGTAAAGTGTGAGGGCAAGAGGAGGTGAAGGGGACGACAGAGGAGGAGATGGATGGACAGGGTCATCGAAGCGACCAACATGAATTTGACAACTCTGGGAGGCAGTGGAAGACAGGAGGGCCTGGCGTGCTCTGGTCCATGGGGTCATGAAGAGTCGGAAACAACTTAACAACTAAACAACAACAACAAAAGGTATCAGCTATTTTTGCACTTGTGTTTTATTTTGCATGACCCACATGGTGACGTTTGCTAAAACCCAGTCCCTTGTCTTATAGACTGATTAGCTAGTTTAGGGTAAAGTTTCAAAGATACAAAACTGAATTTGTGAAAAATAATTCTACCGCTGTAGGCTTTCCGTTCCACAATCTGGGTGGGATCCTGTCCTCCCAAAGGCTTGGGCGAACACATTTGGTGAAAGGTTTTAGCTTGGAGATGAAACGGAGGCAGAAAGGCAAATCCAGAGAGAAACCTCTTTGTCACGGGGACATAAGGAAGTTACGTTGCAATTCTAATTGTAACTGAACTCCGTTGAGGTTGTCACTGAAGTTACTTTGAGCTACTTTTACCATTGCAAGAGGGTGTGATGTCGTGACTTCGATGTGTTTCGTGCCACACGGCCATGGTTTGTCGCCTTGTTTTTTTATCTTTTGTGTATCTTGACTCATTGTGGGTGTAGCCGAGGGCCGAGCTAAGGCAGTCCAGTTTGAAGGCTTCTAAAGGCCAAAGCTACGGCTGATGTTTCTGGCAGCCCACGGCATGCCACTTTTCCAGTTTTTGTGGTATTATTTATTATATTTATTTATTTATTTATTTATTCGACGTGTATGCAGGGTGCCTGCAAGGGTCTCCGGGCGGCTTCCAACATCCATTAAAACAATTCCGTCGAAACAAACACACTAAAAACTCATACGGTTACATCGATACTCTACAAAAGCAAGAATAAAAAGCAGGAGCAATCTGCAAAAACAGTCTAGAATCTGTTTTTCTAGATCCATGACTCTTATCAATTAAAATTTCAAAACTTCAATTAAAAATATTCCGGAACAGAAAGGTTTTAACCTGGTGCCGAAATGTCAGTAATGTCGGTGCCCATCGGACGCCGTTTGGGAGGGCCTTCCAAAGACCAAGGGGGCAGCTGCCGAAAAGGCCCTCCGCCGACAGGCCATCCCTCTCGCCTCCGCAGACAAAGTCACTTTTCTTTTTTGGACTACAACTTCCAAAATCCAGAATGGCTGGTGGGGGATTTTGGGATTTGTAGTCCAGAAAGTAATGTTTCCCGCACTCTGGCGGGAGGAGCAATAGAAGACTCGCTCAGGATAACAGAATGAAGGGAAGTTCCCTGCCTAGAGAAAACTAGTCTATCAGGGAGAAGGCTAGGCTCGAGAGAGGCCATCATAATGCGAAAGAGTTCCATTGCAGGGTGGATTGATGTCAGTTCCAACAAGGTTCAGTCGCCATCTCTCTCCATGCGTTCTTTGCACAGGAATGGGCCGTGTTTAAAGGGAAATACCGCCCTGGAGATCGGATCAACCCAGCTGCCTGGAAGACACGCATCCGCTGTGCCTTCAGCAAGAGCCCCGAGTTCGAGGAGGTCCCGGAGCGTTCCCGGCTGGATATCACAGAGCCCTATAAAGTGTACCGCCTGGTCCCACTGTCCGAGCAGGTTCTTGGTAAGGAAAGTAATTAAATATTTCTGTGTGTTTTTGGCTTCTTTTTCTTTTTCTCTCTCCCTCAAAATCTCCCAACATGATTCAGGCGCTCCTGTCAAGATCATGGGTCTGATGCTTGCATAGAAAGGGAGGAAAACGGTAGGCCTGAACCCCCGTGCCTTACCTAAGGCTCTTTTGCGGCCCCAAAGTTCGCTGGCAAGACATTAAAAATAATCCCCAGCCGAAAATGATGAGGAATCGGTTGCAGGCCTCTGGGGTGCACCTTTGAGGCCCCCAAAAGTCATCGATTTTTGAACACTGGGAATGGCTTCCATTTTTTGTTTTTTGGAAGACCTCATGGCCCGGAGGCGTTCCTGGGGGCAGAAAAGGCAGTTCCGTCGCATCCAAAGCCTCCCCCCTCTGCTTCAGGGCAACCTTATCTGTGCCGGTCAAAATTGTTGGACTACAGCCCCCATCGTTCCCAGATGGCATGGCAGATGGAACCATTTCAATGGTGTCACAGTGGTGTTTTTCCGGCTTCCCCCAAGCTTTACTCTTCCCTGCTTTCTCCTTGCCGGTGGATAGATTAAAAGTGACAGAGGCTGGCTGGCTTCGTTTATTTTTAACAGGAGGACCTGGCCGTTCTCGGGAAGGGGATTTTTGGACTAAGGGGTTGCACAGAGATGTATCCGGAGTGCCGACTGAGCCCTAATTTATCTCTCCCCGGCCCTTTATCTGGGTTTTTCCCAAGGACCCCGGCCGAAACTCCTGAAGTCGAAGAAGGTGAAGTTGGAACAGTTGAATAAAAACGCTTGTTCTGACCACAGCCCGCTTCAGCCGGCCGCCTCTCTTCCCCTCCTGGAAGTGGTGAGTATTAACATTGTGGTGGATCGGACCCTCGGACAGTTTGTCCGCGGGGTCTGTGCGCGCGTGGACCGGATCGTGCTTTCTTTCCTCGGTTTCTCCGGGCACAGTGATGCCAGGAAAAACGAATCAGGAGACGGATCGGGGTTTCTGAAGCCCGTTGAAAACCACATGTTCATCTTCCTGAGAAAACCTTTAATCCGTTTTTAAGTTGTGTTATAGATTAGCAGAGGGGGGGGGGACCTGGGGTTTTAGAATTGTTGCATTTCAGGCTTCATCCTGCGCCCGCCCGCCAGCCTGCGCACCGGCAGCTTCTTACAGCTGCTCTCCGCTGTGGTGCTGTTGTGTTCTTTTTAACATTTTACTTTTTAAAAAATGTATTTCTTGCAATCTGGGATAGCGCTAGTGCAGTCCGACAGATAAAAGAAATTGAAAGGGAAGTTTCCCTTCAACCTGACGTGTGCAGGGAGGCCAGCGCGCATGCATGCGCACTTTTCCACGCACACCGAGTGGAAAAGGAGAGGGAACTGGTGAGAGGGAAGCTATACCAGTGAGTGGTATCCATGACTTGCTACATGCTTCCCTCTCCCAACCTGATGCCTTCCAGGTGTTATGGACTACAACTCCCAGAATCCCCGTGACCAGCTGGGAGTTGTAGTCCAAGATCTCTGGAAGACACCAGATTGGAGAAGGCTGCCTTTCAAGCCGCTTGGGTGTCATCCCAGGGCGAGCGCATGGCGAAAGAGGCGTGGGCGAGGGGGTAGGAGAAAGATGGCCATCCATGGAGTGGAATTTGAGCAGAGAGTCCTCATGTGGACGCACCCTGACACCAGTTCCTTGTTGCGTAGGAAGTATGCTTGGAGCCGGCCGCCATGACGAGCAACACTACAAACGGGTCCGACCCTTCTGCCTACCAGAACGGGGAGACCAGTCCCCAGGCCGGTGAACCAGGTGGGGGAATTCGCCTTGTCTCGGACGTTATCACTCTGTTCATACATTCAAGGTGCCTGGGGCGTAAAAAGTATTTGGCTGGGGTTGCTTGGTGAAGAATTGCAAAATGAATCTCCTTGTCTTGCCAAAGAGATGGGCACCGGGTTCAGGAAGCTGACTAAACACTTTGAAAAGGGGGGAGGAAATCTGATCGGGTTTCATTAAGTGGAATCCAGATCCACATTACACATTAGCTACGGATATCTAGTCTTAAGAATATCAACTGTTTGGATCCATAAAGATCAGGCTTCCCATAGGAGAATTCTCATTATTATTATTAATGTTGCGGCAAAATCCACGTTGGTTCTAAACACCAGCGCGGGATCTGGCCGGCTCAAATAAGACTTTTGAAAGCATCCTGCCACAGAGTATGCAGTGCTCTTAACTCATTGTTCTTACTCGTTCTTAGCTTTAATTACCGGGTTTTAATTATATAAACCACCGTTGTTATTTATTTAATTTATATACCGCTCTGGGTAGTTTACAACAGATTCTCATTGTCTTCAGCTTTAAATACTGTCTTTCAAGGACAACGTATGGCACCTTGGGTCCTTTTTTAAGGATAAAGGAGGGGTAAAAATATTTCAGGAACTAAGAGGGCAGGGTGTTATTGCTTTTAAAAACCTTGCCTTTTGCAAAACGAGAGCATTTTGGAGCAGCGCCCAGGGAGTTTCTGCACAAAAAAGGTGTTCTGGGTGTGTGTGTGTGTGTGTCTTTGTTTTAAAAAGCGCAGACATTTCCAAAATGTCATTTTTCTTTCTCATCGGTGAAGAAAAAAATATCAAGTATTTACCTCTTGACCCACCATCTATTTTCTTATTGAGGGAATCCTCTCCTGCAAGATTGAGGAGGGAATATTTCAGAGAGAATAAGGGGTAGCTTACGCCGAACGGTGGGTCACGGGAGGGGGCTCCCCTCTTAAAATTCATTCTTCTTTCCCCCTCTTTTCTCACGCCAGCACCAGAGGTGAACGAGAATTCGGTCTGCTTTAATCCCGTTTCCACATTGGACTCTGGAGTGGAAGCAGGTAAGATCACAGAACTTTATCAGAGATCATCCTCTTATAAAGAATTGTCCCTTCCCTCCCGTGATTTGTGATCCCAGCTCTAACCCCTTAAGATCCAGAGTTTGGGGAAAGGTTTCAGCCGTCGCAGTCCAGAAAAGATGGCTGGATAGCTCAGTGGTTAAAGTATCTTGCTGCAAAGCCAGAGGATGAGCGTTCGATTCCCATTCTACCTCCTGTCAGTTTGACATACTGCCTCTAACAGGAAGTCTTTCTTAACATTCAGCCGAAATCTGACTTCCTGTTGCTTGAGCCCATTATTATGCGTCCTGCATTCTGGGATGTTTGAGAACAGTCCCTCCTCTGTAGGACTACCTTTCAGGTAATTGAAGAATGGTATCATGTCTCCCCCCCCCCCCCCCAGTCTTCTATTCTCAAGGGTAAACAAGCCCAGTTCTTTCCGTCTTTCCTCCTAGGGCTTGGTTTCCAGTCGCCAGATCCTCCTTGTTGCCCTCTCTCTGGACTTGCTCTAGATTGTCGACATCCTTATCGAAATGCAGTATCCAGAACAGGACTCGAGAGGAAGCCTAACCAGTTCCAGATAGGAGGATTGTGGCCCATAGATTCGTTTTGTAAAAGTTCCCCTTGACAATTAGTCGAATCGTGTCCGACTCTAGGGCGCGGTGCTCATCCCCGTCTCCAAGCTGTAGAGCCAGCGTTTCTCCGAAGACAATCTTTCCGTGGTCACATGGCCAATGTGATTTAGACATGGAACACTGTTTACCTTCCCACCGAGATTGTACCTGTTTATCTGCTCGCATTTGCATGCTTTTGAACTGCTAGGTTGGCAGGAGCTGGGACAAGCGACGGGAGCTCCCTCCGTCATGTGGATTCGCTCTTACGACTGCTTGGTCTTTTGACCCTGCAGCACAGAGGCTTCTGCGGTTTAACCCGCAGCGCCACCCACGTCCCATTCATTTTGTAACCCATTGCTTTAGGACTCAGCCCCTTTCCTCTTTCTCCTTAGGGGATTACTCGGTGCAGCTGTCCGTTTTCTATAGCGGCGAGCTGGTCCAGCAGAGTTGGATCCCCGCGGGGGAGTTTCTCATCTCCTCCGCCCCAGCCCCGTCGGCCGCCCTGATCAGCAGCATGAGCCGCGTGGGGTTGCCGTTGCCGATCAAAACGGAGGGCGGTCAGAAGCAAGAAGCCGTTCTGCTTTCCCTGAAGGATCTGGAGAAGGGCGTCATGGTGGCCAGCAATGAGGAGGGAATATTCGCCCAGTGTCGGGGCAAAGCGAGCCTCTTCTGCCGAGGACCGAGCGGAGTTCACGCCCAAGGGAGGCTGGAGAATAACACATTCCTTCAGCTCTTCAGCACCCGATTGTTTAAAGCAGGTGAAGCTTCTCTCACACCAAGAAACCACAGGGTTTAGTGGCTGGGGGGGGGGGAACTCATTTCCTCATGAAATGAAGAGGAAAAGGGTGTACAGTAAGACCCCTGTATCTGTGGCAGATTAGTTTGAAGCCTCCCTGCGGATGCTGAAACATGTGGATAATAGCAAATGCCGTACATAGTATGGTCTTTGTCTCCCTCCAGTGGCTGGTTCTGGCAACTTTATCTTTAGAAATATACATTTCAAGGGTTTTTCTTTCAATATTTTCAGGCCATGGCTAATTGAACCAGCTGATATTGATCACGCTGATAAGGGGGTTCTGCTGTATTTCCTACATATAATCCGTGTTTCTTTCAGTGAGTGCCAGGTGGTATACACAGTGCTTCCCTCCCTGATAGGGTCATGCTAAACTCTGTACATCTTTGTCTTTAACAAAGAGGTATTTTGTTAGCTATTTAAGCGTCCATTGTAGTTGCATACTTAACGGATATCCAGTGGGTACTTTCAAAAGTCGGCAAATATTAGCATCAGTGAAGAAGAAGGTATAGAGAGCACTTTTCAAAACATTCTGGAATGCAGCTTACAAATATTAATTTTTTTGGACTATAATTCCCAGAATTCCAAAGTCCAAAAAAGAGGAAATTTCTCCAAGCTCCGCATGAGACCTAAGAAATGAAGATGGGCAGTTTAAGAGTTGGTGCCTCTGTTTGATGGGTTTTATGTTTTCCTTGAAGGACTTGTTTTCCTGGTTGGTTTGATTTCCCTAAAATATCCGTACACCTTCTCTGGTCTGAACAGGCACTTGAGTGAACCAGTCACATCAGCGCTTGGCAAAATCACGGATTCTCCTTGCTAAAATGAGGATCCAACCAGCCAGCACATCCCGTCGCCTCCCTGGCTGGGGGACCATGGGAATGGTGGTCCTTGAAGTTGTTTTTCCATGTTCTGCAATGGTTCTTGACCCTTCTTCTCGCCGCTGACCCTTGCTATGTTTTACGCCCACAGCGCTGGAGCAGTTCCAGTTGGGACTCGCCCCTCTGCCCGAACACCGGATTACTCTCTGTGTTGGAGAAGAACTAGGGGAGGACGAGAGTATGGACAGCAAACCCATCATCATCCAGGTGAGATGGGCTATGTGGTGGTGAGGCCCCAACCCATCGCTGCTTCAGAAGGAGGGATTTGCGGTCAGCTGGAAGCCCACCATGGTACAAGAGAAGCACGGTCCGTACAGTAAGAGACTTTTCAGTTAGACACGAGGGTGCCTGCTCTCCGTTTTCAGCTTTGCCAGGAACAGACATGTGGGTTATGGGAAGAATCGGGGGAGAAGAAATAGGAGAAGACATTAAGAAATAAAAGCCTTGTGAGCTTGCAGAGTTCAGGATAAAGGGATGACCAGTGGGTGGGAAAGGTCCTCTGAAGATACTGTCTTTCTTCTCTGGTTCTTTTGGACTGCCAATACCATCATCCCCAGGCAGCAGTCCATGCCAGCGGGGGAGGATGGGCATTGTTATGGGACACAACCAGAAGGGTTCCCTGCCTGTCATGGTTGGGAATTTTGGACAGAAGAGAATTATAGCAACATGAATGGTCTCCGAGGGAGTATGTGTAGGATTGTAGGTGGAGAAACCTGATAGAAAAAAAGTTTGGGTCTCTCCGCTGTACGTTGTTAATCGAGGTTATATCTCCTTGTTGTGTCTTTTCATGAGTTTGGTGCCCTTCAGCAAAAGAGCCCGGGTGTGAAAAGCATTTATGGGTAGGCAGAATAGCTTTAAGGAGACATGTAGGTTCTGGGGCAGTAAACAGTGTGCGGTGTTTAGGAATTGTGGATTAAAGGCATTATTGCAAAGTGTGCTGCTTATACAGTGGTGCCTCGCTTAGCGATCGCTCCGTTGAGCGATGAAATCACTTACTGACAGAGTTTAAGCGATCGCAAAAGCGATCACTTTGCGATGGTCCCTATGGGGAAAATTCGCTTTGCAATGATTGCGGGGAAGCAATCATCGCAAAGCCACCATTTTCGGCCAGCTGATCGGCGGTTTCAAAATGGCTGCCGGGAAAACAAAACGGCCGTCCGCTGTGTGTCCTCGCTTTAGAGGCACCGAAAATGGCCGCCCCCATGGAGGATCTCTGCTTTAAAGTTAGTTTTGAAGCCCATAGAAATGCATTAATGGCATTTTAATGCGTTTCTATGGGCTTTTTAATTCCGTTTAGCTTAGCAACGTTTTTTCCTGCACGGATTAATGTCACTAAGCGAGGCACCACTGTATATTGCCCAATAGTGCTTAAAGGTCTCTCTGAGTGGTTTAGTTTTAATTATGCAGACTGCACATTGCCCACCCCCACGCCCAGCAAGCTGGGTACTCGTAAATATTGACCGACCTCGGGAGGATGGAAGGGTGAGTGAATCTTGAGCCGGCAACCTGGGATTGAACCCGGGTTGTGAGCAGAGTTGCTGGCCGCAGTACTGCAGTTTAACCACTGCACCACCAGGCTCCTTATAAGTAGGCAGGGATCCGAAAAGAATGGTACTTTGAGTAATCCAGATTCAGGATGAGCCTGCAGTGCAGAATGAGACAGGTAAAACATGGGGGGGGGGAATGCTTTTTGGGGTTGGGAATCTGCAGCATCTCCTCGCCAGCATGTTTCCGGACCAGATCCGGTGCCCAAAAGTAGTTTTTCCGAGCGCGGAGCAGAGATGTTTTTCAAACTCGGCAGCAAAGTTGAATGTTGGCGAGTGAATGGAATCTGATCAAGTCTGGCACAAGGAGTTACAATTTTTTTCCTTTTCCCCCTCCCACCCAACAGATAGAACCCGTTTGTGCTCTCCGCCTGCTGTCTGCTGCTGCTGCTCTTCCAGTAGTAGAAGCATCATCCTGCCTCGATCCTGTCCAGGTGGCTGTATTGTCGGCGAATATCCTGCCCTAAAGGAACAGAAGCTTTTGGTTCCCGTCCGAGACTTGGTTGGACTTGGTCACAGAACGGCTCCTGGGTCTCCCTCCGGGGGCCTCGAAGTCTGTCCATATTTCTCGTTTACTAGTGTCTGCAGAATGGTCTCCTTCCTGTCTTTCTTTCCGAGCCGGGTGGGACTTCTTGTATTGCCCACCACCCACGATGGATCTGCTCTGCCTTGCATACTCTTTCTAGAAATGTGTATAACACTAGCCACAGCCATGTAGCATTATTGAGGGACTGGTTGGTTGCTGTGATGATTTCCTGCAGATGGTGGGATTCAGCGTCGAGAGCTCAGAATACAGCATCTCCTTGGATCAAGGGGGTGACGGACGAAGAAGGGACAGAGGAAGGCAAATAAAGACCAAGAAAACACGCAAACAAACAAAAAATTGGCAGCAGCGCAGAAGGCTAGTAAATTATCTCACTTGCACTTTATTCGTAGCGAGAAACGACTTTGTATGAACCCAGTTACCGTGTGTGTTTAAATAAAATGTGTTTTTGAAACAGATGCTAGAATTTGCGTCCAGTACATGAATTTTGAGCCACCAGCCAGCATAATACTGTAAAGCGGGAGAGTTTCATACTGGGGCTACACTAACTTCTCTTCTCGGGAAGCGAGATGGCATCGCTTTGATTCTGGGAAATATTTGGCTGTGGTTTTGAAAAAGCTGTCCTGAAGATCTGTGGTGGGAACACAAAGGAGCGTTCTTTTAAGGCCCCGTCAGTTGGGTCACCGGAGTTGGGTCTGCAATTGAGCAGTGGTCTGTCTCCCGTTTTGCACACAGCAGACTCAAGGAAAGTTGTACTTTGCCTCTTTGTTCGATTATGCAAAGCAAACACCGTGAGGAATAGTTGATTTACTTTTGCTAGCAATAAGCAGAGCTAGAAAGAGACTTCCTGATCACATGCATCTCTGCCCCGGGTCACTTTCCTGTGGTCTTTGCAGTCCAAAAGGTTAAAAATTATTTCACTTATAAGGTTTTCTTTTTTAAAATGGGAAAGTTCAGAGATACGGGATTGTGTGCTCAACACTAGATTTCATAACTGGTTAGCCACATTCATGTCCTGCCCTTAATATACTCCTGGGAGCATACATTGCATTTCTCCCTACTTTGTCCACACATCAACCCTGTAAGGCGGGACAGGGTGAGGGCGAGAAAGAGTATAACTGGCCCAAAGTCATCTTGTGAGTTTTATGGCTCAATGGGGACTTTAACCTGGATGTACAAGGACTGGGCAGATGCTCTTTTTTAATTTTTATTTTATAACACATATAGACATAAAAAGCCAACAAAAACACACACAAAACAAGCAAAAACATACAGGCGGGGGGGAAGGCATTTCCATACCATATTATCCATTATATAAATCTGACTGCATCAACCTTATTGCTCTTAAAAATTTTGTTCACTATAAACCATCCTAAAGTTATAATAATTCTAGGGATTGATTTTTTACAGATTCTTTCTCTTGCATCCTTAGATAACCAGTTATATCTCAGGATATCAATACTTTACAATCATGAGAAATCAACATTCCAAAAAACCAAAAAGATACATTTATCTAACCTTAACTGCGTAATCATATTATAATTCATATATGCTTAATATCTCTATGTGAGTGCCTTATAATTAATAATCTCCAATATTGTATTCACTCTAATATCCATCTATGCAAACATATACTTCATATCGATGTTTCAAATGTTATCAGCATTTCAGAAGACATATATATCTAACCTTATATATACTTCATTTCTCTAAGTAAATGCCTTACAATCAACACTTTCTAATACTGTAATTAACATGCACAGTATTTTCTATACTGTACTAGCTTTTCTATAACACTGCAAAGGCGAGGGTGGGGAATCTTTTTTTTTTTCCTGATGTCTTGGGCTGCGTCTACTCATGGTTTGGTCTGGTTGGAGGAGATGTACATCAACATGCCTGCAGGCTCGGATAATAAGACGTCTCGTTCTTGAGTCCAGCAACCTGTTTGCCACGATGCCTGAATGCTTTCAGGAAACGGGAGGAAAAAGTATATAGCCTTCGGTGATGGTTTGTCCGTACAGTTCCATGGCACACTTGCCTTCAAACACGGCGAGAAATCGTGGATGTGATTAATATCACCATCATCCATGGTGGTATAACCTGTCTAGAGCCGTCGGTGCCAGAAGGAGCGGCCGAGAAATCCATGAAAATCACATCGCATGCATAAATATTTTGCTTGTTTCTTGTCCTGAACCTTCTTTTTGCCTGTCTCCGACTGGAGCTTTTATACAGGATATATTTACCGTCTCTCTCAAAAGAAAAGTGCCTTTTGATGCTTTTTCCAGCAATAGCTGGGGACTCCCCTTTGGGGTGTGCCTATGCGTGCAGTGAATCCGCTGTGCATTTTAATCCGAACTTTTTAGGAATGATCTGTTTTCCACCACCCCCAATAGTTTGGAAACCCCAGAGAGCTCTTGAAAACGAAAGCTAAAAGTCAAAGTGGGTTACCTGGCTGTGCCTACATCATAACTGATCAATTTAAAAATATTTTTTAACCCTGACTTTCTCCTTAGAAAAGGAAACAAGGCGGCTTATACATCATTGAAAAACTATGTTTAAGAACAAAACAATGAGTATACAAAGGTGAATGACATCATTAAAAGGAAATATTTAAAGCTAAAAATACCTAAGTATAGAAATATGACTCAGAGGGACTTTTTTTATTCTTAGCAGATTTATTCCGGTTTTTCTCTTCTGTCCCACCATCAGTCCTGCAGGTCTATAAAGATTCACTGCTTTGCAGATACTCCCAAGAAAGGTAGTAATTAATTCTGATGAAGGTTGTTTCTTTTTATTCCACTTTAAAAAGATTTATGATTGATTGATTTATGACATTTCAAGCATGCCTCTCCCCCCTCCCATTTTTTTAAATAGTGCTCAAGCTTAAACCAGATAAGAAACAGTACTGTAATTCTTTAGTCCAAATTCTTACTGGTGTTCACATAAAATTTGCATAAGATGTTGCAGATAATTGATGGAGATCTTGTGTGTGTGGGTGTCCGTGGCAAGCCTGGTTGCGTGTCTGATTACCTTGTTAATTAACTACAATTAGCTGAGGCTCGCTATGCAGAGCATTAGTGAACATCAGTAAGATTTGGTGGCCTAGAAATATCAAATTAACAATTTTCCTTTAGCTGTTTGCCATGATTTGTCCTGGAAAGCAACAGTGTGGTGCAAAGTATTAGAGCAAACTCCAAACTCATCTTTTGTTTTGTGAACAACCTGGGTCCCAAACACACCCAGATGAAAAGGGTGGATTTGGGTTTGCGGTTTGTTTGTTTTTTTGCAAAATTCAGCAAGGTAATGGAGAGAAGTAGCATCAGAGTTCAGAATGCAAACTCAGAGTGCAGTTCAGAATGCAAAAATCTACAGAGAAAGCTCTAACCCAGATCAACGTGAGACGTCCCAGTTTCAAGTAAACCTCTTGTGGTCGAGAGTTCGAATCTTCTAAGCCCCAATGTAAACAGGCGATGAATCACCCTCATTTCTTGTGGTTTCAAGTTAAGACATTTCCTTGCTTTCTTTGGTTTGTCACTTGCTGATTCATGGGCTGATTCATCTCTCTGTGTTCACCTTTCATGAACTCTTGGTGCTGGGCCTGTTCCTGGTCGTTGTTAATTGCTTGAAATCCTAGGGCTTTAGAATTGGAGGGCTGTGCAATTCACTTTATTGTTACTGCTGGTGCATTTCATCATTTAAACAAAAATTCCATCATTCTTCACATACAACATATTACATTTAAGGTGGTCAGGCCCAGCCACCTCTTTGAGATTTCCTTTTTTTTCTCCTGTTTGGGGCAGTGGCCACTGACCACTCCAGTTTCAGAGGTGCTATGAATCCACTCCAGGTTTTACCCAGAACTGTACAAGAGGTGTCCATGGTGCTGAAGCGATTTGTGGGACAGGAGTGAACATTTTTTTTAATTTTGCATTTCTTGCAAACGGCAAGACTAAATCCCAGTGTGGACTCACAGCACCCCTGATGACGACTCACTAGCCACCACTGGATCAGCACCATTTGGGTGGTTTTGGATGTATCTCCATAGATACACCCAAGCAGTGAGGAAAAAAATTGTTATTTCCACCCCAGGTTCCTTCCTCTCTAGAATCAAATGGCAGAGGTGACCTTATCCTCAATTTTAAAGGCAAGAGATCAAATCAAAAGCTGTCCATGCCTTCCCCTCATCTCTTTTGGCTTGCTGCGATATGCTGTATAAATTTTAACTGTATACATTTTCTCATTTTAATGATGGGAGCTTCTAGAGGTCACCACTCATTTGGGTCACCGTTAACTCGACAGCAACTTCATGGTAATGACACTATTTATTATATATCATGTTCTTGTTTGGAACTAAAACGATGCAGTTTAATATTTATTTTTAAAGCTTCTGAGGAATCCGCCTTCTCTTTGGTTATATTTAAATTCGGTAAATGTAGGTTCGGGATCCAGACTGTTCATAAAATGCCATGTGAACAAAGGCCACCCTGTGAAAATTCCTTGAACTCTACAGTTCTGATTTTTTGTGTGATTTTTCTTGCATTTTCTCAAGAAAATATTTACAACAGCCTCCTTTCTCACCTCACCCCCTACAGCCCTGCGAGGTAGGAAAGGCTGATCATTAATTGTTCATTAAAGCCTGGAGACTGATTTTTGGCCAAACTTGTGAGGATCATGGGAGTTGTAGTCAGAAAAAAAAAACACTCCACCAACTAATACGTCATCACTCCTACTATCCCTTTCTAAGGAGAATAGGAACCTCCCCCTTTTTTCTGGACTAGGAACTCCTTCTTCTCATTGGTCAGACTTGGCAGCGAGTGGGCGGGCCAAAATCGCCATGAATGATGGCCACGAAGCGAGTTGGAGGCCCCTGATCGCCGAGAGACGCTGCTCATTGGCCTGGCTCAATTTGATGGGCAGTTGATGGAGGCGGTGGGCGGGGTTGAGAACCCCCCCCCGCTAGGCTCAATCCGACCACGTGCTTGTCCGCTTGTTTCTCCCAGGCGGCTGAGGCGGGGAATACGGCAATTTGATTGGTCGAGAGTCCGAAGAGGTACCGCTGGTTGTCTCCAAGCCAGGAGAGAAAGTTTCCACCTGGCCTCCCGTGTACGGATTGGCTGACGCCTCTGAAAGAGGGAAACGTTTTCATTGGTCAGAATGCCAGGAGGCAGCGGTGATTGGCCGCGACTGACTCTTTTCTGGGGCGAAGAAGTTGTTTAAAGGTTCTTTGATCCTGGGAGGTCGAAAGGGCAGGAGCTGCACGCGCGGGCTTTGCAGCTGCAGCCACTTGTAACAAGGCGCTAACACGTCGTGGCTTCCCTGAATGGTAGCCTGTGGCGGTGCTGGATTCGAGTCCTGACCCCATTGAAGTGGACAATTTAGAGCCCAGTTAATTTAATCCAGTTTTGTCAAGTGCAGGGCGGGGTGGGTGGGTGGAAGTCTTCCCCCTTGCGTACCCCTCTCATCATCCTCTTCTCTCTTAAAACCCACCTCAATCCAGATTAACTAAGCCTTCTGTGAGGCTTGGGAACCTCGTTTCCAAAGCTCACTTCTTCCCCCTTTTGAAGCAGCCAATATTTAATGAATTTATATATATATATATATATAAAGTAATTATCCTCCAGTTTATTGTCTTGATGATCCTGCATAGTTCCTTACCTCTCTGAAATATTTTTTTACAGTCCCCTTGCTCTCCGAACCGCATGAATTAGCTAAATCCTCAATTATTTCTGGATTCTGTTTGTCAGTTAATCTGGCGCCTTAATCTGTTAAAAACTGCCATGAATTAGCCAGTACTTCGTTGTTGGCTCAGATTAACTGCCAATTAAATTGTGCCTGTTTGCCAGTTCTTGCCAGTTCTCTCATTAATATATTTAACGTTAAACTGCTGATACACTTGTTTTCCGTTAAACATTATCCTTGTTTCCAATTAATTAATATCATAAGCTTTATTTTTCACTGTGGCTTCAGTTGAGAGTTGGCTCATCTGTTCTTTTTTTACCCTGTATTGTTTTTATGCATTATTATGAGTCTCTTGTTAATTAGTTTTTTAAGATCATAACAATCCTTGTAACTCATAATTTTGATTAAACTCTGCCACTTTGTCTCCTGTCCTTACATCCTCATTCATAAAATCCACTGGTGACCCTGTAGTCCGCTAGGTGCCTTAATGAACTGCAGACAGGAATCAAACTGACTTGATCATTTGCTTAAGCCGGCATCACAATGAAATAGCTTGCATTATTCTGAAAGAAGATACACTTTGCATCTTATCTTAGTGCCAAAACTCTGAATTTGTGAGATTTGGGGTTGGAATGAAATAAACTCTGTCGTGTGGAGCTACAAAGGGTGATACATTGAGGCAGAGAGTTCCACAGGCCTGAGAAGTGAACTGGGCTAGTACATTACCTCCTACCTGGAAAGACACCATCCTCTTAGAGAAGAGAGCAGGCCCAGAAGACTTTGGGGTGTCCAGAAATCTTACCATTACCAGAAAAGCAGCAATTCTACCAACATGTTCTATTACCCCAGTGTTCTGCAGCACCGCACAGGGTGTTTTGCTACCATTTGGTAATTGTCTTTTGTGTGTATGTTGGGGCGAGGGAGCAACAGAAAAGGGGGCATTGCTAAAAGCCCCCCCCCCCAAAAAAAAACCTCCCCCTGAATTGACACTCTGATATCTCTCAGGTTGGCTGCAACTGGTGGGAGCAGACTGTTGAAGCGGGAATATCTGAAAGTCAACGTCCCACAAACCTGGTGAGTGTGATTCCCAACTCAGGAAAATGAGATGGGCAAATGAGAGAGAGAGATATAGCAAGCAGGTGGAAGGATGATGATGACTTCCTTTGAATACGAAGGCTTTAGCAAAGAGACCTGGTTTCACTGGGTTGCCTGTTTTGGCACACCGGAAGCCTTCCATTAAAAGAATTCGGTAGAGATACTGTAATGGGAAAAAATGTTCTCGGCTCAGACCCGAACGGTTCAAAGTCTAGAGAGAGCCACAGCCTGCAAAAGACAGAAAAGGTTCCTGTTCTAGATGTAATTCCCAGGACCCAAGCTTTTGGGAATTGTAGTCTTTCCCACCCACCCCATCTTGAAAAAAATTAATATAACTTTTGGGCTAGGTGAAAAAAACTACAGTGCATTGCTGTTTCCTCTGATTTTGTTCTCCTAAAACCTGATAAATAGAATGAGTGGTAACGCGTGGAATAAATCTAGCTCACAGGTTCTGGTGGGCCAAGCAGATGGCACTAGGTCTACCATGGGGTTTCTGCACCCAGTTCCTTTCTTCCTTTAAAGGTGGAGCTACGAAGGAGAAACTAGAGTGGTCTGTATTGTTTTTATCGTTTTGTTTAAAAGCAAAGCCAAGGCTCTAGTCCTTAAGGTGAACTATGTTTAAAGGTGGCCACACTGCCTTGTTTATGGAAAACAGCCATTCAAAGAAGGTCTGCTACAGGAAAATACTCCTTTGGTGTATTTCTGTGTGAATTACAAACACCAGTTCTTATTTTGCATCTGATTCTATACCTTCAAAATTAGCTTATGTCCTCCTTTGCACACGTCACGAGAAGGCAGGATTCTCTGGAAAATACCTTAATGCTGGCCAAGGTGGGAGGCAACAGGAAAAGAGGAAGACCCAATACGAGATGGACTGACTCTCTAAAGGAAACAGCAGGTTTGAGTCTGCGAGAATTGAGCAGGGCTGTGGAGGACCGGACATTTTGGAGACGGCTCATTCATTAAAAAAAGTTGCTGTAAATCGGACTTGATGACCTCTTGCAACGACAATATGGATTTATATGTAAATCAGCATCCTCTCTTGTGGTCCTCCTTGGTGCTGCAGGCCCTTCTTGGAAGGGTAGAACTGGCTCCTCTCAACGTCTGTGAAAGCCTCAAAATTTAGCAGAGGAGTTGCCAAGATCTGGCCTTTTAGCACCTCTTCTGCCCCTGAGACAAAGATGAGGGAAGGAGGGAGGGAGAGAGAGAGCACGGATCCAAACCAGACAGATGCAATGATGTTGTCTCTGTTTTCCTTCTCTCTGCAGTGAGGAAATTATGGCCTATATCCTTGTGCGGGCCCCGCCGCCAATGCCTGGTGCTCCCCGGCCCCGATTCTCGCTTTACCTGTCCGCCCAGCTGCAGTATGGGGTAGTCCTTGTTTACAGCCGCCAGTGCCAGTATCTTGTGGGTAAGGCTCTTTCTAAGTCTTCCATCCATCCATACATCCTTCCTTCCTCATCTATCCTTCCTTCCTTCCTTCCTTCCTTCCTTCCTTCCTTCCTTCCTTCCTCATCTATCCTTCCTTCCTTCCTTCCTTCCTTCCTTCCTTCCTTCCTTCCTTCCTTCCTTCCTTCCTTCCTTCCTTCCTTCCTTCCTTCCTTCCTTCCTTCCTTCCTTCCTTCCTTCCTTCCTTCCTTCCTCACACATACAGCAGGACTCCCATATCACTTTCACACAAACACCCCGTGGATGCTGAGAAATGCAGATGATAGCAAACACGACACGTAGCATGGTCTCTGCCTCCCTCTAGTGGCCATTTCTGGTAACTTCACCACTAAAATTATATACAGTATTTCCAGGAATTTATTTATTTATTTAACTTATATGCCGCCCACACTACTGAAAGGTCTCTGGGTATGTTTCTTTCAATATTTTTAATATTTCCAGATCATGGATAAGTGAATCAGTGGATATTGAGCTCATGGATATGGGGGTGGGGTGGGAGGTGGTTTCTGCTGTACATAGAAACACACATATATTGTAAAGCTGTATCTGTGATGTATTTCTCTCCTACTCTGTGTGTTTTCCGGACCTTCTCTAGGCCTACCGGCTAGAGAATTCTGGAGCTTGTCGTCTGCAGGGAGAAAGATGGGAAATAAACTTTTTTTGAAAAGGAAACTTTTCTAAACTCCTCCCCCCAAACACAGCCATTTCCCCCCAAGGATTCTGGACGCAGGGCTTCGGGCTTTGAACCTCTCCAGGCTGATCCCATTTAAAATGTTTTCCTCTCTGTTTTCAGAGGAAATCCAGCACATTTTAGAACGGCTGAACCGGACCCAGCAGCAGTTCCGGATCGACCTGACAGACCTAGAACAGTGAGTGCTTTCCCCTCTTCTCCACCATCGGGGGTTAAAGGTGATTTACCTTCTGCCTGGGCGGGTGGGCTTGCTTTGGGAAAGCTGATCTTTAAGGGAGGCCCTCAGTTTCCAGCTCTGTAAAATGGGTGCGACTTATTTTTCGTGGCCTTATTTCAGGGCCGTGATAACAAGTGCCTCCAGGAACTGCTGTGGTTTTGCAACCTCCTCCCTCTGCTCCACAAGGTCACCAGCCTGCCCTATGCGCACATTCTTGCATAACGGTTTGCAGAACCAATGGCTGTATGCAGAGAACACGCAATGAGCATGCTGGCCGTGGAAGGCAGGATGCTGTCCAGAACTGATGTTTGGGGAAACCCAAAGCAACACAGCCTCAAATCTGCACAGTAGGGATTCTAAAGCATGCCTTCTGGTGCTCATCTGAGGCATCTTAAATGAGGGGATGCAATAGGGTTTTTAAAGATGACCTATGTTTAGTGTGTCTCAATCTGGCTGGCCCAAGAAGTGCTTATTCTGCCTAGCTGTGTATATCTCAGAATTCTTCTGAGGTCGTTTCTCGGGCAAAAACCTGGCCTCAAAGGTTTCCTTGCTGGGGTTCAAACGCTCAGAGTTCCTCCCTGCGGCAGAGATAGGGGGGGACTCGGATCTCAGATGGGGCCGAGGGCAGTTGTGCGTGACACGTGAGTGGTGTTTCACTCTTTACTCTGCAGTAAAGGGTGGTGGTGGTGGGTTTTAGGGAGCCTTCGTCCCCTTCTCTGGCTTTCATGTTACCTCCCTTCCTTGTCCTACTCTTCAGGGCTGTTGGGAGGCTCACAACCTTCCCTGGCCGGCTGGCCGGATGGCCTCCTGGGGAATCGAACTACAAACTCTCACCGTTCCCAGACAGCACAGCTGACAGGGAGGGGGCAAAGGGAATTGTACTCCATTCCTGCTGGATGTGGAATAAAATTGTGTCTGAAGTACATGGGGGGACAGCTAAGTGTGCAAAGGAGTGTTATTGGCTTTGGGTTCTGAAAGTCCCTTTCCTTCCTTTCCTTCTGCTTCTGCTCTGCTTCTGCTCTTTCCTTCTGCTTCTGCTCTCCAGACCAGGGTTGCTTCTCCCCAGCCAACTAGAACTGATGGAAGCTCTGGAGGAAGCGCCTGACCCCTTTTTTGGCCTGATGGAGCCTCTGCTGCCGAGTCCTTCCTCCATTCCACATGTAAGACAATGATCTCCCTGCACCCCCTGACCCAAGACAATACGGCTTGCTTCTTCTCCCTCCCTTCCTCCCTCCCTCTCCATGCGCTGGATCCGAGCTTTCCAACAAGGGAAGCGGATGAAGCAACATCATCCTTATCTCCCTCCGCTTCCAGGTCCGAAGCATCTTGGAAACACCGACTCCGGAGAGAAGCCCCACGGAACGTGCCCCGTCTTCCATGCGTCGGAGGACAGGTGAGCCAGGCGGAGAAGGCAGAGGTGGGATTGCCACGGCTAACCCCACCCAGGCTAAAAGTCTGGAGTTCTGGCATTTAAATTTCCAGGCCACCAAAAGGAGGGTTTTCCATACAAAAAAGCTGTCAGCCAGTGCCGTCATTTTAAGGTGATCGGAACAATTATTTTGCCTTCTAGGAAAAAGGCCTGACTCTCAACCAGACAGGGTTGTGTTGTCTCCCATTGTGCTTCAGCAGCCACCTGGCTTATTTTTCTCTCTTGGAGAACCAAAATAAATACACGGGATGCTTACTTTAGTATAGAATCCTAGAATCTTGGAGTTGGAAGGGAGGGCCTTACAAGGCCATCAAGTTCAACCTCCCCCCCCCCCCCCGCTCAAGGCAAGAATCCAGATCAAAGCAGATCGGACAGAAGGTTGCAACATTTTCTCCTGTAGGCCTACAGCATTGGAGCAACCACCACGTCCCAAAATCATGGCTGCCATTGTCGTACTGCTTTAACAGTTAGGAAGTTTTTCCTGATATTCAGCCCAAATCTGGCTTCCTTTATCTTGAGCATCTTGTTGCATGTCCTGCCTTCTGGGAGGATCAAGAACAGAGCTTGTCCCTCCTCGGTAGAACATGTCTATGTAGAAATGTGCTTTTTTGAGGGGGAGAGAGCTTCCCACCCATCTTCGAGGGCTGAAAGAGAGGATAGGGAGAGAGTAACTGAATGTATTTTCTGATCCTTTTTTTTTTTTTGCTCACCAGGAGAGCCTCTCCTCACCGTCTCTCCCGACGCCATCACCCTCCGGGAGGCTGAACCCATCACCTTGCCGAGGTTTGAAGTAAGGTCTTCTGCTGCTGCAGGGAAATGGGAGACGGAGTGGTTTCATGATCTCAGACATTTGGGGGGTGGGTCGCCTTTGGACTGCAACTCCCATTACCCACCCCTCCCACCCCGTTAGGTGGTGGTAGTAGGGAGGTGGTGGTAGTAGGGAGGTATGGGAGTTTTCACCCAGAAAAGTAACTTTCTCCTTCTGTGCCATGATGTGGGTTCACACTGGACGTTTCATTTTTTTCTCTCTCGGTGGCAGGAGGAGCGAGACCTCCCCGAAATCACGGCTCGAGAGATCGACATGCTGGCCGAACAAGAAGGGTTCCTGGTGCCTGGTGTGGCGACACCCCTGCTTTCGCCCAGGAAACGCCGTTTGGAAGAAGGTGAGGGGAGAGGAGGAGGTGATGGTGGTGGTGAAGGAGGAGCCCGGCTAGGGCAGAGGTCTGCACCTCAGAGAGAGGTTTCTTTTCCATACACGGACCCAAAACATGGATTAACGCCCCCCCGCCAGAACCGGGACAGCTTTTGCTCCGTCTGGTCTTTCCAACCACTGCTTGGAAAAGTTCCCCGGGAGATGATTCTGGGAATCATCCTCCAGAAGCTGGAACTTTTCCACTCTCCGTTTTCAGTCGGTTATTTATTGATTGGTTTAAAAAATATTTTTTCTACTCTGGCCTGGCTCCTCCAAAAGGACCCGAGGCGGCTGACGTCATTGAAAGACGGACATTTAAAGCTAAAAAACAGCCTATCTAAAAAAGAAGCCTTGCACCATTAAAAGACAAGATTTGCAATTTGAAACAATAAGGATAGGGGCCGGTGGGAAAGAGAAGACAGCAGAGATCTCACTCCCCCACACCCGCAGGGCAGAAGGATGTCCGAGACTTTTCTAGTGGCAAAACATCTGGAGCAGCAAAATTCTGGTGAAAACCCCCAGCTGGAGAGCCGTGCAGAGGAGTCGAAGCTCCCAGGGAAAAACATGAGCTGCCATCTAAAATCCACTGTCCTGGATTCAAATCCTGCCTGGAGGCTCTGTGTTGAAGAGCCTGAACCACTCAGGCAAGGAGGGAAGGCAGGGCTGAGCTTGCTAGGGGGAAAGGACTTCACCGTGTGTAAGGTGGAAGACTTGAAGGGGTGTCTTCAAAAGGTGGCCGGATTTTGAGATTCGGGACGACGCTGCCCAGAATTCGACAGGCAGGTGTGCCCTTTTGGGTTGGCCCGTCGATGTACCTTTGGTGGGCAGAGTCTTGGAGCTGCACGCAGGAGTCGTGGTTTCGAATGATGACGGACCCATACTCGGGGGTAGTGGGAGGCTGTGGTTAAAAACCACTCTTCAAGAGCCTCACCTGCTCCTAAAACTCTACTCTGTCGTTGGAAGTGAGCTGATGGGAGAGAGCAAAAAGAGGAAGAAATTAAGGGATGGCCTCAGGATGAAGGGGGGGGGGATAAGGATGAGGAGGATGCCCGCCCACCCATCCCGGATGAGAGAGAGGGAAAGTGGGAGCTGTCCCTACTGGAAAACAAAGTATTTTGAAATGGCTTGGTAGAATAGGCAGTTCAGATCCGTTAACCTCAGAAAACCCCTGCTCCTGGTGGAGATAAAAACAGCTAGTTTGGGCTTTTCACTCGGCCTCCTGCAAGATAGGGGAATAAAGAAAGAGAAACGTTGGAAGACTTTTGCTCGCTGGGAGGGCCAAGGTCCTGAGCTCAATTCCTGCCCTCTCCAGCTTGGGCTAGGAAAGAATTTTGCCCTTCAAACTCGACTGGGCTTGACGGACCCAAGAAGATGAGCCTGGGGGCACTTTGTGGGTTCCCACAGTCCTCCAGATCAGCTGAGCTACCATCCCTGACATCTTAGCTGTGTTGCTGACAATGGGCGTTGTAGTCAAATCCCAATGCCGGGAAGATGGAGTGGACTGGACGAACATGGGTGCAAAGGGGAGGGATTCTTGCATCCGTTCTCGCTCTCCGCTGATCTCCCGGTGTAAACCAAAACCTGACCCAGGGAACATTTTTTGTTTTGTTAGAAAAGGGGAAGGGGGTGGGGAGAAGATGATGAAGAAAAACACGGCTTAATTATAGGTTTCTTAGAAGTTAAGCCAACTCTCCAAGGACACAAATCTGGCTGGGCTCTGTTTTCTTGTTTGTTTTCGCTCCCTCCCTTCTCCCTCCCTCTGTTTCTCAGCCGCCTCTGCTCCCATCTCTCTGTGGCTTCCTGGCCTTGTTCACTCACCTCCCTTCTCTTTTCAGAACCCGCAGAGGAAATCCGTGAACAGGAGCCCTCCCTGGCCTTGGGGCTGTCGCCTCCCCCACGGTAAAGTCTGGAGACTGTTCTGAAGGTTTCTGTTCAGCCCCATCTCTGTTGAGAGAAGGGGAAGTAGGAGAGTCTTGTGAAGACAGAAACAATCACACAGGCACATAATTCGAACCCATGACTTTGATAACACACACATGTATCAAAGATGGCTTGGGAATAGGTGCACCATTACAAGCCCTTACAAAGCGTTCACACACACCCCTTTTGGTGAAACAGGTTAGTTAGGTTTCTTCTGTTTCAAAAGCTTGCTCAAGCTATTTGATCGGTCACAATAATATGAAAAGAAAAAGTTATATGGGTTCATGCAGGGAGATTGTGGGAAGGGAAAGCTCCGTGTAAGCCAACGTCTCCTTCCTGAAATGCAGTTGTTTATCTCAAGGAAGAGCTTCTGCGCTTCGGAGTAGGAGCTTTTAAACAAGATCAGGTTGGCCCTCGTTTGCCCCTAGAATAGAGCTATGGCCAGGCAGCAGGATTGTGGGCGTTGTGGTCCAAGAATGGGACTTAACTAAATTCTGCTTTAGAGACATGTTAAAAAAAACCCACATGTTTTCATTCGTAGAATAATTGTCCTTGAATGTTGAGTTGCAGAAGTTTTTTATTTGACTACAACGCCCTGAAGCCTTCACAAGCCTAGCCAGGGAAAGAATTCTGGGAATTGTAGTTGTCGAAGACCATCAGGGGCTTCACAGGTTTGACCATGACTGTCTTAGAGCAAGGGGGACTGGGGGACTGTTTGGCCCAAGGGCCAAATATGGTTTCAGAAGAAGGTTTCGGGGCCGATTTCAATCATGGGGCGGAGGGAGCTGAAATGGAGCTGGAAATGCCAACCTACTTTGGCTTAGAGATGGTTCTGCCAGTTAACACACCTTGGGAGCGTTTTCCCCCCCACTTCTAGGATGGAGGGAAGGGGGAATTTCTGTACAAAAGACAGAGTAGCATCCAAAAGTAGGTGTCTTAAGAAAGACTGAGTGGCCATCAGCCCCACCACCACTAAAGAAATCTGGTTTTGGCCTCCCGCAACACAAGATCTCAGATTTAGGATTGCTGGCTGCTTTGGAGCCGGGACTTGGCTTCCTGCCCCCCCCCCCCGCTTCTGTACAGGATTCACACTCTCTTTATGGGCTGTATCTGCTTCCCATCGGTGCATTCCTTCCAGGAGCGGCAGGCCGTGCAGAAAAATAAAATAAAGATGCGGCCTTGATCACTTTTTTCTTATTATTATTATTTTAAAATTTCACAGGGTCAAGGAAGAGCCCTCCGCTCCCAAGGAAGCCAGGCTCCAGTTGACTGGGGACGTTCAGCTGCCCGGGGAGGTCCCTCTGCTGCCGTTATTAGGTGGGGTGAGACTCTATTTGGGGCAGGAGGGAGGCTGAGGCTGAAGGTTTCTAGTTTTTTTTAAAAAAAAAGCTGGAGTTGGAAAGGTTACGAGGAGATCATAGACTTGGGGGTTTGAAATCTGTTTTGTCCGTCTGTAAAAGATGGAGGGGACGTAGCTTAATGGTATGGGGAAATGGTTTGTGGCTGAAAGGCGGGTTCAGTTCCTTCCAGGCTCCTCTAGAGTAGGATTGGCCAGTAGGCTTTCCCTAATTCAGGTGAGGCTGGCTAGATAGGCTCGGTAGTTTAGGTCTCTGACTGGGAGTTTGATTCCCCCATGTCGCCTCCGGAGGAGAAGAGCCAGCCTGGGGGACTTTGGGCCATCTGCACTGTTGTCCTAGGACGCCCCTAGAGGAAGGGAAGGGTAAAGCACCTCTGAGTCTTTTCCCAGAAACTCTGGAAAGGGTCGACGTACATCAGGATTGACTTGAAAGCACACGATGGCTATTGATTCCATTGAAGCCTAAGGCAGACTGGACCGTTTTTAAAGAACAAGGAAAAGGCCATGTGGTTCCCCAAAGACTGCACAGATGCAGGAGTGGGTGATACCTTTTATCGGACCAAAAAATAAAAAATCAGTTCACAAGCTTTTGTGGAGAAAACACCACTTTTTCAGGCTTGGCACAACCCCTTCATGGACGGTGCTGCACTTAGCCGCACGTGGGCGTGCACGAGAAGCAATCAGGGGCCATTACACCCAAGAGGGTTTTAAGGACCCTTTCTCTCAGCTCAGCTCACGAACCTTGTACTTCCTGAAGGTGTATTACCTGTGAGAGATGGGGACATCAGTAGCCGGCTCTCTCCTTCCCCACCATTAGGAGGCTTAATAAAGCTGTTCGCCCTAAAAATACATTTGCCCAGATTTGATTTTGGGAACCTAACTAGATAAGGCATGATGAGTATTTGGGTGGAAAACCCCCCAGGCAGGTGTATAGAAAGCCACAGGGAGTGAGTAAAGGGGGTTTAGAGTAAGGCCCTCCTGGAGAATCTTTTTTTTTCTAAAGCGGGTGCTGTGCAGACGTGCCAGAATGGCACCCTCAGCATCTTCCAGCCCACATGGCTTTGGAATACGCTGCAGGATGTCTGTCAGGCTCTTAGTGGCTTTGGGAGTTTGGCGGGTCAACATCTGTGGCTACTGCCAAATCCATGCGTGTGTGTGTGAGCCTGAGCTTGTCATGGTTCTGAAATTTGCCTTGTGCTCGGGACTCCCCCCCCCCTCTGGTGCCATAGGAAACAGCTGCCAAAGCCAGCCTCTGCCCCAGTAAAACCATACCTGGATGTTGCTGGTATGATGCAAGATTCTTCCTGACTCTTTCCCTTGCTTCCTTTTTAGAGGCGACACCCCCTTCAGAGGGACCTGGGTTGCTGCCTCCCCGCCCCTCTTCACCCCCCACCAGTCCTCAGCTAGAGCGTCGCCCTCCATCGAGCCCTGAGGTACGAAAGCTGGAAGGAAAGGCTGAAGTCTCTGGCACATGCTACCCCCCCCCCCCCGCAGAGGCTAGCCACTTTCTCTTGGCCTGTCCTACCTCAAAGGATGGTTGTGAGGATGCAGCAAAAGGGCAGGAGACCCTTAGGTGCCACCAGGATCTTTAGGACTCTGGCCCACCTGGCAAAAGAACCCAAGTTATACCAATTTGGTTGTATTTTTTAGATTGCTTCATAAATTTCTGAGTGCATGGCTGAGATCAACTCATTTCCCCAGCCAGTGGTTTTATTTTCGGCCCATTTCTACACACACACCCCGCCCCCTTGGGAGGGTTGTTTTATTTTGTATGGATGATAAATCGCTTCATTTGTTATTGTTTCAGCCTGTGTGGACGGATTGCTGTAGATTTATTTCCTTTGCAATGAAGTTGGATTTCTGGGTGCTGTGGCCACTTCATGGCCACTGTGCTGGTACCCTTCCCACCCCCTTTTAACAGGATCTTGACAAATTGGCAGTAACCGGTGTTAGCAAAAACAACACAAATACATTGCTTGGAAGGAGACAGCCTCCCCCCCCCCTTTGCTGGTGAAATAGAGATCTTGAGCAGAAGCATTTCCTGCTTTGAATTCTAAAGAAAGGAGTGTTGCATCTCCTCCCTAATTTGTTTTTAAACTTTGCAATACTTTGCAAGATCTTTCAAAACCTGCTTCTTCCTCCTGACGTGGTGCAAAAGGCTTGCAAAAATACCATGCTGTTGATTTATTTCTTGTTGCAAAGGGGTTGGATAAAGGAGGGAAGGGAAAAGGGGAGGAGGACAGAAGGCTGGGACCTCTCTCTGGCACTGTCGATGTGTCACTTTTGTTATTTTTTTTTTTAAAAAGACACTCGGGGGGGGGGGTCTTGATTGCCCCAAGAAACAGGAATCCCTTTCCACCATGTTGATGTATCGTTTAGGTTTTTAAAAATCAGTCAATCAATCAAAGTAGGGGCAGCACTGCTCCGGGAAACATCAGAGAAAATAAATTGATTCCACGGTGCAGCCAACCGTAATGTTTCAAACAGGAAGAAAAGATCCAATTTTGTTAAAAACAATGGGAACGTTCCTGTATACATACCACGTGACTGTGAAAATAAATGTTTCATTGCAACAAAGAGATGGAAAGAATCGAGATAATGGTAGTTCCTTTGGCAGGTGGGATTAGGCCCTAAAAGAAAAGGAGGGATATGAATAAGATAGTGTCTTATAGCTTTGGAAAAGCTTTAAGACCAGGATCCACTCCCGTACTGGATTTTTAAAAAATCCACATTTCAAAAAAGGCTTCTCTTGGGGGTTGGCTCTTTGAGATTTCTGTTTGAGATCCACCCCTGACCTGTGGCTTGTTTTCTGGAGCTATGTTTGTTTTTCAGTATGTAACAATGCACTTCTTTGAACGTTTCTGATCAGGAGACTCTCGTGATGCAGAAATGAATGATACTCAAAGCTTTAAAAGTACTATATCGCTAAACTGCTTTCGCCGCCTCCCGGAACAAACCCTAGAAGAAGGTTAAAAACATGCCTTCTGGAATGACAAAAACCAGGGATTGATTACTGAGATAGCCAATAATGTTCTGTGAACTAGAGGGAAAATGCCAAAACTTCTCGGGGATAGATCAAGTCTTTTTTACAGGGATCAAAAGTGCATTAGGAATTGTTGCCAGGACATTTAGAACAGAGCTGAGAGTTACACCATTTGTGAACCACATTGGGCCAAGATGGGGTTTTTTTTAGTCCCTGGGGCCGTCTTGTTCTCCCTCACCAGATTTCTTTCCAGCCTGAAAAGCAGAATCAGACCTTGAGGATCTCTGTCCGTGGTTCCCAAATGGGGGTCCCCGGATGTTCTTGGACTAAAACTCCCAGACACTGTGCTGGCTGGGATTTCTGGGAGTTGTAGTCCAAGAACATCTGGGGAGCTCAGGTTGGCGTAGATGATGATTTTGTTTTCTTCTGTAAAACGAGGCACAGGATTGTCTTGTGGTGATGTGTGTGTGTGTGGATGAGGGCATTTCTAGTCTCTTTTCCCCCTCTCGCCCAAAAACACCCACCGACCCACACTTGAAAGTGATCTTCTGGTCATTTTCAAGTTTAACCAAAGAACTGTCAAGTTATCCTGATTTAGAGGAGAGTCCCAAAGGGCAAACTGGGTTGCTGGTCTTTTGAGGCTTGTACATCCTTAATCAAGAGGGTTCTGCTTTTTCTCTCTCTTCAGCTCCTCCTGCCAGAATTCGAACCCTCCCCAGCTCGACCCCGACGGCGGCGAAGGCAGCTGCGCTTCCTGGATGAGATCACTCAGATTTCTCGGGAAGATTTCCAGGAACAGATTTTGAACACACAGGCCCAGTGCCAGCCCCTGGTAGGTGGTGGAATAATTGGATTTTGGGACTGAAAAGCCCATCCAATTTCGTTTAATCCGTCCTCTCTCTTCCTGATTCCAGCCAGAGCAACTCCTGTCGGTGAAAAAAAAAAGTGTGTGAGCGGCTATGAATATGTTTTCCAGCTTAAATGCACTGGGTGGACAAAAAAAAAAAATTAAGGCTGCAATTCCTTACGGAGTGTAGAACAAAATTCTTTTCAACATCTTTTGTCTTGCATAGAAAGAGAGATAAAGAGATTTTTTTTCTTGTAGCCCTTAAGCTGCAAAAACGGGTTTACAAGAATGAATTTGGACAAGAAAGGGCGGAGGCTAAGGGAAATATGTCACCCTCGCAACTTCTTTTGCCCCAGAACCTGAGCTGTCAACGCTTTGGCCATCTTTCATCTTGAACAGTTGAAACGTTTGTGAACATTCTCTGTCATCCTCTCTGTTCCATTACTGGGCAAATCGGAGGCTTTCCCACCCACTGCAAGGGCGATACATTCTAGATTTAAGTAGCACCCTTTACAGAAGCTTGGCCAAATTCCACTTTCCGATGAGATGGTTCCTGGAGTCCAGGACTGTATGATCAGAAGTTCAATCCGAGGAGTCTTCTTACTGAACCCCAGTGGCTCTAGCCGTTCCATGTTCCCCCCATTTTTTCTTTGTGCCTTTTAGGAGATGGTGCTGCTGCCAGCCAAGAGGCAGAAAACGTCCGCAGACCTTTTGGGAAATGCAACGTACGGTAATTGATCCTCTCGGGTTCCTCTGTCTGCCCAGCGCCGCCGCTGTTGATCCGCTGTGTTCTTTATGCCAAAGCTTTGTCATCTCGACCAGTTCTCTGAGCATGCCGTCATGCCTCATTAACCATAAACAAAGCAGAACTGAACCTGGAAGATGGCAAGCGGCCTAAAGCGGGTGGGAGAAAAAGGCTCTTTCGCAAACCTTGAAAAACCAGGTTAGGATCGGCCCTTGTTCGTCCTGGACGGATCCTAAAAATGGGTGTATGTATCCCCCCCCCCCGGGACCCTTCTCTCCCAAAACATGGGCAAAAGGAGATTAAAAGTTCAGGTCAAAATGCAGAAACCAACAACAGGAGAACAACCTAGGTGATTGAAAATGGATTTAATTTTGATTTAATTCATTTGAAAGCCATTTTAAAAGATGGTGGTTCTGGGTTTTCCAGGCTGTTTGGCCGTGTTCTTAAGAACACGACCAAACAGCCCGGAAAACCTACAACCACCATCAGATCCCAGCCGTGAAAGCCTTTGAGAATTTTAAAAGACTTAAAAAATAAAAAATAAATGGACCTCCCGAGAGATCCGGGACAGTCTGAAAGACAAAATAAGCGGCTACTAGACCCAGTAGTGGCCGTGGAGCTGGCAAATGATGGGAGTTGTAGTCCAACTCCTGCACCTCCCACAGACTTTAGCTTTCAGGCCAGACACAGACAGAACCCGCTGCACTTTTTCGGGGTGGGTGGGGGTGGGGGGTGGAGAGAAAGCAAGCCCTTCTTTGTGACTGTGTACTTCTTCCTCCCTCTTAGGCTGGATGCATCCCACCCTCCATGGCCTGTGGGCCCGCTGCACCAACCTCCAGCGCGTGGATTACGCCCGTCGGCGAGCCTCGGAGGAGCGCGGCCGGAGGGTGGAGGAAGAAGCCGCGCGGAGGGCCGAGGGCCCCAGCGAGCTGGAGGTAAAGATAGAGCCAGGCTTGGAGACCAAAAAAATTTCTCCTGGACCCCCTGAAAAACCACTAGTGGATGCTTAGCTGCCAAAAAGATGAGCCTCCTTCCCCTGCGTTCTGGGACCGCCAAGTCTTTCCCTAGAGGGCTGGGAGGTTAGAATTTCCTTTGACATTCTGTGACATCATGGCAGCCCAGCCAATCACAATGCAGAAGCCCTGAGTGCTGGCTGGTTTATCCCTAGAACATAATTGGATGTTGGCTCCATCCTTTTCTCTGTGTGGGCCTTGAACCTTCCTTTTCTTTCTGTCCCGTTGCAGGAACTGCGGGCAATGGAAGAGCCGAGCCTCCCACCTCCAGGCTCCTCAGGTGCGTGCGTGTCTTCAAATCTGGGGGGGGGGCTGACTTCTTTTGCATCCCCCCTCCGTTTCTAATTGGGGGTGGGACCCGTGCGTGTGGACAAAATTCTGATCTCCAGAGAGATGGCCCTTGGAGGTTACCTAGACAGCTGGATAGGTCAAGGGTTGAGCCCTCTGGCTGTGGAGCCAGAGGTTGGGGGTTTGATTCCCCCACTAGACCTCCTTGGCAGGGGCTAGACTGAATGACCCCAAGGGTCCCTTTCAGCCCTGCAGTTCTAAAATATAGCTATGAAGCCCCCCCCCCCCGATCTACATAGCTCAGATGTGTGTGTTTGGGGTTTCCCACCTTCCCTACCAAATTCTTAGCCTCCCGATCCTGGCAGTAAGAGCTTTGGCTGTAAAGATGCTGCTGTTTCAGGGACCCTTTCCTTCTTCCTGGCCCATCGCTGGAAGGCGGCCGACCGAGAACGTCTCTTAAGATCGAACTTTGGCTTGGAGGAGGACTGGGCGTCCTCTTCCTGAAGATTGGGGTCTCCTAGGTTGGATGGGATGTGGTGGCGCTGCGGGCTAAACTGCAGAAGATCGAATCCACACGACGGAGTGAGCGCCCGTCGTTTGTCCCAGCTCCCGCCAACCTAGCGGTTCGAAAGCATGCAAATGCAAGTAGATAAATAGGTACCACCTCGGTGGGAAGGTCATGGCGTTCCATGTCTAGTCACACTGGCCACGTGACCACGGAAATGGTCTTTGGACAAACGCTGGCTCTACAGCTTGAAGACGGGGATGAGCACCGACCCCTAGAGTTGGACACAAGTGGACTACAATGTTAAGGGGAACCTTTACCTTTACCTTTAGGTTGGATGGGTGGGCCTCTTAAGCTGCGCAGGGTTGCGTTTCTAGACTTCCAACGCTCAGAATTCCCCCAAGCAGCTTGGCTGGGAGTTGGGAGTCCAGAAATGCAACCGTGCGCGTGCACCTCTGGAGTCTCTCCTGCCCCAATAGCAAAGGGGGTTTTGCATCTCAAAAACGGGACCCTGGCCTGGTCTGCCGTTGTCCCACGGACCCTGCCTTTTCTTTCCACTGGGACATCTAATACAGAATCGTGTCTCTTCCTCGTAGAAATTTCCCTGGAGACGACCGAAGAAGAGCAGCGCCCGAGTTTAGTGATCTCCGAGGAGAGGTGAGGCGGAACCGCCTGCCTGCCTTTGCTCCGGCGGCCGCGGGAACTTCCCTTTGTCCCTCTTAAGCCACCTCTTTTCTCCTCCAGGGCTTTCCTGGAACCGGAAGAGGTCATCTTGCCCGTGGTGCCGGAGCTTCCTGAAATAAGTTTTGAGCTACCCCCGGATAAGGACACGATCACCCTGGACTACGTGCGCAGGTTGGCCTCAAGTGGATATTCTCCTGATGAGAGCAAGAAATGGGGGGGGGGGCTCTCCAGATCTTGTCGGACTACAGCTGCCATCAGCCCCAGCCGATGGGAGCTGCAGTCCGACATCCTGCGGAGCACCACGTGGTGGAGAAAACTGAGCTCATGAGCGGCAAAAATAGCCACAGTCGTCCCGAGAGGGAGCCAATCAGGTTTTCCAGGGGCGGTGTCCGGATTTTCGTCCGAACTTTGCAGGAGCAATCGGAGGGGTGGGGACCCTTTTCCCAAAAGGGGATCCGGCCACCGTGGTGAGCTCCAGGAAAAATCAGATGAAAACACGGAAGGTGAATTTTCTGATCTCAAGAGATGGATGTCAAAGGTCTCTGTGCCCTATTAGACATTGGATTAAGAATCACTTATGTCAACCTGATTCCACTGTGATCTCTTTGGTCTCTCGCTTCCAAAGTGTAACACAGGTATGAAGACCATATACGTATATTTATCTCAATCCTGTTTAGTTTAGATGGGTGGATTATGTTACTTTACATTTTATTTAATATTGGATTGCTGTTTTATTCTGTGTTGATCTATGGATGTGGGTACCCAGCCACAAAGAGTCGGACACAACTAAACAACAACAACTCAGTGCGATGCAGTGGATAAAAGTGACAAATTGGGACTCTGGAGACCAGGGTTCGAATCCCCAGCTGACCACGGAAACTCACTGACCACTCCTTAAATATCTCACTTGACTTGAGTGCCTTGTTAGGGTCTGCTATAAATCGGTTCCAACTTGAGGGCGCATAACGAACAATCTATTGATGCAACAGCTGCTTGCAACTGGTTGTATTGCTTTTGAATGGATGTCTTTGTTGTTTGGTGTATCGCTGAGATGCTTTGGCCATCGTGGGCGGGAAAAGCGGAATAAGAAGGTACAGGCAATGACGTCACTTTATCTCCTCACAGGATGGTTTCCACCAAACTTGAACAGGTTGGAGAGATAGAGTTTGTCCAGCTGGTGCCACTGACCACTCCGAGGCCCGTCATTAGCCGTTTTTTCTACATGTGCTTGGGTACGTATTGCTTATTAAGCATGTTTTATAGAGCCGTTTGCCTAGGCTCTCTTCGATCGTTAGTTAATCGGTTTTTTCCAGCATGCTGAGAGGGAATGCCTGGCCTCCCACCTCTCCACCATAGCTTTCTGCCCGCGGAGAACGACTTCTCTGCATAACAGAGGTTTGTGCTTCCATGTTAGGCTCTCCAGAGCAGCAAAAAATCTCGATTCTTGAGGGTTCCTGATTGCGAGGAGAACTTAGGTGTGAGAAGAAATTATGGAGGTAGCCTGGATCTGAATCATTTGCGGGCAGACAATCCCTCCTGAAACAAGCCAGAGATGATAAAAGGCTAACGAGGTCACCTTAGCTTCTTGGAGGTGGGGGGTGGGTAAAGTGGAGGAGAAAAGGGTACCTGTGGGGTGTCATACACGGGACCTGTGGTATGGGATTCAAAGCTCAGTTCAATAGCTCTTCACTTTGGACATGGTAGGAAAGAAGCTTGTGGTGCAGCAGCTAAACTGCAGTACTGCAGTCAAAACTCTGCTCATGACCCAGGTTCTTCTTCGTGGACTCTGTGAAATCACACTAATGGGTTAATCTGCGCTTGCGCAGAAGGTCTCGGAACATTCTAGAGCTTAAAGTAACACTTTTGGCTCCGCCCCCCCAGGACCTCATGGTCCGCCCGCCCTAACAGCCATTCAGTTCCATTTTTTCCGCTGCTGCAGTTAGGTCTCCTAGCTAGAGCTCCGTGAAAGATTGGAAAGATCTGAAGATTCCTGAGTTTTGGACTCCGCATTCTTGCTTCAAGGGAAGTACTTACTTCATTTTATTATTAGGGGAGTTTTTGGACTGTTTTTGAGGGCTCCCCTCGCTCCCCTACCCCTTTTTTCCCCCCTTATTTCTTGGACTGTTTTCCCGCCTTTTTCTCTTTTATGGCCTCCAAGGCACCATCTTCACCTAAAGTTACTTTTAAAAGCTGTGCCGCCTGTTCTAAAAAGATCCCTTCCACAGACGGCCATCGTTACTGTTTATTTTGTCTTGGGGAGTCCCATATCCCCCAGACTTGTCGCCATTGTGAACGTTTTACCCGGCAAGGCTTAAGGCTTCGAGAGCAACGTCTCAGGGCAGCGCTCTGGGAGAAATCCCTCACCGCACCTGCTATGGCAGCGTCCTCTGCGCCTGCAGATTCAGCTCCTGCACCTGGCCCTAAAACTAGGGCTAATGGCAAGTCAGCTACGTCTACCCAGAAGGTTTCTAAAAAATCTAAGCCTCCTAAGAGCCAGGCCACGGCCGCCATTCCTCCCCCGCCGTCTCCGGCGGCCACGCCTCAGCTCCAACCGTCGCCTTCCTTGCCTGCTCTTACTCCGCAATCTCCTATTGAGATTCACTCCCAAGCGTCGTCGGTAGCTTCTTCTCCACCATCCTTGCCACTACCGACCGATACGCCGGATACACCCTTCTTCCCATCCCCTAGGAAGAAGAGAGCCAAGACGAAGCATTTGGAAACAGCCTCTAGAGATTCCCGGTCTCCGAGCCCCTCGGGACCGAAGGTCTCCCCCCACGGGGCTCGACATTCTCGCCCCAAGAAACGTAAGAGGCAGGAGGCTATGGAAGACAAAACCGCTCCGCTCAAGCTTTCCAAGAGCTATTTGAGAAGATGGCGGAAACAGATGCAAAAGCTCTATGACCCGCGGCTCCTTTACAGCCTCGCTACGCGGAGTTCCTCATCCGACTCCTCATCCTCCTCGTCGGTCTCCTCCGTCTCTTCGGTACCGTCGGTACCGTCGGCCCGCGATACCGATAGGGGTAGACGACGACACGCCCA
This sequence comes from Pogona vitticeps, assembly GCF_051106095.1. Classification (NCBI taxonomy): domain Eukaryota; kingdom Metazoa; phylum Chordata; class Lepidosauria; order Squamata; family Agamidae; genus Pogona; species Pogona vitticeps. The sequence goes on from NC_135788.1 coordinate 118,986,672, forward strand.
CTCGGTACCGTCCCCTCACGATATCGGAGTCAAGGGTTCTAAGCCGATACCGGGAGGACCCTCCTCACGGAAGGCAGAGCAACAGACCATACCGACCGGTATACCACGTCGTACCACCACCGATACCGGAATCGGTACCGCGCCTCTCGGTACCGACGCACCGCCACCTAAACCGAAGCGGCATCGCGACACGGTACCGCCGAAACCGCGAAAGAAGAAGCGCCGCCACGTTTCCTCTGACTCGGACTCTTTTCAATTGGATCTCCCCGATACCGATACCGATCCCGATACCGGGCACGGTACAGGACACGGTACCGAGCACGGTACCGACTCCGGACCGAGGGGCAAGAAGCGCTCTAAACGCAGAGACAAGTCGATACCGGCCCCCGTTTTTCCCATGCCGGAACTCCCGCTCCCCCCGCCCCTCCCTTCTGATTATCCCGAGGACTCCTCCTCCGAATGCTCTTTTTCGGATACTTCGGCTCCTAACGATAACACTCCGGACTCTGCTATCATTGATAAGAACCCGGTTTCTCCTGCGGCCGACTTCCCTAGCTATTCCCAACTGATACATAGAATAGCCTCCGCTTTGGAACTCCCTGTCGAACGCCCGCCTGAAGCGGTCCCCGACAAGGTATACGGCGATATTGATGAGGATCAGAACCTACCCATGCGTCTAGCATTCATTCCTTCACTGTTGCGCACCCTAAAGCAACCTTGGGACAAACCTTGTTCTACCCCTCAAATGTCCAGACGGGTCGAGAACTTATACCGGATTCAGGGATCTGAACTGGATTTCCTGGTAAAACACCCTGCTCCCAATTCCCTTATTGTCGACGTCGCCCAGTCTAAGTTTCGGCCTGCATCAGCCGCATCCCCCAATAATAAGGATGGGAGGAAAATGGACATATTTGGTCGCCGTTCATATGCCTTCTCGTCTCTAATCGTGCGAGCTGCCAACTATGTTGCCGCTATGGCGGCGTACCACCAACACTTATGGGATTTAGCTCTACCATCCCTACAGGCTGCACCTGATGAGCTGCAACCGAGAGGCCTCTCTCTTCACCAGGAGGCATCACAGCTCATTCGTCAGGAACGGGTCACGGTTCGTCACATCTTGGATGCTGCATCCCGTAATTTAATGACGGGTATTGCCATGAGGCGACAGGCGTGGCTCAAGTCCGCAGCTATTCCTGAGGACTCCAAGGCCCGTATCCTTGACCTTCCCTTTGACGGCTCGGGTCTTTTTGATCCCAAGACGGACGAGATCCTGAAGGGCCTCCATGAAGCTAAAAAGGCTGCCAGATCCTATGCTGCTCAACCGTTCTACAAACAACGCTACCCTTGGAAGCGCCCATCCTTTCCCCCGGCTATGCAGCCAGGGAAATCCTATCCCTACAAGCAAAGGTATTCTCCTTCTTCCGGCTACACCACTAGACATGACCAACGACACAGGACACGTGCCACCTTCAAAAAGGTCGACCGTAAGAATAAACAGGGCCTTTGACTGCTCTACGGCCATTTTCTCTCCTTCCTACGCCACCCGCTTGTCCCCTTTCCTCTCCAGTTGGCTTACCATCACTTCAGACAAATGGGTCCTTTCTATCATCGCTCGCGGTTACGCGATAGAATTTTTGGAGACGCCTCCTCCCCGTCTAGTTCTTACCCCCCCATCCGACCCTCTAAAGCAAGAAGTAGCCACCCTGTTACACAAGCATGCAATAACCAGGGTGTTTCCAAATCCTGCCGATCCTGGTTTTTTCTCCAGATATTTTCTGGTGACGAAGCGGGACGACTCTTTCCGTCCTATTTTGGACCTCAGGCGTCTCAACAAATTCATTGCCTATCGTCGTTTCCGGATGGTGACCTTGGAAAGGATTCTGCCTCTCTTGCGACAGGGCGACTGGTTCGTCGTCATAGACCTCAGCGACGCCTACTTCCACATAAATATCAGGCACGACCATCGTCGCTTCCTGCGCTTCTCGCTGGGGTCAAGATGTTACGAATTCTCCGCTCTGCCTTTTGGACTTTCCACCGCGCCCAGAGTCTTTACGAAGTGTATGGCCCCGGTGGCGGCCTTCCTGAGAACAAGGGGCATAGCCGTCTTCCCATACATCGACGACTGGCTACTGGTTGCTCACTCCAGGCTTCAGGCCGAGCGTCACACCCTTACAGTGCTCCGCCTCCTCAAAACTCTCGGACTGCAGGTGAACTACAAGAAGTCCGTCCTTGTTCCCTCGCCTGTTGCTTCCTACATAGGCGCCACCCTCGATGCTCGGACCGGCCGAGCACTCCTCCCTTTAGAAAGAGCGCAGAAGATGGCTGTTCTCATCGAGAAATTCCGCCCTCTCCATCATGTCACCGCTCACACTGCTCAGAGGCTACTGGGCCTTATGGCCTCCACCACTTCGGTCATCCCTCACGCGAGACTGAAGCTTCGTTCGCTGCAGGTGTGGCTCCTGTCACTCTTCAACCCCCTCTGGGACTTCCCCAAAAAGAGACTCTTGGTGTCCAGGGAATTGTCAGAGCAGTTGAAGTGGTGGATCAACCCGGACAATCTGTTCATGGGACGCCCTTTCGCCCCCATTGCCCTACAAACTCGCATCACGACGGATGCCAGCGACATCGGCTGGGGTGCCCATTGTTGCGGCCTGCAAGTCCACGACCGGTGGTCTCCAAAGGAGCTTGCTCTCCACATCAACAATCGGGAGCTTCTCGCCATCTTCAAGGCCTGCCGGGCGTTCTTACCCATCATCAGGGGCACAGCCCTTCAAGTTGTTTCGGACAACACGACGGCTGTCGCGTATGTCAACAAGCAGGGCGGTACCCACTCCTTCTCCCTCCTGTATCTTGCTGTCCAGCTATGGGAGTGGTGTCTCCAACATCATGTCTTTCCATCCGCTCTATACATTTCCACTCACGACAACATACTTGCGGATCGGCTCAGCAGGACTGCTGTTACCATGCACGAATGGGTGCTGGACCATGCGGTGTTCCTAACACTCTGCCAGCGATGGGGAACCCCTGTGGTGGATGTTTTCGCCACTCACCTCAACTCCAAATGCCCCATCTTCTTCTCCAGGGGCGGTCACGGCCTGAATTCGCAGGGCGATGCTCTGATGGTGACGTGGAGCCACCATCTTCTCTACATGTTTCCACCGTTTCCCCTCCTACTGAGGACACTGGTGAAAGTCTGCGACGACAATGCGAATGCCATTCTGATTGCTCCGTTTTGGCCGCGCCAACCGTGGTTCGCGAGGCTCATCTCGAGGGCGACGGAGTACGTCAGGCTACCTTACCTTCCGCATCTGCTGACCCAGAACGAAGGGACAACTTACCACCCGGACGTGCAATCGCTCCACCTCACCGCCTGGAGGATAGTCCCACGGTAGCCCACGTCCTCTCCCATTGTCGTAAGCCGTCCACTGACACCCTGTACGGGAGCAAGTGGAAGGCTTTCCTGAAGTTCACCTCTTCTCATCAACTGCCCGCGTCGCCCACTACGCTCCATACTGTGTTACAGTTTCTGGCTCACCTTTTCCAGATGAACCTGTCTCATTCCACCTTGAAGGTGTACCTCTCCGCCATCATAGCCCATCAACCGCCAGAGGCGGACAGTGCTCTGTTATTTAGACACGCGAAGATCAAACGTTTTCTTCGAGGGGTTGTACGCCTTCGTCCACCTACAATTAATCCTATTCCTCAGTGGTCCCTCCATACAGTCTTAAACTGTCTTTCAAAACCACCCTTTGAGCCGCTTGCTACGGTTTCGGAGCGCCTCCTTACCCTCAAAGTGGTTTTCTTGGTAGCTATTACGTCAGCCAGAAGGGCCTCTGAATTGGCTGCCCTGAGGACCGACCCACCTTTCTTGCAATTTTTCCGCGACAAGGTGGTCTTGTACCCTGACGTGTCCTTTCTGCCCAAAGTCACCACAGACTTTCATGTCAAGCAGCCCATAGTCCTGCCAACCTTCTTTCCCCAACCTACCTCTCCGGTTGAGAAATCCCTCCATCTTCTCGACGTTCGTCGGGCGTTAGCCTTCTACGTTCAAAGGACTTCCTCGTTCCGTCTCTCCAAGCGCCTGTTTGTCTCTTATCAGCAACCCCATAGGGGTCGGGAAGTGTCTCCGCAAACTGTCTCCAGATGGATAGTTCGGGTCATCCGTCTGGCCTATGAACTGGCTAAGAAGCCTCTACCGGCATCTGTTCATGCCCATTCTACTAGGGCTGTTGCGGCCTCTACGGCCTTTCTCCGTGGAGTCCCACTACAGGACGTTTGTAAAGCCGCCACGTGGTCCACGCCCTCCACGTTTGCATCCCACTACAGACTCGACCTGCGAGCCAAGGAGGATGCGAGGTTTGGCCGGGCTGTCCTGTCGGCTGTGCTGCCGTGACGTTTCCCTCCTCCTTTCAGAGGTAAGCTTGCTAGTCACCCATTAGTGTGATTTCACAGAGTCCACGAAGAAGAAAAAGAGGTTACTTACCTGTAACTTTGGTTCTTCGAGTGGTACTCTGTGAATTCACACGGCCCGCCCATCCTCCCCACTTTCCGTCACGGCTGTCTCGCCTTTAGAGCAGCAGCGGAATTTGGGGAACTGAATGGCTGTTAGGGCGGGCGGACCATGAGGTCCTGGGGGGGCGGAGCCAAAAGTGTTACTTTAAGCTCTAGAATGTTCCGAGACCTTCTGCGCAAGCGCAGATTAACCCATTAGTGTGAATTCACAGAGTACCACTCGAAGAACCAAAGTTACAGGTAAGTAACCTCTTTTTTTGATCCCAGGTAGCCGGCTGGAGGTTCCCTCAGCCTTCCATCCTCCTGAGGTCGGTAAATTGAGTTCCCCAGCCTGCTGGGATGGGTGGGCAAAGTGTAGCCTGGATAATTAAGTTGTAAACTGCCCAGAGAGTGGTTTGAACACTATGGGACGGTAATATATACCGTATTTTTCTGTGTATAAGATGCCCCCATGTATAAGACAACCCCTACTTTTCTAACCCAAAATTCCTTTCTTTGCAAGAAAGTTGAGGGGGAAGGCAGGGAACAAAGTGCTTTGATTCCTGCTTTCCCCCTCCACTTTCTTTGCAAAAAGCTGCTTCCCCCTCCACTTTCTTTGAAAAAAGTGGAGGGGGGAAGCAGCTTTTTGCAAAGAAAGTATTGTGGGGGGGAGCAGCTTTTTGCAAAGAAAGTGGAGAGGGAAAGCAGTAATCACTCTCCCCCTCCACTTTCTTACGAGGGGGAAAGTAGCTTTTTGCAAAGAAAGTGCAGGGGGAAAGCAGGGATCAAAGTGCTTTGATTCCTCCCCCCTCCTTCCTACTGTGTATAAAACAACCCTCAACTTTTCCTCTAATTATTTTAGGGAAAGGTGTCATTTTTTTAATACAGGGAAAAATACAGTAAGTAGCACGCTTTGCTTTAGGAAGGCTCCAGGCAAAGGAACTAGGAGAAGAAGCAACTATGGGGACGACCAGAGCAGAGATCAATGGCTAAGTCCCATTACAGCAAGGAATGGGCAAGAGTCACTCAAACAGACAAAAAACCAAGCAGGCTTTTTAGCTACTCTTAAGCTGTGCTGTTGAATAGATGGCAAGCCACGTTTGACCACCTTCTCCCCAACCTCCTAGTTCTCGCTGGAGCCCAGTTCGTGCACCTGGAACAGAGCGAGCCGTACGGACGGATCCTCCTTCAGCCGGGGGCTCGTTTCCCCCTGAGCTAGCCACCCCCTCTGCTCCCGTTCCTGCCTGATCGCACCAGGAGAGCTGAGGGTGCGCAGAGTCTCCTGCCCTCCCACCCCGCAAGGAGGGGGAGCGATCCGGTACTCCAGGGCTTGAGAGAGAGAGAGAGAGAGAGAGTCTTCCTGTTCCAAACCTTTTAGAGTCGGCAAGATGCATTTATGGATCGAGAGCCATTAAGAATCCTTGTTTCCTACCTAATTGAATAAAGATGTTCTGCGTTAACATAGCCTTTCCGACCTTAAGACTTTTGAGCGGGCAAAAAGCCTCAACACAACACACAGCGAGCAAGGATCGTCTTAAAGCGCAACACCCAGCGCTGGGAAATACAACTTTCGATTGCATCTCCCAGTATCCCCTGGGCCTGCTGTGGTGGTGGTGGGGATACTAGGAGTTGTAGTCCAGAAGGGCTAATTTTTCTAAGCTCTGGGAGAGCAGGTCTTGGAAACTCTGAATCAGGCTTGACGTGGCCATCTTTTCAAGCGCCGGCCGTCCTCTTGGCTCTTTCCTCCTGGATCCCACTTTCTTAGCGTTGAAGGGCCAAATGAACGAGAACCATGTTGGATTGGGGGGGGGCGCTGCTGTGTGTCCATTGAATTCCATACTCCTTCCTCAACAGGATTGAAGGTGGGACGTCCTGTGTAAGAAACACAGCGTCCTTCATAGGGTTGCCTTCTTCCCTGCTCCCCCTAAAACAGTGCCTTTGCAGTCCAAGTTCAAAAATGAGTACCGTTTCTGGGGGTGCAGGCCAAGGGAAAATGGCGAGAACTACAAATATTATTGTATTTCAGCTTTACTGCTAGGCAGCTAATTTTTGAAAGCAAAAAAAAATAAAAATACTTGCCTTGTGTTCTGCCATATTTCCTGACACCCCCCACACACCCGGGGTGTTGTGGGTAGCTGTGCTAATGCATTGTTTGTATAAAGGTTAGATCATGAAGGAGAATGCTAGTGTTTCATCCTTAATGGGGTCAACCAGAAGATGCACATTCCATTATGGGTTTTTTCTTGAACATCCCAGTGTGATTTTTCTTTTCTTTTTTTGGGGTACTTTGGATGCATTTCACTGGCTGGGAAAAAAAATGCCATTAGCAAAAAGCAGATTTTCTGGGAGAGATTCTCAGGAAGCCTTTTTTTCCGCCCCGTGGGGTGGGGGAACCCTACCTTGTACCTGGTCACACGACGGAAGGGTAGGTACCACTTCTTTCCCCCTCCCCAGCTCATCCAGTGAGCAGATCTGGTTCGTGACCCTCACGGATGGAGTGCCAGGCGTGTGACTTTCTGTGAACGGATGCCAATGAAAAAGGCAACTGGGGCATTATTTTATGACACCCAAGCACGTGGCTTGGCACATGATAGGAAAAGCTGCCACCCCCCTGTCTGCTTTCGTGTAGCCATTTGCCCCCAAAAGACGTTTTTAACACTTCTGGCCGGTCCTGCAAACGGCTTGCTTGGCCGTCCTGCCCTGCGTGAAGTCTGCCCTGCCCTGCAATTCTTGGGGACTAAAATGTCCCGTTTGGTTGAATGAGGGCTAAAGGGTTGGACGGCGAAGACCTGCCGGGGAGCTCAGAGGCTTCGATCTCGGGCTGCAAAGCCAGTGGCTGTGAGTCCCATTCCCCCACGGGGCCTCCTTGCCTGGGTCCTTTCCAGCTCTGCAGTTCTGAGGCTGTTATTATTATTATTACTTGGAGGCGAAATCTTTTAGAGAGGAGGAACAACCCTTTGTGAACCCTGTCGGAACCCGACAGATGAAAGGGTCAACCCAGTTGTGCGGAAGCAGCGAAGGCCCCTTCCGTGCTCAGTCTCCTTAAAAAGACGGACGCAAAATTAAACAGCCAACATGATAATGCTGCTGTACAAAACACTGGTTAGGCCACACCCGAAGTAATGTGTGTTCCTAGTCACTGCACCTCAAAAAAGATATCGTGGAACTGGAAAAGGGGCAGAAGAGAGGGACTCGGACGAGGACTGGCTACAGCGTTGGGGGCTCTTGAGTCTAGAGAAAAGGCGCCTGAGGGGGAGCATGATGGAGACATATAAAATGCTGGGGATGGATATAAAGTGTGAGGGAGGGCAGCTCTTTTCCCTCTCACGCCATACCAGAAACCAGGGGATATCCACCAATGGAGTCTTGGGAGAGTGAGGACAAAAGAAAATATTTATTTCCCCAGCATGTGGTTAGTCAGTGGAACCCCTTGCCACAGGATGTGGAAATGGCATCTGGCCTAGATGCCTTTAAAAGGGGATTGGACAGATTGCTGGAGGAAAAGTCCCTTGCAGGTGACGAGCCATGATGGGGAGGCATCATCTCCAGGCTTAAAAGGAAGGGACCTCCAAAGGCCAGATGCAGGGGAAAGGGGATCAGGAGACAGTTATATCTCGTCGTCTTGTGGGCTCCCAGAGGCATCTGGTGGGGCCGCTTGGAAGATCTAGGGAGCTGGACTAGACGGGAGCCTTGGCCTGATCCAGCACAGGGCTCTTCTGAGGTTGTGTTCTTGCGATGGTGAAGGCAGGACCAGGTGCAGAGCTCCAGAGGGCTGGGCTGGGACCCTGGGGTTCAAAGATCATCTGTCACCAGCTGTGCAAAGTGCAGGTAGAGGGGTTGGTTGGTTCCCCGCTAGAGTTCTTGAGCTCCTTCCAGGTGCCTCCACGGAGAGGCTTCCCTGCCCTCGCTCTTCCCCGCCCAGGGCGCACGGCAGCCTCGACGTCTTAGCTGTTGGAAGGCTCTGGGGGTCCCAGCCAGGGCAGAGGCTTTGCCCGTTCTGCCATCCTCTGGGCGAGAGGGTTGCCTAAAAGCAGACTTTCCCCACCCCTTTGGGTGGCCAGCCGGCCGGGTGTTGGCAGGAAGAATCAACTTAGGGCGGTCTTTTATGGGCTTTACCAAAACGGTCTGTCCGACATTGAGGCGTCCTGAGAAAATCTGGGACGCAGACTTTTAGGCTGGGTTCTGATGTTCCTCCCAGAGATTTTTTTTTTAAACCACTTTCCAGACTAGCTTAGAGAGAGATGTAATTTTTTAAAAAAAACACCCGTCCCAACTCCTGGTTCATATAAATTTGCACCCCTTCCCCCACGATCCTCCACTTCATCTGTGCTGGAATGACAACTCCCATAATAGACAGGCAGTTTAGGAAAGATCAAACCATATGCACACACCCCTCAAACCATCTGTTCAGGAACGATCGTTCAGATGCAACAGATTTTTATTACAAGGTAACACAATATATTTTAGTCTCATTCATTCCAAAAGAGAGAGAGAGAAAAAAGGAATAAACCCAGGAAGTTAAAATCTTAAATACAAACTACAGGGGTCCACCATCCTCATCCGAAAACTGGCTGGCCTCCAGGCGGCTTCAGAGGAACCACCTCGGACCAAACTCTTAAACTCTGATCCTTCCCCTGCAAGTCAACCGTGGAGGGGGCAGCGGTTGGGGTAGCAGCTCTGGGAATGTGTCCCGAACACGGCCAGGAAGGCAAAAAATAATAATAATCAGCGGGTTCAAAACACAAAACACGTCCTTTGGCAACGCAGGGAGAGTGATCAAACCAAAACAGACTCCCAAGGAGAGTTTATCCTAACCTCTGTGTGTGTGTGTGTTAGTAACAGGGAAGAATCGGAGGGCCGAAACAACACAGTTAAGGAGCAGTGAACGGTTTCACGGTATGCCCATTACACGCACAACTGGTGTCTGCAGAATGTGTACATCCATTCGGAAAGTTTGCTCTCCTTTGGGGAAGACACGTGCTGGCTGGGAGGAGGCCGGAGTTGTTTTAACACGGCAGCAAAAGGTTTTGTAAAGCTCCCACTCGGGGGTCAAAGGACGCCAATCCCGCTGAGCTCCCAGCAAACAGATTTCAAACTTTCTGGTCTTGCGAGGAAGCCAGTGATCCGTGACTCCCTTTTGCACTGCTTTGGAAAGACACGATCATCTCGACCAGATAATAAAGGCTTTCCTCTTTAGCACCAGGAGGTGAAAACAGGCCAGAGGGGGTTCGGAACAGCCCCACTGCTTTTCCTCTTGGGGCCAAGGGGCAGTGCGTGATCGAGCTCCCCATTTTGAAACACAAACAGGTTTTAAAGTCTTCCGATCCGCCCACGGGCAAGTCGACGTGAAGGAAAGCATCCGGACCAAAAACGCACTTTCCGTTCACGGCGGCCAAACCAAAGCGCAGAGGTGTCGTTAAATGCGAGGGGGTGCAGGCGATCGCGGGCTTTACGCGGCGGCCCCGCTTGGCAAACTTGAACCTTGGCTCTCGCCCCGAAGGGCAGGGGTGCAAAGGGAAAGGGGGTGGGACTCTGGAACCGAGCACACGAGCTACTGTGGGGGGCAGACCTCTTTGGCTTAGCTCGGATGTGCCGGTTGTGGCCAGAAAGCAACCGTCAGAAAACTGGCAAGATCTTGGAGAGCAGAACGGCTCCGATACAGTCCTGGAGAGCAACATGAGTGGAGACCCATGAAAGGTGCCGGCGAGATGAGATCCCTGTCTAGCACCTAAGAAAACCGGCCAGAACAATGGATCCATGGCCCTAAACGTCGTTCCGTGGTTATTTGGGGAAGCCCCAATAAGCCTTTTGGGAACAGGCTGAACTCTGCCCCCTCGACCCCAAAAAGCAACCGCCGCCCCGGCCGGGAAAACCGAGAGACGACAGCGGATGTACGGAAGCCCCACCGGCAGCAGGAAGGCCAACGCCATGGGGCAACGGATGGGCCACTTCGTGTTGCAGGTGGGGCGCCGGGCCTGTCGCAAAGCGGGGCGACGTACAGGTAGAGGGCCTTGGCGAGCGGCGCCCTCTTCCACATGCAGGGTCCGAAAGGGGGTGGACTCCAGCGCTCTTCCTCCTGCCGCCCCTCTCAAGCAGAGGAGCTGATGGCGGCGTTGACCAACGCCCCAGCGTCCGAAGGCAGGGAGAGGACGGCCGTCTGGAACTCTGCTGGGCAGCTGATGGAGAGGCTGTGGAGGAGCGCCACCAGACTGTTGCGGCCCTCTGGGCAAAAAGAGAGAAGGAGGGGGGGCTTAGAACGGCACGACCGCGCCAGATGCATCGCTTGAGGCATAGCAGAAAGCCTGCCCGCCTTCAATCTTTTCAGAACACCTTTCCACACCCTGGGTGGCGCGTCAGGTTCCCCAAAGAGGTTCTACAAAATGAAAGGCAGACTCCTGTCCATTGCTAGTGACGCTTTCGGGAAGCTGCCCCTCCCGACTCATTTATTCTATCATTCTAAGAGGTGTGTACAACTTTTCGGCGCTGGGGCTAAACAGGGACCCCCCCCCCCGATCCCAGAGCGAGCCCACCCTGGTCTTTATTCTGTACCTTCTCAGCATCATCCTCGGCCTATTTCGGGAAGTGACACACAGCTGAGAACTAAAAGCTCAAGGGGGGGGAGGGAAAGGGAGGTCCCCCAAAAAGCCGCACAGCAAGGTGAGATCCCACTGTTAATTAATGCAATTGTGTTTTTCCAAACACTTGGTGGTAATCTTTTGCTTTTCAAAAGAGACAGGAGGGGAGGAAGGTGGTGAGCGTGGGACGCCACCTGGAGCACGTACCTGCTGGCAGTTGTTTGCTGCCGAGGATGGCACTGCCGGCTCGCACGATTTCCCCAACCTGCTGCAAGACCTAAAACACAGAAACGATTCCCTGGTCACACGGGACGGGAGGCCTTTTCTGGGAAAACACGGCCACACCTGGGCTGTGTTTTGTTCACCTGATCTCTAAGGTCATTTATTTCCCAGCCCGTCACGCGAAAGAGCGACATGACCTAGAAAGGGGCTGGAAGTTTTTGTTTTTTAACATTACGTCTCTAAAACCCATGCCAGGAAGCGGGCTCCGTCCCAATGCGCAGGAAGGCGAAATGCCCAGAGTCCGCGGGAGAGATGAAAGTTGTGTCACAACGCTGTACAAATGCACGGCGCAAACCAAGGAGCCGTGCAGGTGGAGGAAGAAACCAAAAAGAATTTTTTCTGGTGCCCTCTGCCGCACATCGGGAATGTCAGGAGAGCCAATCAGACCCAAAGCATGTCTAGAACAGAAGTGGCCCCACGCTGGAGTTGCCGGGAGGGATCGGAGGGTCACTTTCGGGAACCTTCCGGAAAGCTATCTTGGTCTCCAAAAAGGATCTGGAAATCTGCTTCTGTTTTTATAAATGTTTTTTGCAGGGGGAGCAACAGGAAGTAAAGGGAGAGTCTATGCCTTGTTTTAAGGCAAAATTGTCACTTCCGGTGGCTCTCAGGAATGGATACTGGCCTATACCCCCCTGCATTATTTCTGATGGAGTGCACCCCAAATGCACCCCGCCTGGGAGTGTGTCACTCCACGCACAAGGTGCAGAAATCAAAACCCTGGCAGAGCACATCTGCCGAACGCCCAGGCTGCCCTGCTCCAGCGTGGGGAGACCCCGTGGCAAACCCCTTCTCGCCCGCCGCTACGCATCGCCACTTTCTTCCAAAGCCCAGGAGGGAAACAACAGGGGGAAGCCCATCTTTTGCTCCACCGTGGGGCACACAAGCAACCCCTTCTGGAGGCACGGCCACAGAACCGACCTGCTGGGGATCATGACTGTGGATGAAGCTGATGCAACGGAAGATCGTCTGGTATTCCTCGAAGTCGTCCTTGAGAGGCAGCGCGTGGAGCAAGACGGGGAAGACCTGCAGAAGGGAGTGGGGAGGAAAACACTCGGTTAGGGGTCAACCCCGTCCTTAACATGCCTTAAGGAGGGTTGGCCCTCCTGTGAGCCAGAGTTAAGCTGCTGTCTCGGGGGGGGGGCAGCCGAGGGGCTGGAGGCGAAAGCTGTGTGCCACACAACGGCCATACAGGATGTGCAGGTGTGAATCCACTCCTGGTTTTAGTGGGATCTTTACTCGGCCTCCCTAAAGCTCACAGAAGGGCCAGCTTACCAGAGGCCGGATAGGGTTCTGCCCTTTTTCAAGAAGCCTCGGAATGAAAAGAAAGTCTGCCAGTTTCTCTTGCCTCTGTAATTGACCCTGTGTTCCCTTGGTAAGCATTTTTTTCCTTGTGCTCACTGTGAATCACACACGTGAGTTATGTAGCAGCAGGATAGCTCAGTGGTTGAGGCATCCAGCTGTGGAGCCAGAGGTTGGGGGTTCGATTCCCCCACTGTGTGTCTCCTTGACAGGGGCTGGACTGGATGATTTCACAGGGTACCTTTCAGCTCTGTAGTTCTAAAATTATTATTATTATTATTATTATTATTATTATTATTATTATTATTATTATTATTATTATTCAAAAATACCAAACACAGTCAATCAAAACTATATGAACATTGACTGGTATTATACAACAGGTAAAAGTTTTAACCAAAAACCTAAGTCTCTGTTAAATGTGGGCACTGTATATGTACTGTCCCTAATATTGCCGTGTTTTAGTAGCTCTGATAGTGTGATTTCTGAGACCTGCAGCTGCTTATAATACTGTGTGAAGTTTCTTGATATTGTTCCCAAAGCCCCAATGATGACGGGGACCACTGAATTGTGTTCCATCCACAAGCGAGACGTTTCAACTGCCAGGTCTCTGTATTTTTTTAGTTTTTCCAATGGTTTATCATTGTCATTGCCATCCTCATTATAACTATAACAATTATTATAAACTAGGTTTTCACTGGGGGAGGGGACCCCCCCCTTTTTTTTTTCTTCTCCAGCCTTTTTTCTGAGTTTTCTCTCCCTCAAATCCCCAATCTCTGGGGGAGGGCAGGACAAGGGGAGACAAGAATTAAATATGATGGCCTGGGGAGGCGGAGAGTGGCTCATGAGTCCTGCCTCTTACTAAAAGGATCTATCCATAGCTGTCAATGGTTCCAGGCACTTTTAAAAGGGGTCCTGAGCTCCTTGCCAGGGAGCGGGGGGGGGGGGGTTTCGGGCTCCTCACCTGGCCAATGGGGACTCCACCAGGGTTGGCCATTACCATCCGGGCTACAGCTCCACAGACATTATCGGTCACCCGGCCCCGCTGTTCCTGAGATATGAGGTTGGACAGAAGCCCCAGCAGCTTGGGGTAATGTCTGTGCCGGGAGGAGTAGGGGTTAAGGAAGGGGGAAAAAAGAGGAAAGACGAAGGGGACGCCGTGGCTTTTCGGCTCTGCTAAGGCCAGAGCGAGCACCGGAGACTTTGAAAAACAAATCCGCATTTGCAAATTTGCGGGTTTTCCACCGAAGTGACGCTGGGGCTGTTCTCTGCCTCTGATATCGCAGGGAGAACGCCCAAGAATGAGAGATTTTTCGGGAGAGCTGAGCTGCTCCCCTGATCCGCCCCATTTTGCCGCACAGGCGGGCGGGCAAACAGGCCTGTCCTGGGAAGGATACTCGTGCATGGCTCCTCCGCCGTGTTCTGCCAGCACGCCCAGCCCAAAGACGGCGTTGCTGCGCACTTCCATGTCCTCGTCGCGGGCCGCCGCCATCAGCACCTGCGCCAAGCGCGGCACGAAGGGGGCCGAGGCCTGGCCCAGTCCCTGGATGGTCTCCGCGATCGTCCCCACGGCAAAGGATTTGTCGGCATAGGAACAGCTGGGTTTCTGCGGAGACACCAGGAGGGAGGAGGTTGGCAAGGCCAGAGGCAGGGAAGAGGAGGGCGAAACCCACAGTTCCCCTGGGGGAGAGATTCCCCAGTGCCCCTCCGCATGAGCAAACGTGGTAGGGGCCCTATCCAAACTTTTTACTGACAGATTTGCTTTATTTAGAAGCTGCCTTTTCCCCCCGATAAGGAGATCTAATACAGCTCGCAATCCTAAAAAGGACGGAATTAAAAATATAGCAAGTTAAACATTAATATGCTAATTAAAATCCAGTTGAATCATTGGGGGCAAAAGATGCTAAGGAGCGACCCCCCCAATGCCCACCATGGAGGCTCCCCCCCAACCCTGTCCAGAGGTGTTGGACAGGGTTGACCATCATCCCCAGCTGACAAGAGGGTCTTTTGAGGACTTGGCGGTGTTTCAGACAGATGTCCGGAGAGCCAGTGACATGGCAGAGGGGTCAATATAGAAAGGGAAGGACAGAAAGGAGGAGACTGGCTGGGGTGGGGGGAAAGGAGGGGCAGGACTTGCAAAAGGTCTGGGGTGCAGTAAGCAGAGGGGGCACCAGAGAACCCATAACTCACCATCTTATTGAGGAGAAGAGGCAAAAAGCCGGCAAAATAGGGAGCAAAGGTTTCTCCACCGGCAGCCTCAGCCAGGGCTGGGATCACTTCTCCGGCACATTCAATCACCATGGAGTCGTACTCTGCCTGGGGGGGGGGGCAAGAAGGGAGCGGAGGCGGTGAGAGGGAGCGGAGGCGGTGAGAGGAGCAAAACCACTTTTCCCAGGCCTGCCATTCCTCTTCTCCTCCCCGAACACACCTCCCACAGAAAGTGGCGGTGGGTTCTTTTTCCGTGACCCCCCCATAGGGAACCAGATGGCCAAGGAGGAACCCTTGGGGGCTTCCCCTCCCCAGGTGTGCTCAGAAGCACACTGCAGAAGGGCTTACTCCCCAGTAGAAGGCTCAGCAGCGAGAGACATCAAACCCCACCACCCCGGCTACAATACTTTTAAAGGGCTCCCCGGCTTTGGGACCAAACGGTGTCTTAGAGACACAATCCCTCATCAGAAACCAAAATGTGTTGGGGTTCGAGAGACTGACTTGAGTAATCCAGCTTCCAAGCCAAACCTTGTTGGGGTGCAGAAGGCCCACTACAACACCAAGCAAGCCAGGCTGCCCACGGCGGGAGGCGTGAAAAGCTCCCCTTGCGACAATCACACCTCTTTCAGCCCTTAAGGAATCCCCTCTTCCAATGACAGGTTTTCTACAAGGGCTTTGTTGGGCCTTTAGTTCGTAACTTCAGAACATTTAGTTAGGACTTGGGAAATCTGAGTCCCAGGGCCCACCAAGTCATGGAACCCACCGGGTGGCCTCGGATCAGCCTTTCCCTCTCTTTCTGCCTCACTGACCTACCTCACAGGGTTGGTTTGAAGGCAAGGAGCAGAAGAAACGACTGCTTTGCCGCATCAATCCAGTTCAACTAATTAAAACTCTGATATAAAGAAGCCCAAGGAATACATCAACAGCCATCCAGGCTTGCTCCCTTCCTTAGCCCTGGGTCTATTTTTCTGGCTTCCTTTCGCTTTGCCGAATTTTCCTCCTAATTTTTTTTTGCTATTACATTGACAATAAACACACTTGAAGACTTTTCTCATGGGAAAAAAAGGGCAATGAAAATTTAAAGTGCACACATGCCATAAAAACATACTGTGCTGGAATTTCAAGACAGAAAGCCAGCTTTTAGGATATAAACTCGGCCGCTTCCTTCGCCATCTGGAGCAGCCCCAGTTCCCTGAAACAAAAACCTGTGTGACATTTCAAGACAGCAGCTGGCCGTGCCCACCTCTTCATCGTCGTCGTCTTCATCATCATCTTCATCGATGCCCTGGCAAGCGACCTGGAAAAGCAAGGCAGTACCACATTTTCTTCAAAAGATAAAAGGCTCCAGCGCATACTCTGTGCTCTCCCATGAAACTGCACCGTATGAGCTTAAGAGTTTTATGTCACTCGTGGCTCAACATGGGTGCATTTACACATGGTGTGCTACTCACGGCAACCCTCAAAGAACTGCCCAGTGACAAGGTGCTCAGAATCGGTCTCCCGGTCCCTTCCACTGGGTGATCTCAGCTCGCCCTTCTCCGGTGAGACGCGGCGGGAACGTGAACTTCCAGCCCGACTCTGCCTACAGGCATTCCAAAACCCACCAAACTCTATCAAATCATGCTTCTGATTCTTTTTTTCCCCCTTCGCTTACATTGTGAATTTTTTGAGCTGCAAAAGTTTGCAAAAAATGTCACTTTTTTCTTGAATATTTTTTAAAAAACAGTTTAAGCAGCAAAAAATCCCCGCACGACTCAGTGTATAAAGGAAGGAAGCTGAAAAGAAGACCCGCTCTACCCTGCTCCCCAAAAAAGGAAAGGAAAATCTGCAATCCCATGGCTTAACAAGGTTTCACTTAAGCAAACTGTGGGGCAGAAGGGGAACGACGGTTACCCAGAAAGGACGGGAGCCTCGGGCGAAAAGGGTCTCTGGCTCTGGACACTCACTTTTTTCTCCAGCACCTCCCGGATCACCCGGCACAGCTCAGCCAGTCGGCCGGCTTCGCTCAAGGCCTCCTGCTTGCAGGCCTTCAGCAGCTTTGCCAGCATGTCCAGAATGGACATCACCACCTGGCGCTCCTTGTCTTCCCGGATCCCTTTCATATAAACCGGCAGGACCATGGAGAGCAGCTTCTGGAGGGCTGGAGGGAAAGAATGGATTTTGGTCAACGCCGTTCGGAGGAAGGCCAACGGGGACGGACCAGGGAAACGGGAAACCAAGCCCTCGGAGGAAAAACCGAAGGAACCAGGGTTTGTAAATCCTTGAGAAAAGAAGATTGAAGAGAGATAGGAGAGCCCTTTTCAAATACTTGAAAAGTAGTCATCCAGAGGAGGGGCAGGATCGGTCCTCAGTCATCCCAGAATGCAGGACACGTCATTGGGGGCTGAAGCTACAGGATAGCTCAGTGGCTTAGGCCTACGGCTGAGCAGCCAGAGGTTGGGAGTTTGATCTCCCTTTGACAGGGAACGGTCGCCGTAATTCATAGGGTCCCTTCCAGTTTTGCAGTTGCAAGATTATTATTAAGCCAGATTTAGGCTGAATATCAGGAAAAATGTCTTAACTGTTAGAGCAGTATGACAAAGGATCCAAGAATCTCTAGAAGCTCTCCAACGCTGGAGGCCTTCAAGAGAAAACTGGACCACCCTCCGTCAGATATCACTTGATTTGGATTCCTGCCTTGAAGCAAGAGATTGGACTCGATGGCCTTACGAGGATAAGACCGTGGATCAGTGAAACTACAGATACAGATCTGGTGGATCCAGAGGTCCTACTGCACGGCCCTTGAGATTTGCACCCATGGTACTAATGCTCCTTAAATCTACCTAATTCCCTGTCAAGCCACCAGCGTCAGTAGCTGTTGCCACATCCGGTGGCACAGAGTTCCGCTGCTTCAGCCATGTGACTCCATGCTGCATGTCTCTCCACAATCTTCTCACAATGTATGCTGCGATTTGGGGTGTGGCTTCTGTGACATCCTAGCCCATGAGGCTGCCCCGCAAAGCTTCAAGGGAAACAGTGTGCTCCCCGGTGCCCTCCTGAAGCAGCCAACGGCCACCCCTCCTGGCTAGGGGATTCTGGGAACGGGTGTCTCGAAGCATCGGGAAGATACCTGAGTTGCAAGGTTGGACCAAGAGAACGCCCCCCCCCCCCAGGTCGGTCCTCTAACCTGCCTCCCTCCCCATCCAAGGACTCACTCACCTGCACGGTGGGATTCAGAGTCCCGCTCTCCAAGCCGACGCAGCGAGATACAGAACTGCCCCACAGCCTCGTAGGCAGATTTCCGCACGCTTATGTGGGGACACTGGAACGGAAGCGGGAAGGCAGGGGTCACCTTCACAGGGACCCGAACCTCACTCTTGCACACACACACACTCACACACACCCCGCAACTGCCACACACACCCTTGGGCACCCGTCCCATGACGGTCACCGCCTCGGCTTTCAGGCTGCATCCCTCCCAGGAGTTTGTGCTAATATTGAAAGCACCAGGGGGGAAAAAAGTACGAAATGCAGAGCTCAATAAACTCTTTATGTCGGGACCAAGTACAGAAGTTGGCAGGCAAAGTTGATGTGGGCGTCCCACCACTCATGGGATCAAGGCACCGTCCAAAACCTGACTCTGGCAGCAAAATTGACGCAAGCTATGAAGCCAGCACTGCTACTGGAACATCAGCCTACGGTTATCTGGGCCGTGATGTGGGAACCCGAGGAGGGGCCTTCTTGGGGGTGGCCCCCCAGCGGCCGAATGCCCTCCCTTCCAGGCAGAGGGTGCTAAGAGCTTAAAAACCCTCTATTCACCCCACTGTTTTGGGGAGACGAGGGCTTCTCCTTTCCCCTCTTCCTGCTCTGACAAAATTCTCTCCCCCACCCTCAACTGGGTTTTCATCCGCAGCCTCCCTGTTGCAGCCAACGGCAGGGTTTGGCAGAGTTCCTGCTGGGTCGCCGTTACCTCCAACAACCTGCTGATCTCCTGGAAGCAGCTCTCCATGTAAGGCAAGAAGGCCACGCTGCGGCGGGACAGAGAAAACAAGGGAGAATGGGTGAGTTACGTGCGCTTGTTTCCGCTCTTTAGGGACTCCTGCTTCTTCCTGGGTCTGCTTATCTAATCTAATCTAATCTAATCTAATCTAATCTAATCTAATCTAATCTAATCTAATCTAATCTAATCTATCTATTATCTGATTTCTATCCCGCCCTTTTAGACAAAGTCTACTCCGGGTGGGTAGACTTCTCAAGGTTTAGCCTTGAGAAAAGAAGACCGAGGGGTGATAAGACAGCACTTTTCAAATAACCGAAAGGCCATCCTCCAGAGGGGCAGGATCTGTTCACCATCATCCCAGAGGGCAGGATATCTAATACAGTTGTGCCCCGCTTAACAGTTACCCCGTATAACAATGAATCTGCTTTACGGTGATGTTTTTGTGATCGCAATTGCGATCGCAAAATGATATTTTAATCGGGTTTTTTCACTTTGCGACGATCGGTTCCCTGCTTCGGAACCGATTCTTCGCATTACAACGATCAAAACAGCTGATCGTTGGGTTTTCAAAATGGCCGCCGGTGGCTCAAAATGGCCCCCCACTGTTTTCTAGGACATATTCCTCACTTTACAGGCACTGAAAATGGCCGCCGTACGGAGGATCTTCGCTGGACGAGCAGGTATTCAACCTGTTGGAACGCATTGAATGGTTTTCAATGCATTTCAATGGGTTTTTTATTTTGCTTGACAACATTTTCGCTCTACAGCGATTTCGCTGGAATGAATTAACATCGTCAAGCGAGGCACCACTGTAAGTGACAAGAAGCCAGATTTGAGCTGAGTATCAGAATGAAACCTCTTAACTGTTAGAGCAGTACGACAAGGGAACCCATGACTTCTGGAGGTGGGGAGCGCTCCAATGCTGGAGGAATTCAAGAGGAAATGGGACAGCCATCTGTCTGATCTGCTTTGGTTTGGATTCCTGCAGAGCAGGCAGGTAGTTCGACTTGATGGAGGCTTCCAGCTCCATGATTCTATGATAAAGATCTGCCGGATTCCCTCCAACTGGACTAATGCAGGAAGACAAACACATATGGACCTACCAGGCACTGGTGGAAATCTCGCCCAGGGCTATGCAGGCGTCCTCCTTCTCGTCCATGAAAACATTTCCCACGCTTATCCTGCATGAAAGGAAGGGAAGAGAGATCATGGGGACCTGCCTCTCCATGACGATCGTTTGCATCTCAGCGTTGGCCAAGTCAGAATTAGAGGACAAGAGCATGAAGAAGTTGATTGATTTATTTATTTGTTCCATTTTTTTACCCTGCCCATCTAGATTTGGGAATCTACACTGGGCGGCTTACAAGATAAAAACGGCATTAAAATAAGCTTTTATCCTAAGAGCAGAAAAATCAATAAAGAAAAAGGGATCCGAGATGGGATAAGTTGAAAGGATCAGCTAGGCTGGACTGGACAAACATGTCCATCTTTCTGCTCACACAGTGACGGTCAGATGCTCTAGAAGCTTAGGTGGGCAACAGATAAGTTAAGCAAGCTCCGTAGACACTGTGGCAATTTGTCTCTGATGCGTACGCCTTTTGCGTAAGTACGCAACAGGATTTCAGCCAAGAACTGGAAGCTGTTCCAGCAGCTGGAAGAAGGAGAGAAGGGAAAGACCTCCATCCACCCTCCTGAACAACCAATTATTTCCACTCTGCTCCTCCTCAACTGTATGGTATACAAGTGGAATGAATGATTGAATGAATGAATGAATGAATGAATGAATGAATGAATGAATGAATGAATGAATGAATGAATGAGCAGTACCGCATCACGCTATTCATTCAGGCTGGCGAATATTTTAAGAAGCTGCCCCTGAGTTGTTTTGCTTTATTTCCAGGTTGTGTCTTTTTTTATATAGCAAGCCTGTGGGCAGGAAATGTTTTGTTGCTGCTGTTTCTTAAAAGCTACTCGTACTTAAGCTGAAATGAATCTCTATCCAGCAGAGCAGGCAGTAAATGCCAGATTAAGTCCATAAATTTGAATAGTGAGACATATTTTTTTTTTAAAAAAAAGACCGACATTATCATTGTGCTGCAGCTTCAGAAACACAGCTTAGGGGCACTGTTGGAATTGCACGCCTCTTATCCTGGTGACCTGCCAGTTCTAGCTTCCCAGTGACATTCTGGGCTTTCTCAGTGCTAATTACCCTGTGAGTTCAGAATCATCATCCTCTTCCTCGTCGGTCAGGCTCTCGTCCCCCTCCACTTCGGCCTCCTCTTCCTCGTCGTCAAAGATGAGGAAGGAATTCCCGGAACTGACCGGAAGCTGGGCAAAACGAAAAACAAAAGACGCGGAGAAATGGATGAGAGACTGAAGACACATGTTAGACGAGGTCGTTGAGTTCGTTTGTGCTAGCATAGGAGAGCCCAAAAATTAAAAACCGAAAAATAAGGAAAAGTGTTTTTTTGGCATCTTTGAGACAAACTGCTGTATTTTAATGTGAGCTTTTGTGGACAAGGTCTGAGGAAGGGGACTTGTCCATGAAAGCGCACGTTAAAATATAGCAGTTAGTCTTTAAGATGACATAACCTTTTTCCTTTTTAAACACTGGATTTTTTTAATGGTTTAAATTTTTAAAAAATCAATTTGATTTTTTAAAAAATCATTGATTTTATTGGCCTTGGGAAGGAAGCACTGAGGTTTACCAAAACAACAACAACAACAACAACAAAAACAACAACAACCTGTCTTGATCAGAATAGGAGTGGACGTCTTGGTTTCGGCCAAGGCGGATGTCCATCCAAGATCCAGGGGCAGGCAGGCAGATGTTCACTACCCTGGGCATTTTATATGAATAAAACATGAAACCCTCCCAACCAACCCGGTTCCAGCCCAATAGATCAACACAATAAATACGGCGACACACCAACTCAAAAACAATTAAGAAAAAAAAGGACGGATCTAAATTTAAAAAAAAAATGATATTAATAACACCTGGAGATGCATTCTTACAGGCTGCTTTATAGAGTTCGGTCTTTACTAGTTTCCTAAATATCAGGAAGGGCAGAATCTGGCACACTTTGTTTGGAAGCGTGTTCCTCAGCGTAGGGGCCACCGCCGAGAAGGCCCCGTTCCTTGCTGCTGGCTTTGTTTACAAAATAAAGACTGAGAGGTCCGGTATCCTGTGCCAGAGACAACAGTCGCTTGGGCCTCACCTGAACGCTCTCCGTTGATTTGATGGAATAGAGCATGAGCGTGGTGATGCGAGGCAGGAAGGGAGCGATTGCATCCTCCAACACTGTTGTGAGTGAGCCAAAGAGGCTGTACCTACGATAGCAAAAAGCATCCGCATTTCTCACGGGCTTCCGTTTTCAGGTGGGCAAAGACAACGGGGAGCCCTCCTGCTAAACGAGACCCCCAAAGTGAACTGTGGGAATTCTGGTTTGATCCCAGCTCTGGAATGCAACCAAAGCAGAGCTTTAAGAACGGGTGAGAAGGATAAAGAGAGGGGACATCTAACATAACCACAGTTAAGATCAACTCCGTGGACGGTTCCCCCCCAAAACTTGCCAAATGGGACTTTTTCGGACTACCATTTCCATGGGTGGCGGAGGGATTGTGGGAGCTGTAGTCCAAGAAAGCCATTTCTCCAGACATTTCTAGATAACCCATGGGATTCACCCAACACCATTTCGCCCCAAATGTATCTGATTCTCATCTGATCTCAAAAGCCAAAAAATGGCCCCTAAGTAGGACTTGGTGGAAACAGCCAGATGCTACCTTGGGAAAAGAGGCAGCATGGCTCAGAAGGGGAGCATCTGCACCCTCAAAATCTCCAGGGAAGGCGAGGCACATATCCCATTCGTGGCTAAATCCATAGGGAGCAGCTGCACCCCAGTCCAAGCTGATCACATGATGGTCCCTGGCTCATTAGAAGCCACCTTTCCGTCTGTGTCCCTAAGTCCAAAGGGCAGCGTCCACTCACGTGCACCTCCGCAAGTCCGGATCGTCCACTTTGTCACAGAGGTCCAGCCCAAGCCGACAGCACTGCTCGGCCAGCGGTAAGAAGACGTCCCGGTTCAAGACGGTGGCCAGGACGGACAGAGTCTCTGGAAGGGAAAACCAGAGTGTGTGTGGTGGGAATAGAAGGTGAGGTGCAGATAGAGGATGATAGAAAAACAGGAACAGGTTTTGTGGGTAACTGGCATCACACCCTCTTTCCTGCATCTCCTGTCCGTTTAATTAGTGTTAAATAATAGTAATGGTATGCTGTCAAGTCAATTCTGACTTCTGATGACCCTTTGCCAGGATTTTCTAGGTAGAGAATATGCAGAAGTAGTTTACTCTTCCCTTCTTCCGGGGGTCCCCTGGGACTACTGTGCAGCTGGCCCAAGGCCACCCAGGCTGGCTTTTCTCCCAGGAGGCCCACGGTGGGGGAATCAAACTCCTAACTTCTGTCTCCACCACCGGATCCCTCTCTGGAGCTATCCAGCTGAAACAGGCACAGGCGTTTTGCCGAGCAACCGTGTGAAAAATCCTTGCCAACCTACAGCGGCTTGATTAGTGCTGTATAGATGAGTTTGCCAACTCACGAGGAGCAAAACAGGACCGAGACACGGGAAGATTTCAGTTTTTTCAGGGTCTTTCTGTTTTAAATCCGAGCCTGCCAGAGCTCACGAAAGTCAGGTTTTTTGGTGACGGCCATTTGCCGCTTCCCTAGGGCAGCATGGCCGCTACTCTGTCACGTGGAAGAATAAGCAAAGAAGGGGGGGAAGGCAGATGCCTGCCCCAAAGAGCTTCCAAACTCCATGGTCAACTATATAGCAGAGATGAGCAACTTTCTGGGAGTCTAGCAGCTGATTTTCCCCTCCCCTCTCTCTCTCTCTCCCATGAAAACCAATACAAGAGAAAATAAAAGCCAGAAGTCCTTGACTATCCAATCACAGCTTTGTTTTTGAGGACTGGGGGGTGTTTTTAAGTCCAGATCGATCACTCCTGGAAAACGGGTTACTTCTGGTGAGGAAAACTGGTAGGGTTTTTTTGGGACGATGGCGAGGCACACCCTCAGTGTCAAAAGCGATAGAAGCCTTGCTCACCGATGGACTGAATCTGGACTGGTCTGAGGTCCTCTTGGACGGTGAGCAGGTAACCCATCAGGTGGTCCATGATGGCCTGGAAATATGGCAGGATGGAGTCCTGGGCCGCCTGGGCTAGAGACCATGGAACGAGAGAAGACAAGCACGATCAGGTTCACCTGGGGAAGCCATCATCAAAAGATCCCGGCACTCCGTTCCTCCCCTTCCCTGGCCGATCTATAGGGACCTGGAGGCGATGGGAGCACACCCAATTCAAACCCCCTCTTCCGTCCCCTTACAAAGAATCGAGGGATCCTGTCTCATCACCCCCCTTCTGTGCCCTCTTTCACCAACATGATTTTTTTAAAAAAAAACATGTGATCTGGAGAGCAGGAAATACATTGCTGGGTTTCCATCCAAGACCCTGGGGCCAGCCTCTGTGAATGGAGCCTTCCAAAGAAGAGGATTGTTTGAAATATAATGAAGGTACAGAACCTCTTTTCAGCCGGGGCTTCCAGAGCCCCTGCCTCCCAAGGTTGGCTTGTCTTCAGCCCACCTGTTTCTGGAGGACCCCGTCCCAAAATAGGTTCTTCCTAAGATGCTCAGGAGAGACGCAACGGGCTTAAAGCAACTGGACCCGATCAAAGCATACCAATGGCTCCGATGGCACTGACGGCCAGCTCCTTGCAACGGGGGCTGCCGGGGTGGCTTAGGGTGGTGAGCATCCGTTCCATCAAGGATGGGAGGTATGGCGTGATCTTGTCTCCTAGGGCCAGAGTGATAAGAGAAGATTGGGATAACAGGATGATAAAATTAAAAGAGAGAAAGAGCCAGGGTGAAACCATTCACGAGATACCCAGGCCCTGGATCACATGCAAAAGAGAAGCTGAAATACTGGATTCTGTTTCAGATTTCCATTTTGGCTAAACTCCTCTAGCTGCGTAGCAGACGTGCATGGAATTGCAGAGCAGAATGAGTGTCAAGTCCCCCTGGAGTAGGCCACCCCTTATGGTCTCATTAACTGGCGCTTGCAGTCTCAACGACTCACTCTGAGACTTTGGCAAAAAAAAGAATAAAAAGGTTTCATTTACTCACAGTTGAATAGATCAAAAAACAGCACATTGTACAAAAAAAAATGACTGCTTCCAGCAACAGGCCTCAGCACACTAGCCTGCTTCCAGCAGACTCCTGCGGACTACATTCTCTGACTGCCTTAACAGCATAACTACTAACTTCTAGCAGACTAAAAAGAGAGGCAAAAAGACTCTTAAGCCGAGAGGCGTGGCTCTCCTCAAAATCAGAGGAAGGGAAGGAACCATTGGTTACTGCTGGGGTGATTGGCAGTCACTCCGGCCAGGCCCACTGAAGGCAGCATACGAGGTTGTAATACCTCCAAGAGATTCTTAGGGGTGCCTTCATGCGGTCCAGGAGACCCATCCTCGAGGCTGTTCCCTATGGGCCTTGGCTGCTTCAGAGTCCCACACACACACACCCCACAGACGGGTGACATTTTACACACCCTGGAGTAGCATTGCTTCCTTTAAACAAGGTTTAGCTTTCCACCACCTTTTAAGAGCAAAAAGGGTGGGGCTTTCTTGCAAGCCCAGAAATGGACTTTACAGCTGTTTCCAGTTTGGGGGCTTCTTTTACATGGGGTGGTGGTGGAGGATGGGACTGTGCTACTCCCGTTCCGGCCCAGAGGGAGGCTCTTAGCCCACAGAATCCATTAGCTTGCCTTTGTTTGAGCTCAACACACTAGAAATGGATTGCTTAATGCAGTCCATGGGCTTCAAGCGCCTGGCATATACAGTATCATCATCCTCTTAGCAGAGACCGAAACTATGGAGAGAGAGAGAGAGAGAGAGAGAGAGAGAGAGAGAGAGAGAGAGAGAGAAGAGGTGGAACGAGGGCCGGCCCAACTGGACAGGGGCTCTCACCGAGATTCTCCACAAAGTTCTCCAGGGCATAGTAGGCTTTGGCCATGTGGCTCGTGTGGGCCACTTGGATGCCTTCCAGGTAGCGCAGAAGGAGCGGCATGATGTCATCGGCGTATCGGGCTATATCGGGCTATTAAGTCCCACCGAAGGCGAGAAGCAGGGAGGAGAAAGAGAGAGATTTAAAGCATTTTTTGGTGTGCGTCTGTCCTCCAGCAGACACGAGACTTTGCACTTCTAAGAACTGTCCTACGTCCTTGGAAAAGAGAAATAATTGCACAACCTCCAGCAAAAAAAAATTTTTTTGCCACCTTGATGAGATTCCCCCCTCTTGAGAACAAGCAACTGGCGTTGGGTAAAAATGAGCACGTTATTCAGGATGCTGGCCCCACAACTTGAACGTTGAAGAAGGAAAAGAAAAAAAAAAGACACAGCATTGCTATTAATTCTCACTGACTTCTTTTAAGAATTCCACAGGCAAAATTTTGGGAGTTATTTCTTTATATATTTAAAATATTTTACCCTGCCTTTCTCCTTAAAAGGAGCCCACAAACACAGATGGACAGACTTCCAGATTGTGCCCCCCACACCTAAAAGGTCATTGGCTTTTCAATTTAAAAAAAGAGAGAGAAAATTGCAGTGGAGAGTCCTGGGAGCTGCCTTTGTCCCAGAAGTGCCCTCTACAGAGCTTAACGGGCAGTGAAACTACAACTCCCAGCGTCCTCCGAGGACTGGATCTCACAGGACAACCATGTAACATAAGGGGTGGTTCACACCAGGCCCTGCTGAGCATGGAGGGCGCTGGGAGTTGAAGTCTCGCTTCCCATTAGGCTCTAGCGGAAGGGCACCTCCTGAAGAGCTACAACTCCCAGCATTCACTCTTGTGGTTTTCTTTTTTTAAAATAAATAAATAAATAACAGCAGATAAGAGCACGACAGGGTCCAAGGTAAAACCGAGAAATCCTTTTCGGGGGGGGGTGGTGTCAAACTCTAGAGAGGTCTGCAGATTTGCATTTGTGGGCTACAACTCCCAGACCGAGGCCTGGGGGGATTCTGGGAGAATCCTAGGAGCCGGAGTCCCAAAACAGGAAAAGAGCACCGTCTGAGGGGGGACCTTGCAAGTCCAAAAGGAGCTCCTCACCAAGAAGGGCCCGGCCTTTTCTACCCTAGAGGGGAGAGGCTTCTCTTCAGCGGGCGGACGATCGACGCCTGATTAGACGAAGGACCCTTCCACACACACCCCTCACATCACACCTGGCTCACCTGCAGGTTCTCGGAGAACTGCCCCAGGGCGAAGAGCGCCGCGTTACGCACCACCTGGCTCTCGTCGAGCAGGGCCCGGCACACCACCTGAAGCATGGGCTGGAGATGCCTGCAATCACAGGGAAGGTTTCTCTCCATTAGACCCCATTCAGTGCCTTCTCCGTGTGACCGACTTCCAGGTTGTGCCGCGTCACCAGGGTGCAATACCTGGCCAAGGTACGCTGCGGTAACTTTATACGAACACCAGGCAAGAAAACATGCCGCAGGAAAGGCGAACCCGACAGGGTGAGAGGGGGCGAAGCCTGCGAGGTGTAGCTGCACCCCTTATGGGGGAACCCCCCCCCCCCACAATCTCCAGGATCCCCATAGCAGGCTTAGCTCAGCTATGGGGATTCTGGGACATGTCATGCCAAGAGGAAGATTTCGCTGAGCTTGAAGCACGAGGCACGTACTTTTTCCGGATGTGATCCCCGCAGCCTTCCGCCAAGACGGCCAAACACATGAGGCCGGCCTTCCGATGGTAGGGATTCGGGCTCAGAAGCGCTGGTTCCATCAGAGGAGTCTAACAGAAAGGAAAGACAGCGGCTTTAAAAAAAACAAACCATTTCTCCACCTCCTTTCTATTTCAAGTTCCTTGTTTCTTAATGTGTTTCTCACACTCACCAGGTGGGGGAAGAGCTTCTCCGGGGGCAGCTGCAGGGCTAACATATCCACCACCTGAGAGGAAAGAAAGCCACATTGCATGAGGGCCGACAGCCTGCTGGAGGAAGCTGAAGAAGGCGCACAAGGTGCTGGGAGAGCGTGCCGGAAATTGAGGGGAAGGTGGCAACGTGGGCTGGATTGAAATCAAATCGATTTAAATCATGATTCTAATTCTTTTTTTTGAGGGGACCATTTAAATCTTTCAAAATATGATTTTTTGGGGGGGACATTTAACTTTTTAAAAAATGATTTAAAAATTGTGATTATTATTATTATTTTTTAAAAGCACTGACATTTATCCACCCTGCCTGCTGGTGGGGCTTCCAGGAGAAAGGGGAATGCTAGGGGCTGAACGAGGAAAGCCCCTGCTTGAATGAGCGAGACGCCTGGGGCAGAGCGAGAGGAGGCCGCAGAGAGCTAGAGAGAGAGAACCAGGGAATGGCGGTGGAAGGGCAAAGACAGCACTCGGAGAAGAAAGGGGCTCAGAAGACGCTTGGATAGGAGAGATTGACTGACTGTGGCTGGGAAGCTGCTTGTCTAGGGGGGGACGAGGCTGGCTCTTCCGGGACTCAGCCTGAAACGGACGAGGCCGGAACGAGAGACCTCGAGAGTCAAAACAAGAGGAGGGGGTTAGCTCAGAAGGACGGAAACCTGGGCAGCGTAGTGTTTGGGCGTCTGGACCTCCGCCCGGTCTTCGATCTCCTCCTCTGTCTGTTCATCCTCCACGTCCATGTGGCCGGGGGGCGGCTCGGCGCTCATGATGGGGAAGAGGGCGTTCAGGATGGGTGGGACCAGCTTGTGCTTCAAGACAGCCTGGAAAGCAAGGAAGGAAGGAAAGGGAGACCCTTCTGAGCTGGACTGTCCCGGGTTCAACGAGGGGCACCACGGCCAACATGCGTTGGGTTGGGGTGGGGTGGGGTGGAGGGGTGGGCCTAACGTCTGGATCTGATTCGTAACCTGCCTCCCTGCCCAGAGCAGGACTCCAGATGAAAACCGAGATTTCGTTAAGACTGAGACTTCAAATCCCAGAGGCCTCATTCCTGTTCAACCAAAGGCACAACGACCAACATGGGCTTCTGCTCACTGGCTTTGCTTGACCCAGTATCTAAAACTCCCTCCCGCCTTGACAGCTCAGAGACCACGGGAAAACTCCCCTGCCTTCTTCCAACATGAGGAAATGTGGGCCTTGCACTGGACAGTTTTAGGTTTCGGGGGGGGGGGTCGCCTGTGCTCTCAAAAAGAAGCTTTAGAGGGATTGTTGCTTTCGATGCGAGTTACACGTATTTAAGATCAAGCCTCCCTCTCCTCCAAAAGCCTGCTTTTTTGTGCCTGAAGGCAACATCTGAGATCAGAAAGACAATACAGGGCATCCTCTGCCTTTCCCGTGGGACTCACAAGGGTTATTATCCACAACATGGATTTCAGGTGACCACAATTTAAAGGTCAAAACCTGATAGACGCAAATGCATATGTGAAGCAGACAAAAGCTGTGGCACTTTAAAAGCAATGTTTTACAAGTCTAGCATTAAAAGCGACACTGAGTTTTAAAGACACACATTATAATTTGACACTCATCTGCTAATACTGTTTTGCTCAGCAAGAGAACAACTGCAGAAGGCTTGCCTGGATAAACATGTCTTTGCCTGCTGACGGAAAGACAACAGGGAGGGGACAACAGTCCAGCCCCCCCATGGGAGGAAGCGATGCCACCGAGATGGCCTTCTTTTGTGCCCCCCATGGATCAAGGGGCGTACCTTGGTTTACAAAATTAATGCGTCCTCCGGGACATCACATCATATGGAAATTTCGTAAACTGACACGCAGATTGCGCTAGGAATGGGGTCGGCGCTAGAAACCTCCAGGAGCGATGCATCCTGGGAGGAAACCCTTTCGTACAGCGGAGTAAAAGAAAAGAACGCAAACCAGGGCATTCTTTTCTATGGATTTCGGTTCGTAACCTGAAAATTACGTGAATCAAGGCTTTCGTAAAGCGAGGTACCGCTGTAATGGCCTCCCACAAGATCTCTGAGCCTCGGCTGGTTGGAAGGGCGGGGGGAGAAACCCTCCTTCTGAAAGCCTAGATTGTAAAGTTCATAAAACTTGTGTTCTGAATGGTGTTTGGACAAGGCTCTAACGAAGTTGGAAGGGGGACCCCTACGACGGCGAACTTCGTCGTAACTCACCTTGCTCTTGAGTGAGATGAGGAAGTTGATGCAGGATAAGGCCTTCACTCGGAGACTGTCCCCCAGCGCCTGGTTGGAAGCCACCTACCAAGTGTGGGGTTGAAAAGTTTCACTCGGAAGCCGTGGTTCCCCAACCTTGGGTCACCCGGCTGTCCTTGGACTTGTGACGCCCGGAAAACCCCAGCCAGGGCAGCCGGGGGGAGAAGGCTTCACGAGAGAGGTGGTCCTGGAACATCTAGGGGACCCAAAGGCTGGGAGCCCTGAACTCAAGACCTGTTCCTTCTCCAGAGAGGAGGGGGGGCATGACCCGGCAAAGGGTGGGCAGAGAGGGTCAAGGAAAGAACCCCCCCCCCCCGGCATTCACCTCCAGGAAGAAGCCAACAATCTCTGGGACGTGCTGGGCAATGATGGAAACCTCGGTCCCCATGAGCTCGTCAAAAACCTCCATTGTTTCGCTGGCCTGGGCCTGGGGGGGTCAAGGAGAGAGGAAGATGATGGTGGCGTCAAGCCAAGGACCCAATGGACACACGCATGAGGTCGCCCAAGGAGGCGGTGGGTCGGCAACCTCATACCCTGAGCCAAGGGTGGCCCATCCAAAATTCCCCAGATAATGCCCCCCTTTCCCCAGTACACTGTATCCGGCAGGTTTACTTCTAGTTTGATTTTTTAAAATTTCTTTCCTTGGCGTAATAGTTATGGACAGCAAAAACTTTTAAGTCACATTTTGTTCCTATTTTGCATTTTGGGACCGCCTCCCCATCAAGAAAGGGACATGGTGGTGCTGCGGGCTGAACCGCAGAAGCCTGTGCTGCAGGGTCAGAAGACCAGCAATCGTAAGATCGAATCCACGCGACGGAGTGAGCGCCCGTCGCTTGTCCCAGCTCCTGCCAACCTAGCGGTTTGAAAGCATGCAAATACAAGTAGATAAATAGGGATCACCTCGGTGGGAAGGTAACAGCGTTCCGTGTCTAAGTCGCACTGGCCATGTGACCACGGAAGATTGTCTTTGGACAAAACGCTGGCTCTATGGCTTGGAAACGGGGATGAGCACCGCCCCCTAGAGTCGGACACGACTGGACAAAAATTGTCAAGGGGAACCTTTACCTTTACCCGTCAAGATCCGACGGGCCTCTTTCTTCTGGAGTTTTTTTTTTTAAAAGTTGCCCAAAGCTACACTTTTCAAAGAAGCCTTTAGAGATCATCCTCCAGTGAGTCGGCCACCTTCGTAGCTGAGGTCTGTCGATGTCACCTGGTTTCTCTTCGTCAGCTTATTTATTGGTTTGTGTTTTAATCGGTTTGCCCCTTGCTTTATTATTTTTACTTTTCAGATGGAGTGGGGGAGCAATCGAGTCTGTATCACATTCTAAGACCACCCAGAGTCGTGGGGCATGGTATGCATGCTAGAAATAAATAAATATTCCAATAAGCACTGGAAGGTCGAGAGCTTCTCTTGAGGCTGAATTGGGCCTTCTGGTTGAAAGGGATTCTTAACGTGGCACACGAGCAAGCCTGCAGGGTCGCACAGGGCGAACTCTACATACAGTCATGAGCGAAGTCAAGGGCCGTGTCTGCTCAGTGTGAGAACCCGCAGTTCATGGCTTGCTAGGATATGTAGAACCCACCTCCGTCTAACAGGGTGTGCTTTTCTAACTAAGCAGAAACAGCCCCCCTGAACCCATGGTTTGCTGCTGGCTTACATAAGCCAGCTTGGGAAAACCCTACCTGGTTATGAACCACGCCACTCGCCAACGTGGCTTGTCCCCGGCTGAAAGAGAAGCCGGTCCTCAAACCGGAGCTGGCAGGAAGGCCGGGACAGAGAGAAGCCGGATGCCGTGAAGGCGAGAGCCAGTTTACTGGGTTGTCTGTCGTGCGGTTGGTGGCCGAAACACACGCTCACAAAAACAGCTGTGTTGCTGCATTTGCATCTAAAGTTTTGGCACTTTTACCAAATGGCTTCCCAATGCAAAAGGGTGGATAATCTCTGAAAACGCAAGCCCCCCCCCCATTTTTACCTCTGGAGGCTCTCGAGCGCCTCTAGACAAAAACAGCTTTTAAAAATGTGTATTCACACACACACACACACATTTTTGATGGAGAATTACAGCAGGTTCTAGCAGGATCCCAAGAACAGCCTGGGAAGAGGACACATGTCAGCTGCCATGAGAGCAAACCTTCTCCTAAATAATGCACCCGGCTTCTTAAATCCAAGGCAGGGCGGTGGGACTGACCCAAGCACTGCCGCTGGAGGTAGGAATCTTGGATCTGCCAGCTCCTCATGGCAGGAAAGCTCACCGGAAAAGAACGTTTTTGAAGAAGCAAGGTAAGGCTGACCTCTCTCGTCTTGAATCAAACAAGAATGAAAAATCTGGTGGGTTCTTTTTTTGGGGGGGGGGGCAGACAGAACAAATAAGGAGGGCCAGAAACCATGTAAAGGCAGGCTGGAAATCCAAAGGGGTTGCCATGGATACCTTCAGTACACCCACATTAAACCAAGGGCAATAATTAGGCATAAAAGTGGGGCAGCCGTGGGATTTGGGAATTTCAGCTTCTGAGGTTATGCTGACTCCGGTTGCAAGAGACAAGGAGACCCTGATTTGGGCTGGCCTTTAAAGAAACAGGCCAAAAAAGAGGAGAAACTTAAGATTTCACCAGCCCCTTTTAAACAGTTCATCTCCACTCCCTTCAAGTTTTTTCTGAGGCGCTGCCTACACAAGCGAACACAAAAGCAAGCTGTAAGAAGAGGCAGAAGGGGCGTCTTTCAGAGCCCTTTCCTCAAAATAATTCCTATCAGAGGAACAACGCTTCAAAAACACTGACAGGGCCTTTCTTGGAGGTAAAACATGGCAAACAACTTCCAAGGGTCCTCAAAGACTCTGGGAGGCATGACCCACCCCTTCAGTGAGAACAAAGCCAGTGCGTTTTGACATATATAGTGGTGCCCCGCAAGATGATGTTAATTCGTTCCGTGAAAATCGCTGTTTTGCGAAAACATCGTCTTGCGAAATGCAGTTCCCCATTGGAATGCTTTGAAATCCATTTAATGCATTCCGATGGGAAAAAATCATTGTCGTTTTGCGAAAATCACCCATAGGAAAACTGTTTTGCGAAGCGTGGATCAGCTGTCAAAATTGCTGTCTTGCGAAAAACGGTCCCGAAAACACCCGTTTTGCAAGTCGTGGACTTAGCTGTCAAAATTGTGAAAAACGGTCCCGAAAAAAACCCATCTTGCGAAAAACGGTCAAAAAAAAAGTCTCGTGAAGCACGGACCTAAACATCATCCAGCGAAAATCGCCCATAGGAAACACCATTTTGTGAAGCGCTATAGCGAT
This sequence comes from Pogona vitticeps, assembly GCF_051106095.1. Classification (NCBI taxonomy): domain Eukaryota; kingdom Metazoa; phylum Chordata; class Lepidosauria; order Squamata; family Agamidae; genus Pogona; species Pogona vitticeps. Next base: position 119,019,995 of record NC_135788.1, read on the forward strand.
CGCAAAAACTCATCGTCTAGTGAAAAAACCATTTTGCGAGGTAATTGTCTAGCGGGGCACCACTGTAAAAGGAAGGAAGGAACTGGGGAAGGAGGGAGGGAGGGAGGGAGGGAGGGAGGGAGGGAAGGAAGGATGGAAGGAAGGAAGCTAGTGCCGGGTTTTTGTGGGCTGAAGGACTTTTGGATGAGTTCCTCTGCCCTCTTCCCAAGCACCTTGTAAGTGACCAGCCGGTGACTTGCCATCGACCTCAAATACCCTAAAGGACGGGGAATATATTTACAAGGCCAATTGCACCCTTCAGTTCTTTGGGAGCACGACTGGCATGGGGAGGAATGTGCAATTTGGAGACATGCTTAACTACGTCTTGGGGAAGATCATCATCACTACCACCATCTGAGAACTGCAGAGCTGGAAGGGACCCAATGGATCATGGAGTCCAGCCCCTGTGAAGGAGGCCCAGTGGGGGGGGGGAAATCGGGCCCCCAACCTCTGGCCTCGCAGCCAGAGACGTAAACCAAAAGGTTATGCTTCGCTCGTCCGAGGACAAGACTTCAGAACCCCCTCCAAAAGGTACATGCTAAGAACATGCAAGGCGTGACCAAGCAGGTCACTCTGCACAGAGCAAATGTGCACCGTGCAATCGAAAAACCCCGGGTGAGTGAAACAGACGGGTTGGGAGGGTTGCCCCCGTTTGCCCCTAAGACGAGGCAGACTCACACCCCATTCTAAAACGCTCAGGGCAGGCAAGGGCTGCCTCCCAAGGACAGGCTGGGCAACCCCCCCCCACCTACCTCATCAACGGCAATAAGTTCGCGGATGGCCATGATCACTTTAGGCACCATGGAAGACATCAGGTTCTAGAAGCAGAAAAAGAGAGGGTTTTTTTCCAGGTTTTAGGGTGGGGAGGGAGACCAAGCTGAAGAATATTTTTTAAGAAATGTCAGGGGAAGCCTTTCAACTCCAAAAACCAACCCACCAACTCCTGCAAGACATAAAGAACCCCTACAGATGGAACGGGAAACAACCAGAGGGTTGGAAATACCTGTAGCATTGAATAAATAGCATTGGATCGCTTTGTTCTGAACCGTGAAGCTTTGCTTTCAGAAAATACTGTCAGGTGGGCAGCCTTCAGATCAAGTATTCGGTTGGGTTAAAAAGTCAACCTTTGCAAACCTGTCTCCACCCAGACAGACCACACGGCTATGGAGCTGGGCTTTGGGGGTGTCTATTTGCATTCTGAAACGACAAAGCCTAGATTCCCCAGACAGCATAGATGCTGGCAGCTGTAGGCCAAATATGGAGTTATAGGCACACCTCTAATCCGGGCAATGGTGGCTGGGGACAATGGGAGCGATAAACCACTACATCGGAATGGGGAAGTCTGTCCTACAGCTATACGTGCAAATATCACTTAAAGCAAAGCATCGCTTTCCCCTGGAAAGGGCTATTTTAGCCATGTGTGCAGATTTAATCCACTAACTAATAAAATAAAACTCAGGTCAATTAATCTACTTAGATGTCTTTAATTGCACTATAGTCTTATCACTTCATAGATGCTATAGGCTTTAAACCATGCATGTCCCTGAGAACATGCATGCAGTCAAGACTGACCCCACGGCACAGTGGTTAAACTGCATTACCGCAGTGAAGACTCTGCTCACCACCTGAGTTCGATCCCAAAGAGCCCAAGTAGCCAGCTCAGGGTTGACTCCGCCTTCCATCGTTCTGAAGTTGGTCAACTGAGTGCCCTGCTTGCTGGCGGTGGAGGAGCGAAAAGGCACATCGGAAAGAGCTTCAAAAGCAGGGAAACGGAGATCAAAGAGCCCTTTCCAATGTGCCTTTTCGCTCCTGTAAAAGTGCCCTAAACTGTTTGAAAAGTGTTTTAAATGCTTGCTATTGTTAGCCCACCTCCTGAACCCTATGCAAACTTAATGTGGTGTTGTTCTGAGTCTTTGTTAATTTTTGGTGATTTTTTGTTTTCTCTCTCATTGAAATGTATTGGACGGACAGTTCAATAGAGTTCAATGAGGGAAAAACAAAAAATCACCAAAAATTAACAACGACTCAGAACAACACCACATTAAGTTTGCATAGGTTTCAGGAGGTGGGCTAACGATTGCAAGCATTTAAAACAGGTTTCAAACAATTTAAGGCACTTTTAAATGAGGGAAAATAGACATCGTTGTGCGAAAATCCCCCATAGGAAACATCGTTGTGGGAGGCGGCAAATTTATCAGAAAAAGCCATTGTTGTGTGAATTCATCGTTGTGTGAGGCACCCGTTGTGCAAGGCACCACTGTATTTTGGACCAGAATACCCAGCCTCTGACCATGTTACTCCAAGTAAGAGCTTTTCGACACCGTGACTTTACCCAGCTCTACATAACCATGGCTGAGATCCCCTGGCACTTTCCACAGCGTAAAGTTATAACTGTGGACGTTTTCAGGAAGTTATGCTATGGCAATCCGCCCTGGGGACCCCGATTGAGCGACGGACCGCTCATCCAGCTGTGCAACTGCTTTTGCGACATGGCTCACCGGATACGTCCTCCAGCCTGATGTAAATTTCCCAGCTGCTTCCACAACTTTTGAATTATGCAGGCATAGCTACGCAACAGGATAGGGGGCTGATGAAAATTATTAACCTACTGGAAGGAGGGAGGGGGAATGAACCAACAAACAGGGAAGGATTGGATGGAAAAAAACCATGATGTTTACTCACCACCTCGTCCGAGCCCAGACCCGCCGCGACGGTGCTGAGGCTCCGCAGCGTGTAGTAGAGGGTGGCCGGCTGGTCCCGGCTGTTGAGGGTCTGGTGGAAAAGCCGCAGGAGATCCTTATAGTGGGGGGAAAAGACCTCGGGGTCCAGCTCCAGGGCTGAATGCAAGAGCAGTAATCCAACCTGCAGCCAGAAGGTTTTTTGGGGGGTGGGGGAGAGAAGAGGGCCTTCTGTTTTTCTCCAGGATGGTTTAATTCTGCGGCAGCTTTCCTACCTCCCGACTGTCCCATTAGCCCAGACCTCACCTGGGACTGAGTGGGGTCCCTCGAACGGGCGCCATGGTGGATGAGCTGCAGCATCTGTGGCCATTTCTCTAAGGTCTCATTTTTCAATATGACAGCAGCCAATTGGGCCAGACCTAAAGATGCCTTGTGGCTGGGGGTGGGAAGATGTTGGAGGAAGGAGAAGAAAGCTTAAGACCCAAGCCATCACAGATCACCCCGAACCGAAGCCTCATGACGGTAATGGTTTAAACTGCGGGACTGCAGCCAAAACCCTGCCCGACAACCTGGGCTCAATCCCAGGTATCCATCCGGCTGCAGGTTCGCTCAGTCTTCCATCCTTCTGAAGTTGGTAAACTGAGTACCCAGCCTGCTGAGTTAAATCGTAAATCATCTAGAGAGTGCTTTCAGTGGTATGGGACGATACACAAGCAGCACGCTTTGCTTTAGTCACACCGCTCATTCCCTTCTGTGAGCTGTCTTGTCTCCCGCCATATGAGAAAGCCGGCGTTTAAACAATTTAGATTAAATAAATAAATAGCAAAGTCTCTTCATCCTTAACCCATTTCCCCTAAAGGGCTAGCAGGACTACCTCCAAGGAAGCAAAACACCGATCGTCAGCCCTCTAACTTCCCTCTCTCTTTGCTTGCAAATTGTTAAGCATAGATTTTTGTAAGGCGAAGGGGGGGGGGGAAGGATGCAAACTCCTTGAAAACAAGCTATCTGTCAAGGAGGAAGAACATCTTTTAAAACAAACTCTTTTAAAAGGTCTTTCTCTTCAGGAAGGCTTTTAAGCAGTACTGTATGTCGTCTCAGAAATGTGAATTTTTTTAACTTCTAGATTTTGAAATATTTTTAAATTTGATTTTTTGGGGGGAAAAAGCCTCAACCTAGGTTTAACTGTTTTTTTTTTTAAATGTCTCATTTCTACCATGTTTTTAAATCTGTTGTTATATCTGTTGGGAGTCGCTCTGAGCTCCCTATGGGGAGAAAGGCGGAATATAAACAACGTACATAGATACAACTGTCTTCTTAGCACAGGATTTACAGGACTTTGGGCAACTGTGGGTCTAATACTGCCTCCTGGGCCAACATCCACAGAGAATCCAGCCTGGGCCACTATGATACGGCTGACATTCACAGGCTGAATCACAGCTGTTTCCCTTCTGCAGTACAGACCAGGCGCTCAGAGCTTCCAGGATGCTTCACTTTTCTAGGCAAGGTAAGAACCCAGTCTAATGTTGTTTGGGGAAACATTCTTCTACACACATCAGAAGCTGCCTGATCCTAGGGTCTCACACGGAGGCCTCTTCACTTTCTGAGACCCCTGGCCTCTTTTTAATAATAATAATAATAATAATAATAATAATAAAAAACTTGGGCTGCCATGAATTTAAGGTGAGACCTTCCCTCTGGAAAGCGGCCCCCCCATCCCTTCGCAACGGCCCCCTCCCTCTGCAGAAACACTCACTCTCTTTCCTTCTGTAGGGTGTTCAACACGAGGGTCTTGAGCCTGGAAGACACAAGAGTGCAGGTATTCAAGTCAACTGTATCAAGAGGTGGGGACAGAAAGCCCACTCGGGGAGCCCCCTCTTAGTCCTCGCCTCCGATTTGTGCGGAAAGGGAACCCCCACCGTCCCCACAAAGGTCAACAGGCAGCAACGGCTGCAAGCACTGCTCTTCAGCTGGGGATGATGGTGCTTCTAGTCTCATCTATTCAGAGGGCAACAAAGGAGGAAGGCTACGCTATGCCAAAAGTTAACATGAACCAAATAAAACCACTGATAGGGCAGAGGAAGAAAAATATGAACAAAGAAAGCAGAGGAAATAATAATAGGAATAACAGTAATAGTGGTGCATTGGTCATTGGGCAAAAAATATAACTTGCCAGCTTCCAAAAACCCCTGGGAACATCAGGTAGTGAAGGTGTCAAAAAATGAGGAAGTCAAGATCTTGTGGGATTTCTGGATCCAAATGCATAGGCACCTTGAACATGACACACCAGACATAGTAATGATCAAAATGTGTCAATAATTGACATTGCAATTCCAGGGGATGGCAGAGTTGAAGATAAAAAAATTGTAAAAACTAACAAAATACAGAGATTTGGCCATCGAAAGCTCTCGTTTGTGGATGAAACACACTTCCGCGGTCCCTGTCATCATTGGGGCTTTGGGAACAATATCAAGAAATTTCACACAGTACTATAAGTGGTTGCAGATCTCAGATGTCACACCATAAGAGCTACAAAAAATGGAAATATTAAGAACAGCATACATACTGCCCCGATATTTAACAGATACTTAGGTTTTTAGTTAACGCTTGTATCTGTTATATTATACCAGTCAATGTTTTTATAATTTCTTCTGGGGGTGCCCTGGGGCTGTGCAACTTGACCAAGGCCACCCAGGCTGGCACTTCTCCCGGAAAGGCACAGTAGAGGAGGGAATCGAACTCCCAACCTCTGACTTCTCAGCCAGATATTTAATTCACTGAGCTATACATCAAATTACTTATCTCAGGGCTGGGGACTCAAGTCGGACTTGAATTGCACTGGTGACCCGACTGGTGTGTTTTCCCCCCCCCCCCAATAACTCAAACTCTTGACTTGGAACCCACTTCCCCTTTTTCTGGGGAAAGGAGCTTGTTTTTAATATGGACTCAGACAGACCCAGACTTGCCAACCTCCCTGCTATTTAGCCACATACTGTCCCTGTTTATTCCTCCTGAACTCATCATATCAGGGGGGTTTTCCCCCCTACAAAACAACACATTTGTGAAGATCCACTGATCGAAATGCCTGCACTTGGGTCTAAACCTATTACACAGATGTAATACTGCCACTTAGGATGCAGTGTTTACACGTGACCAAAAGAAGGAGAAGTGAAAAGAGGAGGAGAAGCCTCCCTGCGTCAGCCCTTACGAGTCCTGTTCGATTCCACTGAGTTTCTTCCAGTGCTTGGTTAAGAGCCTTCTCACCAACACAGAAGCAAGTTGCCGGATCTGTGAAATGGGCAGATAAAGAAGAGAGAGAATCACGAGACAGTTACAGGTAAAATGGAGAAAAACAGCAAGAATTCTGGCACATGGGGGAAAAAAAAACAGCCTTCGTTATAAGGATGAAAGAGAAAAAAAAATGGTTGTCACATCAGATGTGTGGAAAAAGTCATCTGAATAGCAGCAAAAACAACACTATAAGATTTGAAAGTATTTATATCCTACATAACACACAATCTGGCCCAGGACGGAGGGAGAGGGTGGAAATCAAGACTTGTGTGTCTACTTACACCCACTGCTGCTATACGCAAGCCTAACTCCAAATCCATGGGAAAGACAGCTCTCCCCATTCAGGCACCCTCCAGATGCGGTGAAGCCTGTTGAGGAGATCTGACTGTTCTAGACAGGTACTGGAAAGGCTTGATCCCTCATTTAAGGCATTAATACACCCTTCCCAGGGGATTAAAGGTAAAGGTTCCCCTTGACATTTAGTCCAGTTGTATTCCACTCTAGGGGGCGGTACTCATCCCTGTTTCCAAGCCGCAGAGCCAGCGTTTGTCCGTAGACAATTTCCATGGCCATGTGGCCAGCGTGACTAGACATGGAACGCTGTTACCTTCCTGCTGAGGTGGTACCTATTTATCTACTTGCATTTTTACATGCTTTTGAATGGCTATGTTGGCAGGAGCTGGGACAAGCGACAGGAGCTCACTCCATCACGCGGGTTCAATCTTACGACGGCTGGTCTTCTGACCTTGCAGCACAGAGGCTTCTGCGGTTTAACCCGCAGCGCCACCACGTCCCTTCTCCAGGGGATTAAGCACCACTAAATGAAGCAGGACTCATTTGTGGTCCAAGTTTGATTGACTGGCCACTGTTCTCCCCGTAGGGAGATGCCCAGAACTGTAGAAGTACAAGGACAGCTTTAAGGAGAGGTAGCTTTGCTTCCTGTCTTCTGGGTTCTGAGAGGAAGGACTCACAAAGGAAAAGGGATTCCACTTCTGCCTTCAATCAGAACTTACACTGTCACATCGACGGATGATTCTCAGACTGAAATCCTAAGGCTACACATTTCCCAGAGAATTACGTCTAGAACACCCACTCCTACACCTTAAACCCTGTTATGACTCACCTGAGGATTCTCAGAATTTGACATCACGTGCGTAAGATGGGACAAGGCCTGGGGTTGTTTTAGAGTCTCTTTCAGTTGGGTTGTAGCCTGAGGAGAAAAACGAAGGTTTGAGCCCATTGGTGTTAAATTGATCCGAGCAAAACTCTCTGCCTCTTGCTTTCCTCCAACAGCTGCAGGCCATCCGGTGTTATTGTGGATAATCATTTTTAAGCGGTAAGCCCCATAATTGGAGAAGTTATCTTTTTGAAATATAACATCCAGCTGGCAATGCTGGCTGGTCCATCTGGGAATCATAATATTTGAAAACACATTTTTTTCCTTATCTCTGAGAGACTTGTAGGTCACTTAAACAGAAACAACAAAAAGCCAGGTACTACATTTCTGACATAGGTTTTTGTTCATTTTAGATCCCTTTGGTCAAATGGACGGGATAAAAAGAAAGCTGTTTTTTCTTCATTGTTTTTGCTGGATCTTATAACAGAGGATGGCTTGCCAGGACTTTAAAAACCAAGTACAGTATCTCAAATCAAGTTATCCATCAAAGATACTCAGTAAAAATTTCTGGCCAGAAAAAGAAACTTCTAAAGATGCTCTCACGGCACATCCTGGGATCAAGGCTTCCGACAAATTCAATGACTGACAGGTCTGGTTTCCACCCTCACCCCCTCCCCTCTTTATGAAATTTCCCGCCCCAAAACATTCTTTTCCCACCTTTCATTTCAAGCTTGGAGAAGAGAGAAAATTAGCTTTTCTGAACGATAACCCTCAAAACCTCCCAAATAGTATGTGGACCATAAAGGCTTCCTGAGTCCACCCCAGCTTCCCATTCCTTCAACCCTGAACTGCCGCTGCTCTTCCGTGCTATCCTGTTGCCTCTGACTCATGATGAAGGAGCGATTTCCAAAATGTCCAGCCCTCAACTGCCCTGCTCAGCTCTTGTAGACTTGTGGCTTCCTTGAGGGAGTCCGTCCATCTCCTAGTGGATCTTCCTCTTTTCCTGCTGCCTTCCTCCTTCCCCAGCATGATGGTCTTTTCCAGAGAATCCTGCTTTCTTGTGATGTGCCCAAATCAGGACAGTCCCAGTTTCATCATAATTATTATTATTATTTTTTGCCTCCAGAGAGAGCGAGAATTCAGGCTTGATTTGATCCAGGGCCCTCTTGTTCGTCTTTCTGGCACCCTGAAGGGCTGCGTGCATGTCCTCAAATCTACTCCACCCACCCATATCCTATCAGGACCCCCCTCCCTCCCTCCCTCTGCCCTCTTGCTCCTCTCTACCTGTTGGATGACGGCATTGTCCGGCTGTAGTAAGTCGGCCAGAATCTTCTCCAGCTGCAAGGTCTCCATGGTGAGGCCAGAAGGAGGTGGTGGTGGTGGGTCTGTGTGTGGGGGGGCAAAACTTAAGGGGATGAAACCCCCCCTAAAGACCACCTAGAGTGCTGGGGGGGAGGGAAGAGGAGGGGAAGCTCCCCCTCCCAACCAGCAGGGCTGAATGGGCTGCTGGGGGGACGTATTTAAGCACCCCAAAAGGGGAAAAAGGTGGGAGGCACAGCCCCGCCCCCCCAAAAAAAGGAAGACAGCTACGAGAGAGAGCCGCTAAGCAACTGTCGGCTACAACCGTTCAGTTGCCAGCGCACGTGGAGAAGACAAGTTGCAACTTCCGGGGGACGGAAAGGCATCCGGGGGGGCATGTGCTTTCTAGTTCTCGCGCGCCCCCTGCTGGCGGAGCGGGCCTATTGCTCTCCTCGCCTCCCAGCTTTTAAGTCGCTGGGAGGCTCCGCTCTCTCCGTCCCTCCTCCCTTCCAGCGGCCTTCTCCGTTTCCAAGGCAACGGAGCGGGGCGCGCCAGGCCTAGTCCAGGGCCTGAGACCGGCTGGTTTATTTATTTGGCTTTTATACCGCCATTCTGGCGGCCAAGGCCACTCTGGGCGTTAAATATTTATAAGACCAAACTACAACTTTAAAACAATAAACATATAGTAATTATAAAATCAAAATGAAACACACCTGCACCAACAAATTGAACTGCAAATAATTAACACATATGTGGAGACGAGGCAGTGGGACTGATCTTCTTGCCTGCCAGAAGTCTCAGAGCAATCAAAGAAAAGCACTCTGCACACGGTCAGAGGCAGCGTCTCACTGCCTCACTCCCGTGTCCATTTCTTGGTTGCCTTGAGAGCAAGAACTTTAATTAGACTGAAGGGAACGAAGCAAAGGTTTTATAGTCCCAGTAAGTTCAGAGGGAAGCACATGCCAACAAAGAACCCAGAACCTGGAAACATTACTCATTTGGATTACAGTTCCCCAAATCCCCCAACCACCATTGCAGGTGATGGTGCAGGGGGATTATGGGAGTTGTAGTCCCCTTGGCTGATTCCCCCCCCCTCCAAGCTCTTAGACAGTGTTTCCCAACCTTGGGTCCCCGGATGTTCTTGGACAACAACTCCCAGAAGCTTTCGCCACTGGCTGGGGTTTCTGGGAACTGTAGTCCAAGAAGATGTAGGGGACCCAAGCTTGGGGTCTGTCCTGTGTGAAAAACTTCCAAAAATCCAAGGACCAAGTAGGAGAGAAGAGCAAGGAACATGGCAGATTATTCCTGGCACGCACGTTGTCCGTCTGAGACTACTGTGCCAGGTTCGACAGGCAAATAGGCTGGCTTGCTAAACAACCACAGCAACTTCCTTTTGCGGGTTTCTTTCAGAGATCAAGGTTTTTGTTTCACACAGCCACCCCTGCACATTGGCAATGGTAGTCTAACACACCAGGAAGGTTGCAAAAGGGGTCATGCGGCTACAGGCATTAAACATCACAGGATCAGACCTCAGCTGGCTGCATTACAGTCAAGGAACGCTGTTAGGCATAAGATGTAAAAGAAGTAACCGTGTTTGTCCGTGCAAGCATAAATGAAAACCATCATCATCTTGTTGTTGTTTAGTCGTTTAGTCTTGTCCGACTCTTCGTGACCACATGGACCAGAGCACGCCAGGCCCTCCTGTCTTCCACTGCTTCCCGGGGTTGGGTCAAATTCATGTTGGTCGCTTCGATGACACTGTCCAGCCATCTCGTCCTCTGTCGTCCCCTTCTCCTCTTGCCTTTCACACTTTCCCAACATCAGGTTCTTTTCAGGGGAGTCTTCTCTTCTCATGAGATGGCCAAAGTATTGGAGCCTCAGCTTGAGGATCTGTCCTTCCAGTGATCATCATCTTACCCTTGTAAAATACCCTACGACGAAGGTTCTCACATTCTTTACAGCACAGCTCCTACTGAAGACTTGCATATCCGAAACACTATCATCACAATGTTGAACACCCACTGACTTTTGTACCAACCAACCACAACCTAAATATTTGTCATATTCCCTCTCCTCTTATGTCTGATGAAGCGGACACGTCCACGAAAGCTTGCATGAAAAAAAAAGTTAGTCTTTAAGGTGCCACCACGGTTTTAACTTATTTTATTTTGTTTTCACCAATAACGATAGAAGTAAGTCACTGGTTTTGGACTAAGGATCTTTCTGATCTAATTCTACAATTCCGTCCTTCTCCTGGGGAAATTTTAGCTTCTAACTAGCCATGGAGGCATCAAAACAGCACGGATTTCACTGGGTGCTTTCTCTGGCTTGCTGGCGGAGGAACAAGACAAGAGTAAAATGGAGAAAGCTGCTCTATTAGTGCTCAAATAAATCGTCAATAATTTTCCATAGAGGTAGCGCATTAGTCTATTTCAACACATAAATCAAAATGAAAAACAGGCTGAAGGTACCATCCAGGCCAGGAGACGTACTTCTGTGTGAGCTTCAGTGTCACTTACCAAAAGTCCTTTAGGAATAGAAACTTGCTTCTTCCAAAAAGAACACAAGGATTTCTCACAAGGCGGACTTCTGTGCCCATTAACAAACCCTACACTGACGCAGTCAACACAGATTTCAAGGGAAGAGGAATTGTGTGTGCCTATGTGTTTGATTACGAGAGAGACGAAATAAAACAGCTAGCTACTTCGATTCTGTTTTGATAACAGCCAGAGCCGGCATTTCATTTTGGTTTTGTTAATAAAGTTTTATTTCGAGATCTGTAAAAAGAAACTGTTGGAAGAGAAATAAACAAAGCAACCAAAAATAAAACAAAAACACAAAATTAAAAAATAATCCAACTTCAATCATTGCTAATATACATAACTCATCATATATATATATATCTTCATATATAATTATAGGCATTTTCTTCATCCACATGGAAGGGGAAAAGACAGCTCCTCCCCAACTCTTATTTCAACAGCGCCAGGCACCTTGGGAATACAAAGGATATGAACAGCGAAAGAAAACGCACTGGCCATTTAGGAAGCAAAGGATCCACCAGGCAGGAGGAGGAGAGGGTGGCCCGGTCTAGGAAGTGATAAATAAGGGCCTCCTTAAAGCTGGAAAGGAAAATCAACCTTCCATTCAAACTGGAAAATAATAATAGCAGAGATTCTTCCCTCTGCCCATCCCTTCCAAGATCAGAGGGCTTAAATGTTTGCCCCTGGAAATGATTTGATCAAGTGAAATTCTAAGGGCACAGCTCCTTAACTTCTAGGTGCCTTTTAGACTACAATTCACATCATCTCTCAGTTTTTTGTGGCATGCTGGGGAAGATAGGTGTTACTATTGCACACCTTTGGGAGGTCCCTGCCAGCCCGTTCTCGTCGAAACCCCGTTGCCAACGGCTGGGTTACTTTATTTTCTTGAAGCCGGCCCCTGCCAGCCCTTGTGTCGGCAACTGCTTTTCTCCTATGTCCCATTTTTTATGTGGGATTGGTCGCCCAGTTGCAGAAGAACCCAGAAGGAAGTGAATCAAGAAGGAAACCAAATGTTCACCTTTTTCAATCAGTCAGCAACAAGAGCCAAACGGTCCTTTGAGGAAGAAGGGGTTTGCTGGCTGATTCGGCTTGGCTTTCAGTTATGACCAGATTGTACACGCTTAAGGAAAAAAAATTGTCCTTAACCATTTGTTGTATTTCAACCAGTGAGACAAACATAATAAACTGATACTATTCATATCCAGTATTTTTTTAAAATGCAGTTTTGAACAACCCGGGGTGGAGAGAGAAGAGAAATCCATAGCCGTGTTTACTAATTGGCCAGATTTACAGAGCTCACTAATTGGCTAGTTATGTTGACCAACAGAAGAGGAAAACGAAAGGGTGCCCTCCCTTCTTTCTTGCAAAGGAGCAGCCGCTGTGATGAGCTGGGAAGTTCTCAGTCAGTTCTACCCAACGGAAGGACAGAACACCCAAGTGTTCATTGCTCAGTTAAGATTCCATCCAACGCCTCTAGCCGCCTCGCTTGGTTCGGCCCGTAAAAAGCTCTTGCAACGCTCTTAGACATGCCCATCCTAGCCAATAGGAAAATTGCGCTTTCGCGCAGACCCAGTCAACCAGAGGAGAGGTGCGGCGGCTCAGTCCATCTTGAGGTTGACGTAGATGTAGCGGATGAACTTAAGGGAGGCAAAAAAAGAAATGGTCCCCAGCATCAGGAAGAAGACATAGCCAGTGAGGAGGGAGTAGCCAAAGAACTCCACCGTCTGCACCACACCTGACATGTTGGAGCGCCGCGAGTAGTAGAACACAGAGTAGAGGAAGATGAAGACGCCAGTGGAGCCGGTGCTGAGCACAGAGCGCCACCACCAGCGGTAGTCCTCGCCCGAGAGCTGGAAGTAGGTGAGCGCAATGGAGATGCAGGCCCCGACGCTCAGCAGGATGGCGAAAACGAAGAAGAGGATGCCGTAGAGCGTGTACTGCTCCCGGCCCCACACCGTGGCAAAGATGTAGTACAACTCCACGGAAATAGCACTGCAAAGAGAGGGGAAGGGAGGGGAGAACTCTGTGAGAGCAATTCCCACCTCTGACCAAGATCCGCCCGCCAACCTTCCACGCCATTATACATGGATTTCACCGGAGGCCACTGTTCTAGCTACCCTGACGTCTAAAATGGTGTTTGCCCTCATGACAACCCTACGAGGCAGGCCACCTTTTACCCCCTACTGTACAGATTGGAAACCAGAGTCTACTGCAAAGATGTGAAGGGGGGATGGGAAAGAGAAAGAGAGAAAGAGAGAGAGAGAGAAGAGAAGAGAAGAGAAATTCAGGAGAGAAACCCTCAAACAATTGGTCCTTCCCCACCCAGGAAAAAAATTCAGATTTAGAAACCTAGAAAATACTTCAAGGATATATATATATTTGGCTTTGTTTTTTGGCTTCTCAATGAATGAAATGCTTTCTAAGACAAGGTCGTACACAGTCAAAATGCAGGGAACTGCACAGTCCAAAGGTTTTTTTTAAAAAATATAAGATATTCAACAGAATTAAAAGATCACAATTCCTACGCATTCAAATATAAAGTACTCATGTGAGGAAGGCATTGCTGATGGCCTGTAATGCATAAGTGGTGCAACTGCTTGCATTTCTCTTTTTATAAAATATATATTATAAATCTAATCATATTTTAAAAAATATATGGGCTAGCAAAGTTATGAATGAAACATTTTGTGTTGAAAAAGCAGCAAACAAGTTTGGGTTGGATATGAAAGCAAGCAGGGCGTATATTTTGATTTTTACCCAAATGCCCATTCTTTAACAGATTTTTTTTAAAAAGGGGGGGAGGTGGAATTCCCTCCAAGGCTTCAATGTTAAAGTATATGTGCAATCTACAGCCTGTCTCATCCACAGGTCTGCCATTTATGACTCTCGATATTGGCTCTCCAACGAAATAGAGTAATTACCATATTTTTCTGTGTATAAGACTATATTTTTGCCTAAAATCTTTAGACTAAAAATTGAGGGTCGTCTTATGCACGGGAGTAAGCTGAGGAGAGAACAAAAACAAGTGGAGGGGAAAGCAGGGATCAAAGCGATCCTGCAGGGCTTTGATCCCTTTCCCCCTACACTTGCTAAGCCCCACTTAGATTTCTTAATTTTGGATTATAAAAGGGGGGGCGTCTTATACATGGAAAAATATGGTAAGTAAATGATACATCCTGACACATGGCACTTTATCTGCTGGGAGAGGCGTGGACCAGGGGAACTGGGGAGTAATAAGCAAGTTAAGAGATGCCACCAGACATGAAGGAACAGGTGCAGTGCACACAGCGCCCACTGTAAGTGGGCAAATGTGGGGCCACATAGCATAGTGGATAACAAGGACAGAGACTTGTGAGTGGTGACTCTCCTTCAAGTCTGACTTAAGTTGCACTGGGGACTGGACTCAGTCTTTTTAAAAAAGACTCCCACTCGACTTGTGACTTGGAACTATTTTCCCGAGTCATGTTTCGAGTCTCTAGGAGGGACGGCCCACCCTTCTTGCTCTTGCTCCCATCCTCAGAGGTCGTGGGCCCCTTCCTGGAGCCGGCTACTTGGCTGTACCGGTGGCACCTCCCAACCAGCTGACAGGCCGGCGCATGCGCAGAAACAGAGGCCAGCTGTCCATGTGCAGGTGCATGTGCCCACCCAGTTTCCCTTCCAGCCCCACCATCTCTGGACATGCACCAGCCTATCCGCTGGGTGGCACATATGTCGTCTGTGTCTTGAGTCCCAAGCCTGTGAATCCTCAGGACTCTAGGCTTAAATCCAAAGAATTGGATTCAGAACTCAGACATGGTGCATGGACTCTCAGAGTGGGATTCGGGAGAGCTGGGCTCAAATCCCCACCTGACCCTAGAATCTCACTGGTAAACCAGCAGTAAACGGCAAACTAGTCTTGGAATATCTCACATGCTTCAGAAACAAAGCTCTGCGAAGATCACCCTAAGCTAGAAATGACTCAACCGCACATTAAAAGGGTTCAAGTACAAAATCAGGGACAACGTGGCTAGGGGAAGGAGAGGAAGAAAGGTTCCCAACCGACGCAGGGTGTGCCACCTGGCCTCTTACCTGAAGGGCAAGAATCCGCCAATGGTCATGTGCACCAGCGTGGATTTGTACCAGGGCTGCAGCGGGATCTCCCGCGCGATGTTCTTGGTACGGCAGGGGGCGTCAAACGGGCCCGCCCGGTTCTTGCCGAAGATGCCCCCGATGACGGTGAGGGGGAAGCCCACCAGCAGCCAAACCGTAAGGAGCAACAGGATGGTGGTGGCGGGCAGGGCCTGCGTCGAGCCGTTGGCCCAGTGAACCGAGTTGACCACGCTCCATGTCAGGAAGAAGGGAGCTGAGCAGAGAGAGAGAGAGAGAAAAGAAAAGTGATACCTGGATCAGCAACAAACCCCTGGGGATGATAGATCTAAGAAGCAGCCTTATGGAGGTTTCCTCACCATGGCATGTGGGAATCTAGTGTGGCTGTAGGGGGGAAAATGGCTTCTGTTTTACAAAGGCAAGCACGGGCCTTATCCTTGAAGGGCAAAGAAGCAACCCACCGATGTCCTAATTGATTCTCTCAAGTGGGAAGGAACAGAGACTTTCCACCCCTTTTTTTGCAAACCCCATGAAGTGCGGCCCTCCAGATCTCGTTGAATGAATGGACTCCAGCCCGGATCGATCAAAGTCCAGGATCAATGGGAGTTTATGCCAAGCCATGTAAGTTGCCTCACCGTGACACGGAAGGAACCAAACAGATGGATTAAAAATAGGAAGTCACGCTTTGTGTGAAGCTTCAAACCTTCCCCAGATTTCAGTTATCCCCCTTGGAAAAGATCTGATGGGGTTGTGTCTTTCATCTCTCCTGGTGATTCCCAACCTGCGGTCCCCAGATGTTCCCAGACTGCAACTCCCAGAAATCCTGGCCAACACGGTTAGTGGCAAAGGCTTCTGGGAATTTGTGTTCAAGAACATCGGGGGACCCAAAGGTCTGGAACCTCGGATCTAGCTGGAACCTGAAAAGATTCATTTCTTTTTACTACAACTCCACTAATCATGATGGCTGCTAGTCATAGTGAAAAGAAAGAAAGGAAAAACCAAATCCTCCTCACAGAGGTGTAGTTAAATACCACTGGCCATCTCCAGAATTGGGGGGGGGGGGAGGTTGTTCTAGAAGATAACGAGACCAGAAAGTATTAGCTCAGCTCCATTCACTAAAACCTCTACTCTTTTTTCATAGTCAACTTTGGAGAAAGATCCAGTGGCCTCTGCCTAAGCTAGTTCTCAACAAGGGGACCATCGAGATTACAAAGACTAACCTGGCTCGCTTCAAATGTATTACGGCTAACAATGGCCACGTTGGTTGGGGAAGATGGGACTTACAATCTAATGTACTGGGAAAGCATGAGGTTATGGGAGGCTGAGACAGATGACCAGCAGAGGATGGTAGAACCCACCCAACTGATCAGAAACACCCTAAAGAATGTCAATAGAAAGGAAAGTTACGGAAGATTGATTCTTCCCCCTCTGACAAGGAGCACTGTGACTATTTTTGATGCACAGTGGTGCCAAGAAGCTCTTCCTGTTCGTATGTTTGCATCCTGTACTGCTTTTTAAAGTTCCTTGAGGTGAGGCTAGTAATCAAGGCGGCTATATTTCTTCTCTGGTGTCAGGAGAAGCGTATTTGTGTAGATCACTTGCCAAGGAACGTAAAATAGAGAGTTCAGTGACACCCTTATATGCAAGAGTAGAACTTCTTATAGGCCACTGGCTGACCTGTGGGTAGAGTTCATGGGATTTCGTTTGTGGCTTTTAAATTCCTCATCCTATGCCAGGCAAGGGGGCATGCATGGGCCCCCAGAAAGGGTCAGATCCCCATGGTTCCCGGCTGATGCCAGATGTGGGCCAAGAACATCAGGAAAGGTAGACTATTGGCAGGATTGGCAGAAGCAGAGGGAAAACCTCAAGCTGGCCATGAGGGTGGACTGCTCAAGGCCCGACATTTGCAAAGGAAAAACAGGAGAAAATAAAGGTCAGAGAGATGACATTGGGAAGGGACCAGAGTGACCCAGTCAAAAAAGGCCTCTGAGAGAGATGGAGGCATGCACTTCCCGTCTCCCCCAGTCCACAGGGACCTAGCCAGGTAGGGGCCTCACCTGAGAAAAGGCTGGTGGTGAGCAGGATGTTCCAGACCCATCGCTCGCCACCAATCTGGCGGTAGAAATTGCTGGAAACGTAGCCGGAGATGCAGCAGGTGAGGGCGTAGAGGAGGATGGCGGCTGAGTTGATGGCCCCATGCCGGTGG
This sequence comes from Pogona vitticeps, assembly GCF_051106095.1. Taxonomy (NCBI): domain Eukaryota; kingdom Metazoa; phylum Chordata; class Lepidosauria; order Squamata; family Agamidae; genus Pogona; species Pogona vitticeps. Next base: position 119,037,251 of record NC_135788.1, read on the forward strand.
ACGTTAAACATGCCCAGGAGAGCCATCACAATGATCCCCGTGCCCAGCGCCAGGAACTGGCTTCCCACACCCAGGACGGCGCAGAGGAGGCTCCGGCAGGGCGGGAAGCGGAAGACGTCAGTGTGAATGATCTTCCACCCGTTGTCTCCTTGGTCAAAGTCATCCCCGGAGGACGAAGAGGAGGCTTCTTCGTCCAGGTTGTAGCGAGCCAGGTCGTTCTTGAGGACCCGCATGAGGATGACCACCACGAAGCCCACCAGGAGGAACACCAGGACCATGGAGTTGATGATGGAGAGCCAATGGATCTCCAAGGTGTGGGGGAAAAAGCCGTCGTCCCCGCCCCGGCCGCCCCGGTGTTCGCCTCGCCGTTCCGAGGTAGTCTCCGACCAGCGGACGCTGTAGGTGTGGGTGATGGGGACCACGCTTCGGACATCGTCCAGGCTGGTGGGCTTGACGTTCCGGACGCTGACGTTGGCGTGGATGATGCGGTCGCCGTTCCATTCGAGGTGGAAGTCCAGGTGAGTCCAGAGCCCGATCTTGTGGCTGTGAGGCAAGAAGCCGCTCTCCTCCATGTAACCCACGAAGCCACGGAGCGGCAGGTCGTCCACCACAAATTCGAAGTAGTAGAGCTCCTCAATGGCCTGGCGGAGGCGCTCCACCTGCCGAAAAGGAAAAGGTAGGGTCAGAGGAGGAGAACTCTGCGGATCCCCTGGGCTGCCAGCAAAAACCAACAAGCGGGTCCTGGATCAAACCAAACCTGAACTCTGTCTAGACAAGAAAATGATAAAACTGGAGCTATTCAACTCTGAGCACATCACGGGAAGGCAGGATTCTCTGGAAGAGACCATCCTGCTGGGAAAGGTGGAAAGCAGCAGCAGGAGGACCCAATAGAAGACAGACTGACTCTCTAAAACAGCAATGGCAAACCTATGTCACGCGTGCCACAGCCCTTTCTGCAGGCACAGGAACCCTAAGTCGCCAGATCGCTACTCTCCCCCGCACAGCCAAATCTGAGAAGGCGCTGCAGCCGCAGTGCTGGTGCTTCGACAGGCGGATCCAGAGCAGCTGGCAGATCTGGAGTGCAGTCTTGAGGCACCTCCGTGCCCGGGATTCCCCCTTCCGCTGCCACTTCTGGTTCTGCCGTGACATGCCGCCCACTGGGGTGGGTTGGTTGTTTTTTTCGGTTTGGGCAAGCGAGCCCCAAAAGGTATGTTGCCACTGCCCTCAAGGAACCGACAGCCTTGCGTTTACAAGAGCTGAGCAGGGCTGTTGAGGACATGACGTTTCAGAGATCGCTCATTCATAGGGTTGGTATGAATCGGAGGAGGCTTGACAGCACATAACAACAAAACCAGAACTGTTTAAAGCTGCCTTTTATTAGTGATTGCACCTGTTAGGTCCAATGTTGTTCTAACTTGTTTATTAGTTAGCTAGTTCAGTAGTTTTACTGATTTTTTAAATTGTTTTTCAGTTTGTTTATTGTTTTGTATTTATTTATTTATTCTTTCTTTCTTTGTATACTGTGCTGTAAACTGCCCGGAAAACGTGTTGTACTATGGGGCTGTATATAAGATGAATGAATGAATGAATGAATGAATGAATGAATGAATGAATGAATGAATGAATGAATGAATGAATGAACATACACACACATCAGATTAGAGAGGGTCCGGAGAACCAACAGTGTGGGAGGGACACAACTGTTCCCAAGGTGGATACTGGAGCCTAATGTTTCCAGCCAGGTTTACCTGCTCAGGGGAGAGCTTCATTTCACAGAGGACCTTCTTTTCCACATTCTCCCGGAAACGGATCTCATACATGGACTCTGCCATGCGGTCTCCATACAGCACTTCCCCCAGGGTCAGGCTTTTGTGGCGGATTTTCTCCGGGGAGCAGACAGGGAGTTGGTAATAATGGTAGGTCTCCTGAGGATTGTGGTACGGCCCCACTTTGTTGACATAGAGCATCACGGGGTCCCCTGGATTGTAGCGCGTCTCTGAGGAGGCAACGGAGAATAGCAGAAGGGAGGAGAAGAGAAGGAGGAAGGGTGGAGGGTAGGCCATAATGGGACGATACTGGGAGGACAAAGAGGGGATGGAAACTGGGTTGCGATTTGAGAGGAAAAGAGAGAGAGAAAACACTCCTTTAGTCAGAAATGACTTGCATGTACATTTGTCGTATGTGAGCCTCTGGATGTGGTAGGACAACAACACCCATAATTCCTCATCACTGGCTAAGCTGGGTACAGCAGTTGGGAACTGCAGTCCCATCGCTTCTGGAAAGCCATAAGCCGCCCACTTTGACTAAAGGTTCTGGATTACTTTCTTAGCTAATGTCAAAAGATCCTAGGATTGCTCTCTTGGGACGCCTTCTTCAACGTCAGCGGTTAAGGCTGCACCGGTTGGAAGTGCTTCCAGTTTTAATATGACACCCAGCGATCACCCTATCAGGTGTTCTGTCGTATTCTCCTCCCCCTCATCTCTAAAAGCAAGTACACATCCCCATGACTATTACTGTATTTGGATTTCATTTAACACCATGCCTAGATTATGGAGTTTCCCCTTTACCTGTGGATTTTGGCCACTTCATGTCAACAAAAGCTTGGAGGACTGCAGACAACTTCAGCAGCGCTATGGCTCCAACCACCGCTGGAGTGGCAGAGGCAGAATCAATGCCCTACCAAGGAGCCCTCTGTATTCTAGGGACAGGAAAAACAAATGCACCAGCGATACGCGTTTTTTTGAGTGATCTGACCTGGCCAGGGTGACACATGTCCTTGTGACATCTTGGCTGTGACATTTCCGTCCGGCTGTCTTTGGAAACTCCAGAGAGTCCAAAAATACCACAGCCAGATTGTTAACTGGGGCCTGGTGACAGGGAATGTACAACTCCCCTGTTCCAGCAGCTCCACTGGCTGTTGATCCATTTCCGGGCATAATTCAAAGTGCTGGTTTTAACCTATAAAGCCCTAAATGGCCTGGGTCCAAGCTATCTAAAAAACCACATTCCTTCTATGAGCCTGTTTGGGAATTAAGATTATCAGGAGCGGCCTTTCTCTTGGGCCCATCATCCTCACAGGCGCATTTGGTGGGGACCCAGGAGAGGGCCTTCTCTGTGGCTGCTGCTTTAGACTCTGGAACTCCCTCCCACTGGAGGCCAGACTGGTCCCATCTTTGCTGTCCTTCTGCAAGCAATCAAATACCTTTCTCTTCAGGCCAGCCTTTCCCCGACTGACTGGCTACCTGAGTAGGTTTTTTTTTTTAAATAGGTGCTTGTGCTCTGCTGCTTTTTCATTTGTTTTTAGTCTTGATTTTCAACTACCCTTTTCAATTTAATACCGGTTCAATTCTACTTAAATATCTGCATTCTCACTGTTTTTCGCTTTTAAACCTTGGTCTTTTTAACCAGGTAAGCCGCCTTGGCTCCTTTTAAGGAGAAAGGCGGGGTGAAGATCATTTGAAATAAAATAAGTACAGAAGTAATAGGGAGATCATTCCTCCCTTGGCAAAGGGGCTTAAGTCCCAGACACCCACCCACCCACCACCCACCCCATGTGCCTCTCACTTTGGAAATTCCCGGCTCATGCTGATTGGGGATCCTTGTCTGTAAGGCCATCCTTAGAAACAAGGTAGGGGTGTGTTTGTGTGTGTGTGTGTGTGTGTATGTTGGAAGTGCTACCCTAAACCTCCCCCTCCAGGATCCTCCCCCCCCCTTCCTTCCCCCCTTTCCCACCCAGTGCCCATCATGGAAACACTAGCTGGGGTGGGGTGGGGGGTTTGCTGAGCCCTGATCAGCCCCTCCCCCCAGCAGAGCCGTGGTCTATCTATGGGGCTGGTGTGCCCCCCCACCTCATCCTCCACCACCACGATGGCATCATCCCCTTGCCTCCCCCCAAACACCCACCCAGAGACCCTCCAAATATTCCCAACTCACCTGTCTCCCTAGGGCTGCCCTAGTCCCCGCCTGAGGGTCTTGTGGCCCCTTTGGAAGTTGGGGGCGGGCGGGGGTGGGGGGTAGGGAGAAAGGCGCCGGGTGGCCAAGTGCAGAGAAACCCAGGCGGCCGAGAGGTGGAAAAGGCTGGGGGGGGGGGTTCCTCACCCCCCGAGGCGACCCGGCCAACTGCCTGATCCCATTCTTCCCTTCGCTCCTGACCCAGCCCTTTCGCTCCTCAGCATCTCCGTCCTCTGGCTCCCGAGGAAGAGAGCGGCGCCATTCTTTCCGAAGGGGAGGGATCCCCTGAAGAACTGCGGCCTCCCACACGTCGGGGTCCTTCAGGCGATCTCGGCGGGCAGCCCCAGCCACGTCCGTCACCTACTTCCGCCCTCAGCCCGACGGCGGGGGCCTCACGTGCCCACAAGGAGACGTGACGCCGTACTCTGCGGCCGGCCGGCTCCATAGAGACCAGCGGGGCGAAGAAGAAAAAAACGTGGAGAAGGGAATTCGGCTCTGGCCCCGCCCACCTCTTAAAGAGACAGGCGCCTTCTCCAAGGCGCATAGGGAATACTGTAACACGCTGGGAGAAAAGCAGGGGCTGGAGTTACGACGGGTGGGGGGAGGAATCCCCCCCACGAAAGAGCCAGGGCTCTATTTTCAAGAGGGGAAACTGAGGAAAGAAATGGGAGGCGGGATGCACGGCCTCCTGGGCACTCCCTTCAAGCCCTTAAAAGCAGGGTCTGATCGGGAGGGTGGGCACATGATTCAGAGGGCAGGGGGGCCTCTGCTCATGAGCAGAGTGCCAATGTTTCATGGAATGGCCAAAATGGCTGGTTCAACTGGTGAAGTCTTTTTTTTTACAGCTCCAGGAAGAACAACGGGGCAGAAATCGCATCCTCCTTCCTGGGGAAATACCCTACTTGCAGACGGATTATACATGAATAAGCTGACTTTCTGTCCTGCCCAGTCCAGGGGCCTGATCTCCCCAACTCCAAGTAGACCTGGCCTCTGACAGGGAAGACCCAAGTCCACTAAGGAGTAGTAGCCCAGGTCTTCATACGGCCACTATATCTGCCGCTCCATCCAGGCTGGAGATCTGGGCAGCCACACTTCAAGTATACACTGGTTTCCCACTGCTTCACAGACAGAAACTGGGTTATACAAGGGCCAAAAACGAGAGCATCGCCTTTTCACACTTTGAATTTGGCCGGCAATAAAAAATGGCAAGCAGAAAAGCGGAAGGGAGCCCATCTGCCATTTACGGCAATGTGGGATGACCCCCCCAAAAAAATACCTCTAAATATACATTTTTGCATGTGGTTGTGAATGAGGGAAACACCATGTACATAGCGATATAAACTTCAGGGTATCCATTCAGCAGAAAAGAAGACCTGTATCATTAGAAAGAACACACACATGCACCAAAGAGACCCAATTGCATAAATTTGCATAGGCTGACCACTATATATACTTAAGAAATTAGGAATGCTTTTTTTACACTTTAAACAGGATTACAATACCTGTCGTCGGAGCGGGGAAGACGGTGGTCGGGACACAGATGGGCCCGGCTTCGGTTCTCTGTGGTCCAGATTGTGGCTGGGTGCCTTCGGTGTCCCTGATCCTCCTCCGTGTGGTTTTTTTTTAAATCTTTATATAGCCCTGGACAGCCCTTGAGAAAGAGGAGAGCCCTCTGACGGGCTTTCAAGAAGAGAACTGTAAAAAAAATTGGCTACCCTCCTCTATTTGCCAATGGAAGTTCAGTGTGTCCCAACTGGTACACGCTAGGGAGCTAGGCCCCCAAACCTCCCCGTTAATTTTGTCTGCACCATTTTGTCGACCGCGTCCCTCTCTATTTCTTGCCCAAGTGGGTCCTATTTGCAAAACAGCATCCGTAGCAGCCCTCCAGTTGCATCACGAGAGATGCACTTGCTCAGATGGAGAGGACCCGGGCTTCCATGCTGAACCAGCTAGAATCCTGATGCTCGACTCTGAGTCTGCTCTTAAGAGATCATCTTCCCTGCCTGGTTGGGAGACAATCCTTCCATGACTATCCACAGAAGTTTGCCTGCGGTAACCAGAACCCTCAATGGCCAATGGACGTGATCGGAAGGTTGGGGCGCAGGTTGTTGCATCATCAGAATCCTGGGGGGGTCCAGATGAAGGGGGAATGGGAGTCAAGGTGGAGGGAATCTCGGAGGCGTGGGTCCCCCATTACTTCCCTCGACGCCATTACGGGGAAGTATGTCAAATTGAATTCTCCCTTCCTGGACTCAAGTAGGGTGAGAGAGGTGAATCTCAACCATCCTCGGTAAATCAAGAATCAGCCTGATCCGCACAAATGGGGACGCACAGTGAGAGAAACTGACTGCCACGCTCCATCCTTTGCTCACCGCGTTGAGTCTGGTGGGTCCTACCAGCGCCCTTCTGACACAAAGGCTATCTTCACGGCCTCCCTATCACCCCGTTCCTCTTCCCGGATCTGAAGCTAAAAGCCATCGGAAGACTGAAGGCAGTTCGGGTCCCGCGAATTTGTCATCATGGTGGAACACACCGCCTCCACGCCGTACGTGTCAGTGATGGACCAGTATGGCTACCAGATCGGGAAAGTCATCGGCCACGGCTCCTATGGGACCGTTTACGAGGCCTATTTTGCCAAGCAGAAGACGATGGTGGCCATCAAGATCATCTCTAAAAAGAAGGCTTCGGAGGATTATCTCACTAAATTTCTACCTAGAGAAATACAGGTTGTGGCTTGCATATTGCGCTGGTGGGAATATCTCTCGGGTCAATTTAGAAGGTGCATTTTCTTGCAACCACCAAAGCTGACACGTTTCAGAGATCTGAACGGATGAGTATTCAACAGAGGTGGCCATTTAGAGCAGTGGTCCCCAACCTTGGGCCTCCAGATGTTCTTGGACTACAACTCCCAGAAGCCTTCACCACCACCTCTGCTGGCCAGGATTTCTGGGAGTTGAAGTCCAAGAACATCTGGAGGCCCAAGGTTGTGGACCACTGATTTAGAGTATCCCCAGCCCTGAACGGCTCAACAGAGAGAATATGGTGCAGCCTGGAAGGAGACTCTGAACATCACCCAGAGATACCTTCACCTATGCCGTTGCTTCTCCCATTTCTTACAGGCTGTCTTGGTATTCAGAGCTTCCCAAGCTGGGTGATAACATGAAGTGACCATTGTTACTACAGTATTTATTATTGTTGTATTGATTGTTTACCTTTATATTTTACTTTGCCGCTAATGAGCTCGAGGCTCTCCTTTCCCCCACGTTGCCTCCAAAACAACGCTGCGAGTTTGATCAGGTTGAGAGGACCTGAACCAAGGTCACCCAGTGAGTTTTGGAGGGCCTCCAAACGGTGATTAGAAGCTGCGTAAATATGGCTTTGGGGTCACCGTTTGCACATGGTGGTATTTAACAGCACATGAGAGTTTAACTGGTCTTGCTGAGCATAGCATCTCGAGTGTACAATATTAATATTTTGGTTCCATTTTATTCTTGCTAGGACTAACATTTTAATCCCCATGCTACGCTTTGCGATGCATCCGTTCGTGCACTTAGCAAAGACAGCTGATCATTATTCTTTCTGCAATGCAATCAATATACCTGGGGCTTAAAACAAAACAGGAAATAAACCAGCACAAAGAGAAGGGTAAACAAGGAAGGAACCAGCTGTACTTGACAGGCCCACAGGTAAATTAAAGGCTCTTCCAGGTGGAGAACTCATTTCTACACTGACAGTATTTGTTCCGCCATCCGTACGACAGCCTTCTTGTCTGGCTTAGTGCAGAATTCTTTTTCCATAACTTTCTGCTACAGAAAGCTTGTTTGTTTTGCTTTCTAGCAGCGGTGGAGGTTTAGTGCTGTTCAGCTTTCCATTTGAAGTGGACTTCGCGGTGAGAAATTCCCAGTGGGAACTTTCCATTAGAACATAAAGAGGATAAAAAAACAAACCACACACACATACACGCAGAGCTCCTGTAGAGAAGTCGCTTTCTTAAAAGATTTCTTAAAGAAAATTTAAGTGGACGTTTAAAGAGAAGTTAGGCTGCAAAATCCGAGTAAATCTTGCACGTGTTTTATTCTTTAAAATATTTCCCCCTACACCTTTCTCCTTAAAAACGACCCCAGACAGCTCACACCATTAAAAGACAGTATTTAAAGCCAAAAATAATAGGATATAAATATTTAAAAGGATCAGACGAATACGACACTGAAAAATAGTCAACCAGAGCAACGCCCAAAGTGGTAAGGAACAAACTTGAACTAATTTGTTCCTCTGCTGATGAAACAATAAATGGAACATATATTGAAACATATACCCTTCTCTCAATAATAAATTAATGTTGACAGGCAGAACTTGGAGAAGTTACTTTTTAAAAACTTTGGCTTCCAAGCTGGAGTTGGTGGGTTCCGGATGTTGTACTAAAAAAAAAAGAGTAAATGTTCCATTCTGTTCATTTGATTATGAGAGGCATATTTCCCTTCATGGCCAGGCCTGCGGGTAAGTGAAGGGCCCTTCCAGGCGGAAGACCAGGTTTTGTCTTCTCTTCCTTGGCGCCAAAGCCGTGAAAACTTTACTGGGATTTGCAGCTTCCCTTCTCTTCCTGAGGGGATGGGAACCTCGGAAGAAGGGGTTCGTACGGTGGGACCGAAAGCCGTCCGTCCGTCTGTGTAACCGCACGTCTGTGGCTTCCTTCCAGGTGATGAAAAGCCTACGCCACAAATACGTGATCAGTTTCTACCAGGCCATTGAGACCACCTCCCGCCACTACATCATCATGGAACTGGCTCCCTGCGGTGACGTCCTGGAGTGGATTCAAAAGTCCGGCGCTTGCTCCGAGGCCTTGGCCGGGAAGTGGTTCTCCCAGCTGTCCCTGGGGATCGCCTATCTCCATGGGAAGGGCATCGTCCACCGGTAAGCATGGAGGGGGAAGAGAGGGGCAGCCATTGGTCAGAGGCAGCCCGCCGTGCCAACGTGTCGTTTCGCAGCACGCCTCCCGGAATCCCATGATTGGCTTTGTATGACTGGTGCAGATGCCATTTCAGCCGCTTTCTCCCACGCTGAAAGAAGGCTTCACCTGATGAATTTCTGCCTGCAATGGCCTGAATAGGGCTGCCAGATCCCTGGGCGCTGGCTGAAAGATCACGGAGTTGCTATGCCCTTCTCCGCCTGCAGGTGGGAAGACCGTTCTCGGGACAAACATCAGAGGAGTGGAAAGTCTGGGGACCCATCTCTGCCTTTCTTACCAGCTGGCGCCATGCCTTACGGGCTCAGGGCAAAGGGATTGGCATGTGGGCGGCGCTTGTTTCATTCCCAAACCTTGCCTGCCCTTCCTCTCTGACATCACAAGGACCTGCCCCTTTTGTGGGTTTTGGCCCCGGCATCTCAGGGAGTGAGATGCTGCTAACTTGATACGCCTTTGGTGCAAAGGATACAGAGTCCAGGTGGCAGGCGGCGCATTCAGCAGAGCTGAAGGGTTCAGGGAATGTATTCTCAAAGGCTTTCACATCCAGGATCCGATGGTTGTTGTAGTTTTTTGGGGGGCTGTTTGGACGTATTCTGAAGGTTTTTCCCCTAATCACCCCGTCTCCTGAAAAGGACAAAAAGCTGATCCCACAGCTACAAATACTGCTCAACTATCCCACACACTACACCAGAACACAGAGAGAGTTCTGACTCCTGTCCTCTGAAGATGCTGGCCACAGAGACTGGCGAAACGTTAGGAAGAAAAACCTCCAGAACACGGCCAAACAGCCCCAAAAACCCACAACAACCATTGGTTAGGGGAATGCCTGAATCCACTTCAGGTCCGCAATCATCACACCACACTCTTCCACAGACTTTTGCCCTGCCATTTTGAGATCATTCAAAGCCTCCCATCTGTAGTGCTTATTTGTCGTTGAGACACCCCACGCGTGGGTTCCAGCCACTGGTGGGAGAATCCCTACAGGGATTTCCAAATCAGAGTAACTTCTTCAAGCTCTTAACCTTGCCTTCTATATACACTTCTTTTATTTTTATTCTATTTTTTTAGGGGATGGGTTATGTTTCAGCTCTGGGTAGGACTGCGTGCGTGGATCCCCGTGAATAAACAGAATTCAGCCCAACTCAAAACAAAGGTGGCTTTAAGATTCAGTGGAAGCCTCCCGGATAACAACCGTCAAATCCTCTGTGGCTCAAAGGTCAATTACTGCCTGAGTCAAATGAGAAGGATGACTTCAATTATTACATAAGGAAACTTTCCAAGGAGCAAAGAGCATATTATGTCGGCCTTAGGAAGAACTGACTGCTGGATAGAGAGGGGACACCAGAGGCCACTGGTCTGGATTCTTTTGCCCTTAGCCTTTCTGGACAATTTATAGCAATCAACAGTTGCCACTTTTTCATGGCCGGTTAGGGAGGAAAGCTGCACCCGTTGCATATCTGCTCCATGCAAGGGGGAAAGGCACCGGAGTTTTGTGCTAGCTCATGAGCAAAGCCCGGAGGTGAAGGCGGAAAGGGTGTTTGGAATGTTATACCACTGCGAGATACAAAGGTTGACCTTATTGATGGCACACAGATCTGATTCTTCTTCCAAGAAAAGGGTGAAAAAACAAACAAACACTGGGCCTCTAAGCAGCCCTCGTGGTTCCCCACTCACCACAAGCTTCTCCTGTTATCTCTGATCACTGATCGGAGACAACAAGCTTTTCGAAGGCTGGAAACTGTTGTGCGGAGCAGCTACTGAGTTGGCAACAACAGACGTTTTATTGTATTTGGGCTTCCTTCTGAGCAAGGCATGCATGGAATTGTATGCTTACAGCTGGTATAGCTCAGAGGGTTAGAGGAAAACCGGGGCCAGGGGTTCGAATCTCCACCATGCCTCCGAGGAGATGGGACAATCGAGATTTCCCCAGATTGCATATGGCTAATGGGTTTTCCTGCCCTGCCAACGGAGTAGCTCTGGACAAGCTGCCTGTGGGTCCCTGAGCAGCAGCCGAAGGAGGGTGTGGGAAGCAACTTTTTTGGTTCTTTGTCCCAGAAAACCCTGGAATTTGCTGGAATCATCTTGATGACACACTGTTATTAATTTGTATGCTTGGTAAGAATTTGTTTCAGTCCGTAAGAATGGGATCACGTTCCATCCTGTACTCTTAGCTTACTGTTGTGCTGTCATGGATCCATCCGGTCCACTGGTGGGCTGTACCCCAGTGTAACTCAGTTTCCTCACTCCATCAGATGAGATCAGAGCAGATTTTTCTTAGCTCCAGGTGGTTCCTGCCCCTCCCCATTTCCATGTTGTACCATAAGCTGCTTTGCAAAGGTTCAATTTCAAACTGTGGGTCCATGTAGATTTTTCCTAATGGTCTGCTCAGACTGGCCACGATCCTCACTGTAGCACTTCAGACAGAGAGCTGTCTCCCATCCTCTCCCGTATTCCCGTTAGAGGGGCGCAGGATCAGACCTCATGCCCTTCAGACTCAACGCACTTATGCAATCACTGATTCCCTTCAGAGCCAGGAAACATTTGTCTTTTTATATGATGGGGTGTTTCAGCGTTTTGAATTTCTGGTTCCATTCTTGTAGCGGGGCGGCAGACGTGCAGAAATTCGCAGAGCAAAATTAGCTTCAAGTTCACCAGATTTGTTCAGCCCCTTTCTCTCATCAACTGCCACTTACGGCCTCAATAACTTTGTCCGAGACACCAGTATTAAAATATTTCCTTACTTACAGTGGAACAACAGATCAAACGGCTGGAAACATGGTCGTCTGACTTTCATCCACAGGCCTCAGCGGACTCACTTGACTGCCTCCGACAGACAAAGCGAGGGAAAGAGTTCAGAGGAGATGGGCATGGCTCTCTTGGAATTGAGTGTCAGGAAAGGCGCCATTGGTCACTGCTGGATGGAGTGACAGTCAGAAAAATCTCTACAAGAGAGGCAGCATACAAGGTTGCAATAGCTCCCCAGCTTAAGACAGGGCATCTCACAAACGTTAGGTAGGATATTTTAAACCCAGATTCCTGATCTTCAGTTTCCTCCCTTCCTTTTGACATTTTCAGGGACCTCAAACTGGAGAACCTTCTCCTCGACAAGCGCGAAAGCATCAAGATCTCTGACTTTGGCTTCTCCAAGATGGTGGCCGCCCAGGCGGCATCCTCCTCCACCCCTTCCTACCGCATGATGAGTTGCTTCTCCCACCTGAGCCAGACGTATTGCGGCAGCTTTGCCTACGCCTGTCCGGAGATCCTTCTGGGGCTGCCCTACAACCCCTTCCTCTCGGACATCTGGAGCATGGGCGTCATCCTGTACACCTTGGTGGTGGCCCACCTGCCCTTTGACGACACCAATCTCAAGAAACTCCTCCGGGAGACCCAGAAAGAGGTGACCTTCCCTACCCATCTCCAGATCGGCGAGGAGATCAAGGTGAGGAGATCATGTCTAGCCCCAAAAGAACCCTTGGAGACTACATCTCCCATGTGGGCTGGAGGGAGTCTGGGAACTGCAGTCCAAAAGAAAAGCATGGTTTGTTTTATTTTTTGGAAAGCTTTCTCTTTGGGTGTGGATACATGGATTTGGGAGAGAATGAGATGCGTCCAATCTGGCAGCCTACGTCTTGGGGTTCATTTTTGTGGCTTCGGGGCTTGCCATCGAGACGTGCTCTGGAGCACTCTCGTCTTTTGCCCTGGGGTGTGTGTATGTGTGTGCTGCTGTGGCTGGAATCCATGTCTGAGCCTTTTAAATCTCCACCTGGTCCGTCAGGCACAATTTCTCAAACCTTGCTGAGTGGCTTCCCAGGGAAGGCCCCCATTGGTCACCGCTGGATGGAGTGACAGTCAGAAAAGTCCCTCCCAGCCCCACCTACAAGAGAGGCAGCATACAAGGTTGCAATAGCTCCCCAGTGTAAGACGTCTTTGACGTCAGCCCTTAAAATCTAAAAAGAACTGGAAGCCGACACCCCAGAGGTCCCGCTTGCAATAACCAGTATGTCTCCGTACGCTGGTGGGAAAGAGTCTCCCGTTGGCAGAAAACGGATGGGAGTGCCCCCGTTTTGCCAAAACAGGTCCCGTCCCATTCCTGCTGCAAGAAGGCTTATGGCCACCTGTCGAGTGTCATCCTCTGCCACCCAGAGTAGACCATTGGTCTAGATGGGCGGGGTATAAATCTAATAAAATAAAATAAATAAATCCTGGATAACAATCAGTCAACCTATCTGGCTGGTCCAACCTGAACCTCTCCACCTACCTTGAGCCTCGAGGCAAGATCAGGGGGTGGCAGGAACGCTTTGCTCGGTTTCTGCCTCTTCCGAATGCCAGCTCGGTTTTCCTCCTCGCTCCAGGTCTGCCTCGCGCTTTCTCCTCTCAGGGCTCAGCAACATTTTAATGTTTAGACCTACGATTCCTATCATCCCCCCCCCCAGCTAGGATTTTGACTGCAGGATTTTGGGATTTGTTTTCTGGAATATTTTTTTTCTCCCCTTAATTCCCAAGTTTTTCTTATCAGAAATCTTGTTTCGCCGTATAGCTCAGGGGTTTCGTCATCCTCATCATCTTAGAGTGGCAGAGCTGGAAAGCAACCAGTGGATCAATGAGTCTTAGCCCCCCCCCCGTCAAGGAAGCACTGTGGGGAATCGAACCCCCAACCTCTGGTTCTGCAGCCAGAGACCTCAACCCCTCAGCTATCCAGGGAGTTTGATTCCCCACAGTGCCCCCTTGATAGGGGCGCTGGACGAGATGATCCATGGGGTCTCATCCAGCTCTGAAGCCTGTTTATTTTTTTAAAACTATTTTTAACCCCATCTTTCTCCTTAAAAGGACCCAAGTGGGCTGATGATGATTTTAACAGATCGGTCAGTTAAAAATATCCCAACCCCCTTAACAAGACAGCACCTCGGTGAAGATAATATGTTTTTCTTGTTGTAAAACTAGTATTTTTTTTTATTACTGCTAAAACTAAGAGGGACCTTCTTACAACCTTTATTTCCGTCAGCTGCCTCTTAAGGTGCTGGATTACACTACCCATTCGCCCCAGATGCAATGACATGTGCCTGTGATGAGTAGTGTATGCCAAAGTGACTGCAGACTGTTTCCAATACCTGCAGCTTCTAACCTGCCCTTCCTATATTATTTTTTAAAAATTAATTAGTCATTTCTAAAGAATAAAAAAAGACAACCGACCATATTACAAATAGTAAATACAAAGTTATTCCCCACAATTCTCCACAATTCTCCAAATCACATATATACCATTCCCCGTCACTTTTTAAAGAAACTAACCTGCCCTTCCTGTGCTGCACCCGTGATTCGCCTAAATCGAATTCTGTACAAATTGTGAAAAAAACCCACAAAAATTTGCAATTTTGCATCTTGATGCTGTCAATCGGGAGCTTTGGGATATTACACGCACACACACAAACATGATTAAGAAGATCTTGGGGTGGGGAGTCTTTCGGACAACAGCTTCCAAAAGTCCGAACCATGTAGCTGGCGGGGGATGATGGATGTTGTAGTCCATCTATCATCCGAGCGTACGAATTTGATGCACGTCGTTACCGTCTGCGGTTGTCCTTTTCGGGAGAGATGTAAGCCGCTGCCATACCTGCTCTCTCTCTCTCTGTCCCCCCCAATTAAAAATTGCAGGACTTGGTTCATCGGATCCTCCGCCCGGCTTCCAAGCGGCTCAACATTTTGGAAGTACTTAAAGTCCCATGGGTACTCAAGTATTTGGCGGAGAAGCCCACCACGGAGATGAAAGCTCTGGAAGCCATCTGTGGCCCCCGAGTGACCGAGGGGAAGACCACCACCCCCAGCACAAAGTCCCGCTCCCTGACCTTCACGCCGGATAAGAAGAAGGCCGCCAGCCGTACGCGGAGCACCGGCCAGATCAAGGGGGCGAAAAACACGGAAAAAAACAGCTGAGGGGGCAGGTTGAAAAAAAATAGAAATGGGACTCTTTTACGTCGAAAGCCTTTAAGCCCAAGTTTTCCTAGCTAGACCCCTCACCTTCGGTGGCTCGCCTTATTTTTAATGGGGGAGGGAAGAGGACGGAGGGAAACGGACCCAGAGAGATGGGGGTGCATAGGTGAACCCCAGAGGAAAAAAGCGAGCAAGAGTGGATCCATTCAAAGCCTTCACCCTAATTTGGAGATGGGGGGGGGCTCCCTCCGATTTGTACACGACCGCCCGGGAGGAGAAATCCGAGTTGGAAAAAAAAAAGAAATATTAAATCAAAGACAGATCTTTCTAAAAGTCCGTTTGGGCCACCGGAGATCCAGTGACTTGTCGCGGCTTGGCTATAAGCTTGGTCTAAAGGGACGGGTCTGGATTTCGGGGCGAGAGGTCTCCGTTCTGATCCACATCCCCACCAGATCCTTTCCCTGCTTCCGTGTTCGTTTTGGGGCCCTGGCGCTGGGGATTCTGGCAGCCCGAGCCGGCCGCGAGGAAACCTAATACGAAGGCTGGCGAGATGGAGGGCTTTTGTGGTGTCCACCAATCTCAATGTATGTGTTGCACACACATCTCACCGGGGGGGGGGGAGGACCAAAAAACGAGTCAATCCAGCTTCCCTAGTGCTTGCTACGGACGTGGCTAGAAGCCTCGAGTTCTAATTTGCCGTAAGTTCAGTAGATGGCCATACTCACGCCAACCTCTCAGCCTCCGTTCAGTCACCTGAGATACGGGGGGCTAATAATACTGGCTCACCATTCAGGCTTTGCGTTAAGGGTGACCGGTGGATGAGATGTAAGGGTACCCGTGAAGTCTTAAAAAGGACCATACAAAGGGTATGCATTAGCACTAAAACAGGGGATTGTGCCTCTAATCAACAAACCCACTTTCTCATTACTACAGCACCTATTTGTGTCTCATTTCTCTTTAACACCTTCACAATTGTGTGTGTTATACACAGCTCCCCGTGCTTCCCTCTAGCCATTATGCACACCTACCTTCCTTCTCCCCCGGCCAACCGCCCCCAAATTTTTGAAGGTCCTGAGTTCACTTTCTAAAATCATGCAACCACATGGAAATCTCGCCCTGCTCCGACAAGTTCAGAGCATGTGCAGAGGTCCGCAATGAAAACAACAGACCATACCGGATCATGTACAACCTGCAGGTCAGAAGCAATCGTTTCACAGGGCACAGGATTAATTTAAGGGACTGGCAGCCACAAGAAAAGGGACACAGATGGTTTTACACATTTACGGAAGGCAGGCTTTTGGCAAAAAGAAAGTTCGATAGAGCCTCCATGTGCAGTGATGGTATACCTTGGGAGCTGGTGTATCGGGGGAGAGCGCCAGCAGTGGAAGGCTATATAGTCTTTATACCCAGCGAAATCCAGGAGTAAAAATTCCGGATTGAACCAGTTTTCCATTCCAGTGGGGCCCTTCTTTCCCTGATATTCAGCCTAAATCTCGCTTCCTATTCTGCCTCAATCTGGCTGTTGCAGCGAAGATCAGGCAGAGGATAAAGTTCTGGGTGACATTATTTCCGAACTTCATAAAGTTCTTTCCTTGGACTACAGCCCCCAAGTCTCCAATGTGGCTGATGGATCTGGTCAACTCTGCCTCCTTTCTCTTCGACGACAGAAACAGTAGGCTGTCTTTTTTTTCCGAGCCACCTTTATTCATTGGGGACCGAGAGGAACAGGGTTAAAGGCCACTCTAGCAAGTGTGCGTGTACAGGGATCTCCTTTGTGTCCCCCTCCCCACCGATCCCAACTCCTGACCGCAAGTCGATTTAAAATAAAAAGAAGAAGAAGACACCCCCAAGACAAGAGAGGAAGAGCTTAAAAAAATTAGCAGATTAGCACAGCAAGTGTAAAAAGAGAAAAAGACATGTAAACATCGAACCCCAAGCCACGTTAACAGACACACTGCTCATCCGACTTGACAAAAACGTAGTACCTGTTACTCCCCAGCCCTAGCAGCGCTGTGATTCCTCGACACACACACCCACCCTCCCTCCCGGATGAGAATCCTCTCGCCTTGGCACCATAAAACACCACCCACCCCTTCACCCCAGACCGCCGTATTCATTTTCACGTTGGGGGGCGGGGGAACGCTGGTGGTGGCAGGCCACATCTCCCTAATCAGTATCAGAGGGGTGGGTGGCAAAGAAAGGCCGGGGGGGGGAAGACTCCCCCATAGGAATGTAACTTGAAAAGCATGGTGACTTTCCCCCCACCTTAGGTGCCACGCTTGAAAAGATTTTGGGGTGCCCCTACCCCACTCCATGTTTCCAACCTTGCCGGAAAACAGGTGAGGATCATGTGACGGATGAAGGCGGGTCCTAAATTTGTGGGATCTCTCTCGAGGCCCCCGTGTGATGCCCCCCCAACCCCACAACAATACAATCTGTTCATATATATAGATATATGTATATATAAATCTGTCTATAAAACTCTTTACATTCGGCACATAAGGTCACGTCAGGCGGGGTGTCTCGTTTCGCCACCCCCTCCTGCCCTCTGGAATTGAACTGGGTGGGTGGGGGGGGTGGAAAGGTCCTCTCCCCTTCCCCTCCTCTGGAAAAAAACACAGGAAAAGGAGACAGGAAGGCAGTGCCCCCAAAATGCATCACGACACCCAGGCGGCCAGCTGCTTCATTTCCTCGTCGTCGTCATCCACGGCCGTCGCTGGCACTTTCGAGGCTGGGGGGGGGGGAAGGAGAAAAATCAGAGCTCAAAGGGGATAAAGGCTGGCCTTTTCTGGTTCTCCTCTGGATTCTGGCCCCCATTGGGGGGGAATTTTCAGAGTCTGGGGCCGAAGAAGGAACACCTCTTTTCCCCCATACAGTGGTGCCTTGCTAGACAATGATAATCCGTTCCACTGAAATCGCTGTTTAGCGAAATCATTGTCTAGCAAAAAGCATTTCCCCATTAGAATGCATTGCAACCTGTTTAATGTGTTCCAATGGGGAAGAATCATCGTGGTCTAGCAAAGATCGGCCACAGGAAAGCCGCTTTGCGAACTGCCAGTCAGCTGTCTAAATCACTGTCTTGCGAAGCTTAGGTCCCAAAAACACCTGTTTTGTGAGCGTGGAGGGAGCTGTCAAAATCGTTGTCTATCGAAAATTGGTTTGCGAAGCAAGGACCAACATTGTCCAGCGAAATTCCCCCATAGGAATCACTGTTTTGCGAATCGCTATAGTGATCGCAAAAAGTCAATAGTGAAAAAACTGTCATGTGGGGTGACTGTCTAGCGAGGCACCACTGTATTAACATCCTCGTTTTGGGAATTTCCAAACTTTTCTGTAAGTTTCAGTCTTGCTCCTAAGGCTTCGTTACGAGCAGTGAGCGTTTTAAACGAAAACACGTTGACTCTCCTGACGGCAGAACACAGTCCCAGAAATGAAATTTGGCCCTTGAGATAAAAAAGGTTCCCCCCGCCTCGATCTATGGGGGCGTTTTGGTCAGGGCCACTGGTCCCCAGCGTCAAGATTTCCACTACCGTTGCACCGCACTGATCTCTCCCCCCACCCCACCCCGTCCTGGAGGTCTCTGACGGCTAAAACCAGCCCCATTGTTAGTACCACTAAGTGGTAAACCACTTCTGATTACTGCTGGATCAAGTTCTATAGTTTAAGCCTCTGGCTCCGGAGTCAGAAGTTGGGGGTTCGATTCCCCCACTGGGCCTCCCTGATGGGCTGGATTGAATGATCCCACAGGGTCCCTTTCCAGCTCTGCAAATCTAAGGTTATCATTATTATTATTTCCTCCCTAGAAAACGCTGAAAAGGGTTGTCCTATGACACATAACAATGGTTCTTATTCAGAGCCTCTGACCATGAAACCTGCAGAACGCTTGAGCTACAGGGACCTCCGTTCGGCTCAGACCCCAGATGGGCCCCCCAGCTACAACAAGACCCTTATTCCCGTCTCTGCCCCCACGTACCTGGAACCCCGGGAAGGCGAGAGGCAGGCACGCTGGGAAGTTCTGGGGTGGGCTCCCCGACATTCAGCAATTCCTTATCCAGATCTTCCTGTTCCATTTCCTCCAACTCAGCCAGCAGTTCGTCCTAAGATTGACAAAGAAAAGCATAAAAATGGCGAACGGGGGCTCGGGCATTCCCCCGCCGCTCTACCTTTTTTGGGGGAGGGGGTAATTTGCATGGTTTTGCAAGCTTAAAAGAGGGACCCCTTTGCATATGTCTCCAAGGCAGAACTCCTGTCTCCCGGAAGAGGGACACCCCCCATCCGTTACCTCGTCGACATCATCTCCGAAGCCGACCGGTTTAGAGATGGCGTCTGAGATTTGCTGAGCGATGTCCTGCTGCTCTGTGATTTCGGCCATCAGGTCGTCCACTTTGTCAATATCCCTGGAGAAAGCAGGGGTGGGGATGGAGGGGGGAGAGAAAAAGGGAGAGTCTCTTCATGGGGGCACACAAAAAAATCACCGGGTGGAAGGGTATGACGCCGAGGGAGCTGAAAAGGCCCCGGGGTTGGAGAAAAGTTGGTCTGAACTCGATTCAAAACATGCAATGGCAGAATCGGAGGGGACCTCAAAGGCCCTCTAGTCCAGCCCTGCCAGTGTCGGATATCCACAGCTGAATGAAAGAGAGCCACACACTTTGGGTTTATATTCTGTCTGTCTAGCTTAGCACCAGTAAGTTTTTCTTCATGTTTAACTGGTCTCCTTCCTTGTTGCTTGAATCCACTGGTTCGGTTCTTACTCTGTTAATAAGCAGAAAAGGAACCACCTAGCATTCCTTATACGGCTTCCGTTTTCAGATCTCTTCCCCCCCCCCCCCCACCGGTTGCCTTCTTTTTGATCCGTTGCAGCTTCTCCAGATCCATCAGAAACTCTGGGGCCCCAAACTGGACACGGGACTGAAATCCTGTGGCACAGTTAAGCAAAAGATGTTAACTGTGAGCAGTGAATTGCTGTATGTCAGGAAATCTCTACAGGCATTCTTCTCTGTTCACACTACTCAGTATGCAACAGAGAAAGTCTACTCCGATTTCTTAACTTAGGGCAATTTGACATGAAGAGTGACACCTTTTCTGTAGAATGGAATTGTACAGTATGACCCCTGTATCCTCAGAGGATTGGTTCCAAACCCTCCCGCAGATGCTGAAAACCGTGGATAATAGCAAACACTATACAGAGCATGGTAAATGGGGAAAAATCTAGAAAAAAAGTATTTTCACATGTATTGCCAGAACTGGCCACTAGATGGAGCCAGAAAGCTTGTTACGAATTCTTCAATAAGGATACATAGCATGCTCTCTGGCTCCTTCAAATGGCCAGTTCTGGTAATTACATTGTGAAAATAGTATTTCTAGTTTTTTTTAAATTTAATATTTTTAGATGGTGGATAAGCGAAACTGCAGATCCCAGTCCTGCGGATACAGAGGTCCTTGGGCTGGACTCTGTACTTCTGTTAATGCAAACCTTAATTAACCTTATTAGCCTTTTCCCCCCTACAGCATTGCACTGTCAACTCATGCTTGCTTTGGGTTGAAGCTTGCAAATGTCTTCCTGAGTTGCAGCATTCCCAAGCACTCACTTTCACTGGTTCACCAGGAAGAGGAGGCAGTGCCCAACGGCCTGAGCTGTATTGCCAGCCCTCTAGGCTACCAGATTCCTGCCACGGTATACCCACATGTGTTGATGGGCTTCCTTCATAGCCCGGGCCGCATCCGACATGGTCTTGAGCACTTCGGTGTTGGTGGTGGCATTCTCCAGCGACTCCCGCTGGAACTCGATGGTCGAGAGGGTGCCGTCAATCTGCGCCAGCTGCTGCTCGTAACGCTTCTTCCGCTTGAGGGCTTGAAGAGCAGCTAAAATCAAGAAAGAACGAGAGGACCCCACACAATCAAGATAAATTCAACGTGGTGTTATTCTCCACACTTTCCACAACCCCATTTCAGGACACCTGATGCTTCTGAGATCCTCACAGGAAGAGCAAAAACCAAGCACCGGCTCAAGTTTCTAGACCTCATGGTGACAAAGAAGACCTACTGAAGACCAGCCATCGGCAGTGCCTATTCAAACTGGGGATCCGGGAGATGACCTGTTGTGACTCTTTTTCCCACGGCTAAAATGATGCAAATCAAGGGAAAGATTCAAACTGAGCACCTTTGTGTAATTTAACCCACCTTTTAGAACATAACCTTTGAAGGTATGTATATATTTTTTAAAAAGGGAGATAGAAAAGAACGTCACAATGGTCAAGGCATCCCCCGTCCCCCCCAGAAGGAGCTGAAAGAGAGAGAGAGAGAGAGAGAGAGAAACGACGATAGCCATGAACAACCCCAGAAGGACTCTTAAGAAAAGATATGTGGAAAGTTCATCCTTGCTCCTGGGAACTGTTTGCAAAAAAAGTTGAGCCTTCCCATCCAGGGGCACTGTACCCCTTGAATATCCGTCACTCGGTAGGAACAGCAGGGGAAGTCTATGGTAGTTATCCCTTTGATGCCAGCAGAACAGATGGCCGGAAAAAAAGAATTTAGTAAATTTAACTCTTCTTCCTGTTATTAAATTACACCCTAAGAAAAACACAGTTGGCGGATGCCTCCAACAGCGCGAGCAGAGGCCCAGTTCCAGAGAGTAATAAAGACGCATTAGTCATGATTAGTTTCACTTTCCAAAAGGAGAACATTAATCCTCTACAAAAGCTCACACTTCCACTCGTTGGCCTTCCTTCCAGGCAACAGGTTGTCTGCCGAGGGACACAGCATGCGGCTAAGTTCCCTTTTTTTGTTTTGTGAGCCCCAACTTCAGGACCTTTTTCACACCCTGGAGCAGGGGGACAAGAGGCAGGAGAAAACCGCCCTGGGATCCGGCCTCTTTCTACCTTCGTTGGGAAACTTTTAGGATCTTCTCTCCTGCCGTCGCCTTTCGTGACCGCCAACCAGCGCTACTGGAGAGCTCCGTGGGGTTGAAGTCTCTGGAGCTGCAGAGCCAGAGTTTGAGAGTTCGATTCCCCCCACGGAGTGCTTCCCAAACAGGGGGCTGGACTGGATGATCCCATGGGGTCCCTTCCAGTTCTGTCATACTGAGATGATGCCTACAAGAATGATCTCACTGCTTCCTATGGACGGCTGTCTTCTTGAGATACTTCGTCGCCCTCTTTTAGCTGCCCCTCTACTATGACAAATCCTTTCTGATTGGGAAAAAAAGGAGAGTCCATGTTCCCCTTGTCTGGCCCAGACCCCCAGCTTGACGCATGCGTCCGGCCGCTTTCCAGCCTTCCCCCCTTCTCCCCCCCTGACCTCTTTTGTTCTTGGTCCCATGTTTCTTGGCCGCCTGGAGTTCCTGCTGGATCTTCTGCTCCAAGAACTCCTGCTTCTTGACCAGCACCTCCTCAGTCTCCCGCAGCTTCTGGATGGCCTCCTGTGGGGTAGGGGCTTTCGCTTTTTTACCTGGGAAAACAGGATTGGGAGGAGGGTAGAAACAGGCATAGGATGACTAACCCACACCCCCCACTCAGAGGTTTCCACCCAGCCAGAACAGGGGGGCCAGGGAAAATAGGCTGGACTACAACACCCATCCGCTGGAGAGCCAGAAGGGTAGAGAAGGCTGGGAGCTAACGTGATCTGCCTTAAAACACCAGGGACTAGCGCCCCTTGCAAGCCAGAGAGCAGTGCATTGTGGGCTTTTCCCAGCATCCATGGCCAAACCAACCCATGGGAACCCATCTGCCCCCCTCTGGCTCCAAAATGGAGGTGGGAGGGACTCCAGCCCCACACCCCAGAACTGGGCACTGGGAAAAACACAGGGGAAAAAAAAAGATCTACCATCGCCTCTCCAGAAAAAAAATGTCACCGAGCTTTGGAAGCAGGATCCAGCCTATGTTTATTTCTAGAAAACAGAAAATTCCCATATTGCCTTCCCTCCTTATTCAATGTATTTTCCTCCTCTTTCCAATGGGCTCCTCCCCTTTCCTGGCCTCCCCCCCGGCAACCACTTGGTTGCTCCCACAGCGTTCACCATCTCCAACGGCGGTCGGGCGCTACCACGTCCCTCCCGGGGGGGGGAACATGGGAAAGGGAGATCTTACCCTTCCCGAAGAGCTTCCCCAAACCACTCATCTCGGCTGGTCGGGAATTCACTGAGTTTCCTCTTCCGGCTTCACCCACCCATTCCTTCCCCTCCTCCCCTCCCTCCTCTGGTCACATGACGATGAAGGGGGCGGGGCGGCGCCTTGCCCAAAGGGGATACAGTCATAGTGGTTCTCTCAAGAGACAACCGGTTGCTGATCGCAGTCGCTGGAACAACATCCTCTGCGGGGAAGAGAGGAAGGGTGGAAGGGGATTCGAACACAGGGCTTTAAAATAAATCATGAGAACAGCAAAGGGTCCTATGGCGGCCTGAAGGCTATCAGGCTTTTATTCGGTATGTGCATTAAAGGACTGCAGCTTGCTTCTTTGGATGCATTATAGTCTTGTGTAGATGATGATGATGATGATGATGATGATGATGATGATGATGATGATGATGATGATGATGAAGATGAAGATGAAGACGAAAACCTTGTGTCACCTTAAAGACTGTTATATTTTAATGCGAACTTTCATGGGCAAGTCCATGTCTATAGACACATGAGGTGAAGTACAGAGTCCAAACAGGCAAACACTCATGCCCAGCTTTACGATACAGCGGTGTACGGTTGCATTTCACACGTGCCATAATTTATAATAACCTATGTTTGGTGTTTAGTACTTCTGAAGTCTGGTTTTGTAAGCATTCCCACAAGAGACAGAAAACAAGGTGAGCGCATAAAAAAGTGGGGAAAGAAGGTTGTGGGACAGCCCTATAGTGGTGAGGGGAACAGAAGATGGAATTTCAGGGAAATGCAAGAGGCGAGACATGTTGGTGGTCAGTTAGCGACCATTAAAGGCCATTTCTGGGGATGACAGATAGAGATTTAAATAGTGGTGGTTAAGAAAAATTCTTCATTGCTGTCAAGTTGCTTCTGACTTACGGCGATCCTATAGATGAGTGACCTCCCAAGGTCCTGACAGGCTCTTGCAAACTGAAGGTCATGGTTTCCTTTACTGAGTCCGTCCATCTCATGTCCGGGCTTCCTCTTTTCCTGCCGCCTTTCCCTTTTCCCACCATTCTCGTCGTTTCCAGTGAGCCTCATCTTCTCAAAGAGATGTACATGAGCTGCAGATTGTGAAAAGTCATTCGTGACTAACGAGGGGAATATATCCGACGGAAGAAAGTATTGATCTGACTTCAGGAGAATGGAAAAGAATGGCCCACTGATTGATAGACAAACCTGTTTCCCCATTGTGAAATATTGTTTACCGTTTGTGAAGCGGGATTGAGGACAGAAGAAGAAGCCGTAAGGTAGTTAACACATGCAAACTGATTAATGTGTATAGTGGCGTTGGAAAGTCTAAACGTTGTTTAAGCCAACAGTCAGGGAGTTGAACCTCTGGATGTATTCTTGCCTGGCTATTTTTCTTTGGAATCTGTCTGATATTCCAGTCTTCAAAGACAGCCACCTTCAGAGATGGAGGGTCTGGATCTGTCCCCCTTTGATTTCTAAGCCCTGGTGAACAATGACTGTTTTCTTCTTTCTTTCTTTCTTTCTTTCTTTCTTTCTTTCTTTCTTTCTTTCTTTCTTTCTTTCTTTTGTGTTGAGACTGGCCGACTGGCCTGTGTCTCCAATATACAACACAATGGGCTGTTCCTCCTGGCCACAGATGGGCTATTCCATTGTAAGATGAGCCAGTGTACCTGACCCTCCTTTTCGGAGATCATCCCCGCGTCCCTGCCTGGCTGGGCTGATCTTTTCCCCCACTTTGTCGAAAAGAAGTTTGAGAAACAGTTTTGTGGTTAAATCCTCAGATTTTACAGCCGCGGCCTGCTGGGCCTGAGCAGATCCAGCTGTATTCTGTACCATGGGAGAATAATGGTCTTTGGAGTGCCTTTTGAGTAGATGTTGGAGGAGAAGGAGCCGTGGATCAAGCGATTCCAAGCAGGAGAGAAGAGCGCTTCTCTGTCCACTTTGTGGTTGCAGAAGTTGAGTCTATCTAGACAATGGGACCCGGGTGGGAGTTCCTGAATGCACCAGGCGGTTCCCTGGAGAAATCAAAAGGCCTGTCACGGGCAGCGAATCTCCCTTCCCTGCCTAGATTTGACTTGCAAAATCCTTTATGGGGACAATTTATTGTTTCCTCTTTTTTTTAAAATTTTAATCAACTACAAACAAATATCTAAAATACAATACAGACATCCCAAACCCTCCCCCCCTTTGAGGACAGAGATTCAGACCTCATTGCATCCCAACTTTTCCAAATTCCAGAGAGCACTGAAAGCAAAAAAAGGAAAAAACAACGCCCATCAATCATTTTGCCCTATCTTCAAATCTGTCCCTGGGCCCAAGCATGTGTTAAGTTCCAACTTTGTTTTGCATAGTCTCTTAGTTGATCTCGTAGCGCTTCTGATAATATATCTAATTCTGTAATGTCCAACAGCTTCTTCAGCAGCTCCTCCATTGTAGGTATGTCTTCACTTTTCCATTTTTGGGCCCAGAGTAACTTAGCTGCTATCAATATATACATCAAACAATTTTTGATTTTCTTATCAGTAACTTCTGGCATAATATTTAATAATGCTATTTCGGGTTTAAAGTTTAATTTCTTTTGAATGATTCCTTTTATTATTTCCCACAACTGTAACCAATAAACCCTGGCTTTTTCACATGACCACCACATAGGGTAATAAGATCCTACTTTTTTTTTTTACATTTCCAACAGATATTACTGCTACCTTCTGACATTTTTGCCAGTTTTGTAGGAGTATAATGCCATCTATAAAACATTTTGAGAATATTTTCTCTTAAATTTACTGGCTTAATCATTTTATAACAGTCTTTTGGGACGATTTATTGTTTTCCAATGCATTTCTCCCCCCCCCCCTTGGCTTGGCTTCCTATTGGAAAATTCGCACGGAAACCGGAAAGAAGAAGCTGGGGGCTCTTTTCTCATATCTCTTTGGACCAAGCCAAGGCACGTGACGAAAGCGTGGGCGGGAGGGGCCTTGGACGGGATGGACAGGGGAGAAAAAAAAAATCATATGACGTGACGTCATCCCACTCTTTTTCTCTCACCCCTCCCGCCGTATTTTCTTAAAGGAACCACGCCCCTCAATCATCTCTGATTTTTAAAGGATTTGTATCATCCCCCTAGGAAGTGCTCCATTTTTTTTTGGTTTGTAATAGGAACTCGCAGTAGCTTTCCACCCTGCTGTGGCTTTTATAAAACACCCTCCCCCATTTCATTAATTTGGGGTTCAAAGGTTTCCCACCACCACCCAAGCAGCCCCTTCCCCTTATTTTTCCTGGTTGTGATCCTGCCTCTTTCAAAGTTTCAGGCTGTTCAGATATTCAACAGGTGCAGCCTTTCACTCCACTGCCTGCTCCCCTTCCCTTCACAGGGGGGAGCAACTGTCTGCTTCCCCCCCCATGAGGGCTGCTGGGGAAATCTGGTGTGTGTGCATGATGGGAATTGTAGTCCGACAATGCAGGGACATGGAGATGATGGGAGTTGTAGTCTGCACACTGGAGAGTACCAGCTTCAGGTGGGAGACATGGGAGTGGACCCCTTTCTTTCTTCCCCCTCTATAAACAAGCCCAACGTTTTAAGAGGAAGGAATTTTTAACCCCCTAGTAGTATTTTGCCGTCAGTTCTGCCATATGACGCCTTGCGTCAACTTTGGTTCATGCAAAACCCATTCTCCATTTTGCTTTCCTGGGGGGGGGGGATCCGGCATCCCATTTGGGGCGGTTGTTGAACTCTTTGCCTTCCTCCTTTTCTCCTGATGAAAAAATCCTGGAGAAATGAAAGAAAGTCCTCATTGTTTTTCCGTAACTTTTTAGGGATCCAAAAAAATGTATTGCTCCACTTTGAACAGTGTAGGTTGTTTTTTTTCCCGTCGAGCCCTGCCAAAGGCCACAACACTGAAAAAGGTGTCATCGTGGAACATAAACTAGCTCCTGATCACGTACAGAATATATACTTAGACTGGCGGTAAGTACAACACAGTCCAGATTGCCACACAGTTAAGGACTACGAGCACCAGAGATTGTGCGGGCTAGCTGAATTCATCCCTGGCATCTCAGTTTTCATCTTTGTTTTAAAATCAAAATATGTGTCTACTTTACGTACTATTACTTCAGACCCAGATATCAACTTAGTCTGGCTGATAATGACAAGAACAATAATAATCTTTGTACTGCGCAGCTAGAAGGGACCCTATGGATCATCCAGTCCAGCCCCTGTCAAGGAGGCCTGAGGGGGGGAATCAAACTCCCAGCTAGAGACCTAAACCCCTGAGCTAAAAATCACAGTAAAAATTTAGGGACATAAAGTAAATTCTCCTTGGACAGTGTTTTTCACTCTACCTGCTTTCTTCATCTGTTGTGAACCAGTTTTTAGTTCCAGTTTCGGGATATCAACGAAGTCAGCTCATCTGTAAGTCCTTGATGGCAAAGTTCTGCCTTTTGAGCTAGAAAGCTGTCTTTGATTTGTTTGCCACGAAGTGGAAGCCAACTGGGCAAGCTTCCCTACATCACAGAGTTCTGCACAAATCTGAGCCAAGCGTGCTGTGAAACTCGGAAAACGTCTCCATGCTTTTAGCGCTGCGCACGACAAGGACTTGGCCGCCACAGAGAACGGTTCAGACGTTCTGCGCAAGTTCCGACTGGTGGTTGAGCTGCATTTTCTTTAAGGTCTGTAGGGAGATGGGGAGCAAATGGGAGCAGGATCGGGACAAATCTCTTTATGATGCGTTGAGGCCATTTGCGCACAGATTAGGGAATCGGGTTGCAGGAAAACGCACGAATGGTTTATTTATAATGTCCAAACACCTCGACACGTTCTAGGTTCTAGATGCGTCAAGGAAGGAAGGGAAGAGGCCAGCTTCAACAAACTCTCAGGAAGGAGCGAAGGCTTCCAGGCCGTGGTTAAGGAGGGAAAGATTCATGCCATTGGGGACAAGAATACATGTGACTCCTAGGCAGATGCAAAAGAGAGCCAATCAATCAATCAATCAGTCTGACAGATCTCCCTGCCTTCTCTTCTCCTCACAGACATAAAAGTTGCTTATGCGGACTCCAATCATTGGCCCATCGGATCGAGCCCTGTCAAGAGCAGTGATTGTTGGCAAGTCTTGGGGTCCGAGTCTCAAGTCCGAATCTTTGGTACCAAGAGCTGAGTTCGAGTCTTTGGTACCAATTCCTCCTCAGAAAGAAAGGGAGAAGGTGGGTGGGTTCTGAGTCGAGTCACCAAATCATTGGGGGGGGGGAACCAAAACTGAGTCGGGTTCGAGTCCCTGGTGCGGCTTAAAGCACGACCTGGCAATCTGGCCTTCCTTGATCCCACTCCACCCCAAGGACCCACACCTCTTTTGTCACAACACCCTGATCTGGTGTTTTCCCAATGTTTTGAAAAATAAATCTCCCTTCCCATCCTGAAAAGATCTAAATTCCTTATTTACGGCTTATTTACTAACAGAACGGCAGTGTTGGAAGGGACCCTCCGGATCAGGGCACCACGGGGGAATCGAACTCCCAACCTCTAAACCACCAAGCTATCCAGCAGTTCAATTCACGGGGCAATTGGACACCATCCTTTTCGAAAGTGCCTCCCCCAATGAATGTTACCTAAAATTGACTCAGGCTCTGAGGCCGAAAGGGATTTTTTACCGCTTGGCCTGATGAGAAACGATCTTGAGATGCTCAGGTTTACCTGGAATGGCCCCACCTGAAACCTAGAATATTCTGGCATGCACAGAAGACGTTGGTGTGGTGCAGATGCGTCCCTTCCTCTTTGGGGAAAAATGTGTGAGAAATAGGTCCTCGTGAAAGCCGGTCATTTTACTTCCTGACGGGCAAACTCGAAGGCGCTAGTCCGGATTGGGACTGGGTTCAAGGCAGAGCCATGGAGGGTCCCGTGCAAATATGTTATGGAAATGTTTGCACCAATGTATTCTGCTTTTGAATGTTACGGGTTGCTCCAGATACCTAATTTGCTAACGTCATAAATGTTGCGGTTTTCATCGTCAAAAAAAAGCATCTGGCAGAGAGGGATTCCGCTCTGTTGAGACAACCTGAGAGGGAAAGAAAACAGGAAGGGAAGAAAAGAGAGATGTTTGAGCCACTCCCTGGTTTATCCTGCATGGAAATTCTCCAAATTCTCCATTTCCACATTTTTCTGCCAGCATGGATTGAATATAGGGTGAGAAATTCCAGTGCTGGGAAAAGATTTATGTTATATTTCCCAGAATCCCCCACCTGACCCCTGAGAGTTGGCATCCGAAAACAAATGCTTTCCAAACTCTAATCTAATCGGCTTAAAAAACAGAAATGTCATTTAATTAGAAGCGTCTAGAAAAAATGGCAGACGGCAAATGTGATTTTTAAAAGGCCCTTTCTTTCCTCCGTTGCATTTTCTATAACATCGTCCTCAAAGCCAAGGCTGGGTAGAGGGCATCCCTCAGTCTCAAAAGACACCCCCATTTCACAAACCATCCCCCAAATAAAAAAATTGCTTTCCCCAGCAAAATAAGATGAATGGTCATTTGCAGGAGCCTGCCAGAGCAGTGATTTTAAATCAGTTGCAAGGGCATTGAACACTGTTTTTATACCAAAAAAAAAAAAAAAAAAAGTAACACCATCCATTGAACTGATGGGATAAGTGTTGCTTCAAACAGTGAGCAGTGGTCTGTAATGCAGGACCAGCAAGGACATCTCCTTACCTCTGGAAGTGAGTAACTTTGCTGCCAGGATAAATCTCCGTGTAGCGGAAGTAGTGAGCGAGGCCCAAAAGATCTAGCAGTTGAGTAGCTCCTCGGACCTCACCTGTCCTGGGAGAAAGAGAGAAAAGCAGAACCCAAGTCAAGGAAGGCATGGTCAGGTTCATGGGGCGATGCATTCTGTGACACCCTGAAGGCAACCCAGTTTGTTACCACATTTGCCTGATTTATCGGAACCCTTTTGTTGTTTAGTTGTTCAGTCATGTCCGACGCTTCGTGACCCCATGGACCAGAAAGGACGCCAGGCCTTCCTGTCTTCCACTGCCGCCCGGAGTTGGGTCAAATTCATGCTGGCCGCTTCGATGACACTGTCTGTCCATCTCATCCTCTGTCGTCCCCTTCTCCTCTTGCCTTCACACTTTACCAACATCAGGGTCTTTTCCAGGGAGTCTTCTCTTCTCATGAGATGGCCAAAGTATTGGAGCCTCAGCTTCAGGATCTGTCCTTCCAGGGAGCACTCAGGGTTGATTTCCTTCAGAACGGATAGGTTTGATCTCATTGCAGTCCAGGGGATTCTTAAGAGTCTCCTCCAGCACCATTCAAAAGCATCAATTCTTCAGTGGTCAGCCTTCTTTATGGTCCAGCTTTCACTTCCAGAATGCCTTAGTCGCTCCTTATTTCTGATGTCCTCTCTCCTTCCCTTTCTTTCTTTCTTTCTTTCTTTCTTTCTTTCTTTCTTTCTTTCTTTCTTTCTTTCTTTCTTTCTTTCTTTCTTTCTTTCTTTCTTTCTTTCTTTCTTTCTTTATTTATTTATTTATTTATTTATTTATTTATTTATTGGGTTTCTATCCCACCCCTCTAGACCAAAGGTCTACTCTTTGCTCTCCCTCCCGGCTCTTCGGTTCTTTTTCTCTTTCTCCGGCTCTGTCTCTGTTGTGAAGTCCTAACTAGCGAGAAGATACATGAAACGAATCTCCAAATGTCAGTGGGTCTACTCTGGCTGAGATGAACAACGGGACTCTGGCCCCTGGGTTGTTTTTTAAAAAAATATCCTGCTAGGTTCCCAAGTCAATGGCATCCCGTTCTGTAAGAGTCCAGGAGGGCTGAAATTCTGAGATCCAGGATGGACCCATCAGCCAGCCGTGCAAAACGGAGTGTGCTCGGGAGACAGGCAATCGAGAAACTTAATTTAAAGGCCATCCTTTGAATTCCAAATGCAGCAGCCGTACAGCCTGAGAGATCATGCAAGAGACAAGAGTACTCCTGAGCAGGTCTAAAAAAATTTTTTTAACAGAAAATTACTAAAATGGCCCAAAATATTATTGGACTTAAGCTTCCAACCTTGGACAACATCTTTGCATCTCACGGCTTGAGGAAGTCCTTAAATATTCTCAGAGACTCTTCACACCCTGCTTATAACTTCTCTGAACTGTTGCCTTCCGTCAGAAGATACAGAGCGATTCGAATTCGGACACGTTTTTGAACAGTTTTTATCTTACAGCTAGAATTGGACATAACAAGGAATCTTAAGAATCACCAGCAGTGAGTTGTTGGACTTTATGACTATTGTTGTGTTGTCTGTTGTGTGGATACTATGAGTTTTAGGCGGGTTTGGGGGATTTAGGGATTGTTATGAGGGTGTGTAGGGACGTGGTGGCACTGTGGGCTAAGCCGCAGAAGCCTGTGCTGCAGGGTCAGAAGACCAGCAGTCGTAAGATCGAATCCACGTGATGGATTAAAGTACCCAGGCTTGAATAAACAGGATTGAGTGTGTGCACGGAAGGAAAGCGACCCAGACTCACCGCGAAGCAGCTGCCATGGAAATCCCAGCACTGTGTAGTTGCTGTAGAACTGCAGGTACCTCGGGGTAGAGATTCACAAGCCGCCCGGTCCGGTCTCGTACCGAACCATCGCTGGGAGGAAAACAGATCAAAGTCATGTGGTTTGTTGCCAGGGGGCACGGCTCTGTGTCAGGAATGTTACAGGTAGAAATCCAAGAGATATAGCTTTGCTGAGTGAACCACAGAACAAGAGCTGCACCCGTTGGATTCCTGCCCGCTGGGTTGCTTTTAACACCACAGGGCCTTGATGCATTAAACATCTTGATGTTCACAGGCATGATTCCCACCCCTTCTTGACTTGACACATCCCCTTCATGACTCTGAATCCCCATCTTCATCACCCTCCCCTCCATCTTTCCTTCCTCAGTCTTAAAGCCGAAGGCAACCCCAAGGCAAAAATATGAAGCTCTAGAAGAAGAGTCGGATTCTCCAGTAATCCTCCTGCATCCGGTGGAACTTCCCCGTAAGACAAGACGAAGGAGACACAAGCATGCTCCAGACACCTTTAAAAAAAATCTGCGGGTTTAAAGAGACTGCTAACTTTCTATGTTTTAGACTGAGAGACAGCACAAAAGGAATAGAATAAATTAATATGAAATCAAAAGTGCCTCTAAGCATGTGCTGAGTCCCCCCCCCACTGCCTAATCACAGGCAGCCCCTCAGCTTTGCGACTCAAGAAAAAGCCCAAAGCATAAACTCGGACCGGCTTCTCCAAACAGCTATATTTTTTTTGATCTATTGGATCACAATACTCATCGTCTTTGCGAGATGGGATTTATGGTTTCACTTATTGCAAAGGTGGCATAGGTGGAGAAGGAGGGCCAGAACATCCTAAAACGGATCTCTGGATATCGTTCCTGGTTCCTGTTTTTCTTCGTCTAACAGGAAAGGGTTAGGGTTCCAGATTTCCCCCCTTGCGGACTACATCTTCCATCAGCTGCTTCATAACACATAGGACATACTACCCCCCCTCCCCAGATCTAATCATCAATGAGTTAAAAATAATAATCCCTATACAAAATCGTCACCCTCTTCCTTACCTGCTTTTACGGAAGGGGGGATCCACATGAGTGTCGACCCAAAAAGGCCACAGGGTGTAATCTACACACAAAAATAAATAAATAAATAAATAAAAAGCACAGATCACTCTATCCTCCCCCAAGATCATCATTCCTATAACCTTCCTCTTTGTTTTTCTTATCTTGTTTTAATGGTCCTGTTGGGTTGCTTGCATTTAGCTTGTTCAACCGCCCAGACGAGCGCGTATGCACGAAGGCAGCGGTACAGCGATGGAGGAAATAAATGAATGATAAATAAGTATTTTTCTCTCTTCTTCCATTGTGCCCTTCGTGGCGCAATGTGTGACTCTTGGTCTCTTATATCACATCAGCTCCTTTTATTTATATATATAAATAAAAAATTAAACATTCACAATACAACAGTCAGTAGCTGCAAAGAAACCACCTGTTGAACTTCTGTCCAGTGTATAACGATTTAGAGCAGTCTGGGGTAGTGGTTAAAGCTCTGGACTAAGATCAGAGGGAAACACCTCAAAGCACCCATTTTCTCTGGCTTTCTTTTCTGTCATCAAATCTTCCCTGGACCAGGAAGCTGGATGGTTTTGATCAACTCCTTATCTTCCAGCCTGGCCTATCTCGGTGGTTCCCCAGATGTTGTTGGACTAAAACTGTAAACTTTCTGAAAATTTCCATTTTTTTCCCCCAGAAAAAAATAATTAAAACAATTTCCAGAAAAATTTCAATTTGCTGCAATTTCTCATTAAGAAAATGTTCATCCCCCCCCCCGGAAAAAAAGTTGCCTCCTCCCCACACAGAGCAGCCTCCAAAAGCATTTTTTTTTTAAAAAAAGAGGTTGACCTTCCTCTTTCTGCACAAACACTCACCCAGGTCGAAGACCACGAGGGAAGGCTTCTTGCTCATCTTCTCTTTGAAGGGAAGGAGGACCTGGAGAGAAGCAAGGACCAAACTCACGTTCTAAAAATAAACAAGATTTTCTTTCATTTTTTTTAAAAAGAGGGGCCCTCTTTCTGGTGTGGCATTGTAAAGGCAGGGCCTGGGGTTTAGCAGATTTAATCAGGAAGGGCTCTCAGCCCCGGCAGGATCGGTTTAATATATTTTGAAGTTGGGAGCAGGTAGCAAAAGCAGCCAAAAGGTTCAAGACCAGGGGTTAGCAACTGCGTCCCGGATGCTTCTGGCCGCCCTCTAAGGGCCCTGAATGCCCCTCTTTCTTTCTTTCTTTCTTTCTTTCTTTCTTTCTTTCTTTCTTTCTTCCTTCCTTCCTTCCTTCCTTCCTTCCTTCCTTCCTTCCTTCCTTCCTTCCTTCCTTCCTTCCTTCCTTCCTTCCTTCCTTCCTTCCTTCCTTCCTTCCTTCCTTCCTTCCTTCCTTCAACTTTTACACTGCCCATTTGGCTACCAAGGCCACTCTGGGCCGGTTAAACACAAAACAAATATAACACCAAACAACAATTTCAAACCATAAACACAATCATCCTAAAATTGAAACCTAAAACACATATACACCAACAAAGGTAACTGGACATCATTAAAATGATACAGAGGCCAAATCAGGCCATGCTTCCCCCCCCCCCCCCCCGGCCACCCACCCAATAATGTAGGACTCGGATCCTGGCGTTCCTCCAGGAACGACGGTGTTCCAAGCAAAATAAGTTTTGGAGCCCCTCGGTCTTGCCCAAATCCCGAATACACAAAAACTGAAAAACAGGCACCAGACTTTTTTGCAACGCAGGGTTGTTATTTTCCAATCTTTGAGGGCTTGTTTTTTTTCCAGATGGGCTGGGGGAATGGAAATATCCCCCCCCCACGAGGGATGGTTCAAAATTGTTCAAGCAAGATGAAGTTTTGCATTTTTGCCCAAAACGAGCAAAAGGTCCGTTGGATTGCAGAGTGGCCTTCCGAGGAGAGAGATGCCACAAGGAGGAAGCACCTGCTTCGGAGAGGGAAACCCACCGCTGGGTACACCTGGAAAGGCAGGAAATGCAGGTTGCAGAACAGAATTCTCTTCTTTAATCCGGTCCTCCAGGAACAGGCGGACTGGATGACAGGCGGCTGATCTCTCTCTCTCTCTCTCTCTCTCTCATTCTCTCCCTCTCACTTCCTGGACCACGTGCTCTCGTGGCTGCCAGACAGTTCCAGGACCTGGTTAACTCTTTGTACCCTAGAGACAATCCTGCCAACACAACAGCTTTTTTTGGGATGGGTGGGTGGGAAGATGAGTCGGCATCTAAGCCACGCTCCTTGCGCAGAGGAACAGGGACTGGCCGGTGTGTGTGTGTGTGTTTGTGTGGTTGCCGTTAGGTGAAGTTGCTTCTGACTTAAGAGTGACCCTAAAAATCAAATACTTTCAAAAAGCCCTCTCTTTAACTAGCATGTTCAGGTCTTGCAAACTCAAGGCCGTGGTTTCTTTTACTGAGTCACTCTGTCTCACATTAAGCCTTCCTCTTTTCCTACTGCCTGCTCTTAGCCTCATTGTCTTTTCCAGGAAATCCGACGTTTTCAAGGTGTGTCCAACGTATCACGGCCTCAGCGTGATCATTTTTGGCTTCTAGGGAGCGTTTAGGCTTGCACAACTTTTTTTTTTTTTTTTAAAGAACGACCATGATTTTGTGCCCCCCCCTCGCTGGAATTAGCAAATTAAAAAAAAAATCAAAGCTACTGTGTCATCCATGGAATGAAGCAAATGTCTGTGTTGGAGAATATCTGTACAGGATTGCTGCAACTCACCAAGGGCATAAATTCTCCAGAATACATCTTCAAGTGTAGAAGTTTAAAAAATGAGGGACTGAGGAAGGAAGGCAGGCTGATGGATTCCAAATAAAATGTAAATTTAAAGTGTCATTTACTCCCTTTCCTTTCCCCCAAATTGTATAGCATTCCCATGTGTTATTTAATGATCCAGTAAAATATTTTTGTTAAACCCTCTCTCTTACATGCAAACCAATACAAATGCAGCATATTTTTTTACAATTAACACATACAATTTGAAACATGAGTGTGCTAACCTATTTACACTAAAGTAAATCCTGTTGCATTCCATGGGACCTGGTCCCTCTGTGAACACCCTGAGGATTGCAGCTTAAAGGCAAAGATCTCTGTTAGTTTTCATTGATGTACTGTAGTTTTAACTTCTTATGCATAGCCCGCCTCTTTATGAGAACTGGATGGCAAAAACATTTTCATTAAATGCACGAATAAACCATGGTTGCTGTAAAAAAAAGAGAGATCAAAATGCAGAACTGCTGTAACAGCCAGCAGTGTTTTTTTTAAAGCACAGATTAACGTCTAACTGGAATATTATTATTATTATTAGAGTTGATCTGAAGACAGAGCATAAAAGTTTCCACAGTCCCCACCACACAATATTTGGGTGGTAATTGATCCAGAGTCCATGATCAGCGCGGGGCGGCTGCCTTCACAATTTCCACACCCGTTGTCGTTGTTTGTTGATGGCACAAGCTGCGGATTCAGAAATGCTCTATTCAGCCACTGTGGTGCCACTCCCAAAAAGGCCCCGTCTATTGTATCCATTGCTCTGATCTAACACAAAAACCTTTACACTCTCTTTCTGGGAGTTATGTTTTGCATTCATATTACATTTGTCTTTCACTCGAGAAAGGTGGTCCCAAGTTTTCCCCTGACCATTTATTCCCACAACAACCTTACGAGGTAGGGTTCGGTTCAAGGAATGACTGGCCGAAGGCCACCCGGTGGGCTCCACAGCTGGGTAAGGATTTGAAATTGGGTCTGCTTGTTTCTTGAGGGCCGTGGCGGGGAAAGAGGAGAAAGGAACAATTATGCACGACTTATTACCTTTTCCTTTAATGCTGCTGCATGGCAGGAGCTCAAGAAAGCCTTTCTAAACTTGTGGGGTTTGGGTGTTAATGGGGTGGGGTGGGGCTGTGACCTAATTAAAAGGCAAACCATCACTGTGGGAGGCTTCCATAAGCTACAATTAATGTCCCCCCCCCAGGAAAAGAGGGTCCAAGAGGGGGCTATAGGTCTACAAAAGCCGCCTTAGAGGATTGCTTTTCGTTCACCGCCGTTTTAGAAGAATCCTGCCCCACCGAGGATGTTCTTTCCACAGAGCAAAGCCCACGTTTTAAGCCGTGCAGAGAATATTTATTTATTTATTAAATTTATACCCCGCCCCTCTAGACCATGGTTGCCTATCAGTGCATGGATAACTCAAGCAAGTGAGCCGGGCTAGAAACTTCAGAACTGGTGGCCCTCCAGATGTTGTCATTCCCATGATCCTGCCTCTCCACTGTTCCCCGAGGTTGATGGGAGCTGTCCAAAGCATCTGGAGGGGACCAGGTCAGGATCAGCAGCTGCAGAGGGACCCCCACACCTTGCATCAACACTCAGAGGGATCTGGGTTGAATCCCTTATAAAACACCTGCCAATGGTCAGACACTGGCTTTTTCTAAAGAAAAAAGACAATTGACAGCACTTAAATTTGGATCGGTGTGATGCCAAGAAGACCCATCATGGCTTCCTCCATGAAATGCTAGTGAAGATCATTCTGCTGGCCCAGGAATTGAAGTTTTGACTGAAGGCTTTTAATTGAAATATCAGCTGTGGGTCTCATGGCAATTTTTAGAGTATATATTTTTAATTGCATTTTAATTATTTTGCCCTTTTAATGTATTTTAAATGTTGTAAGCCGCCCAGAGACCTTCAGGTAGTGTGGGCAGCATATAAGTTAAATAAATAAGTTCCCAAGGGGAACGGCTTCTGAGCCAGTTGAAGGATGCTCTATTCTGGGACCCAACCTAGCTTGGATTATGCGAAGGAAAGGTTCCTTCAGATCCGGACCTAGCTGAAGGATTCAAGGCATGCAGGAGACCCCCAAAGAACGACACAATGAAGTCAACGCATCTCGCGAAGCAACAGAGGTTGTGAAACGTCTTTATTGAACACTCAGCCATTCCAAGAGAGGGAAAGAGACGTCTGAAGACGGGAGTCGAAAAACAAACAAACAACAACAAACGAGTAAAGCCGCGCTTAGGAAGTTAGAGCGAAGAAGCACGTGGGAGGGTCAGAATGCGGGATTCCCCCAAAGGACACGCTCCTCTTAAAGGGTGCCTCCCCTTGAGTAACAGCTTGGGGAGGATTCCAAGAGGCAGGCGCCTTCTCTTCCATAACAAGGACGAGCAAAAGGCAGGGGGAGCGTACGTCATCCAGGACCTCGACGCTTCCCAACGGCAAAAGAGCGGGTCTGTCCTTTGTGGGGGCTGGGGGAGGGCGAGAGGAGAGGGGCACTCGGGCCAGCGGGTCCTCCATCATCGCAGGCCTCCCCCACGTAGGGCCAACACCAAATGAAGAACAGAGCCGCCCTGGATCTTGTAGTCTGCTGCCGTTTTCTCATCATTCCTGTAAAGCAATAAGAGACGAGGGTTAAGGGGGTCGGTGGCAGGCCCTCTTCTAGACCCACAAGTTACCCTTTTTGGAGTAAGTTCCCGAAAAGCTCAGATGCCGGGACGGGAGGTTCAGAAATGTAACTTTTCCAGGCCCTAGTCTCCTTATACCAAACCTAGTAAGAGAGCAATGTACTTCAGTGGGGGTTCCACTCAGTGCCTGAAAAATAACTGTTATTTGCCACCAAGTTGCCTCTAACTTGCAGCGACCTTATGGAACAAGCCATCTCCAACACTTCCTGTCCTCAGCTGCCTCTGCTCAGCTCTAGCAAATGCAAACCTGTGGCTTCCTTGAGGGAGCCAGTCCATCTCATATTGGGTCTCCCTCTTTTCCTGCTGCCTTCCATCTTTCCCACCCTTATGGGTCCTTTCCAGAGAATCCTGCCTTTTCAAGAGGTGCTGAAAGTAGCACAGTCCCAGTTTCAACATTTTCGCCTCTAGAGAGAGTTCGGGCTTGGTTTGATCTCGGATCTGATTTGTTTGTCTTTCTAGCAATCCAGGGTATCTGCAAAGCTTCCCCCAGCACCACATTTCAAATAAATCATTTTTTTCCCTATTTGCTTTCTCCACTGTCCAGATTTCACACCCATGCAAGATATTTGGAAATACAAGTGTGTGGATGATCTTGAGAACTCGCTAGCTATTTCTAATTAACAGACTACCCCACGAATATAGCTGTAACTACTACTGTTATTTTACAAAGGATGTTTTATTCATCTGAATGTGCAACAGAACCTCTGCAGGTATGGGGGGCTGTCTTCACTGTGGTGGCTTCTACTATGCTGTGGGGGTCAAGACAGCTATGAGAAGATGATGGCCATTCTGTGCCACAAGCCCATGGCTTGGAGCATTCAGATTTTTAAAAAATTAACTAAAATGTTGATGCTTTAACAGAGAGAAAGCAGAGTTACCTTTCAAAGAACTGC
This sequence comes from Pogona vitticeps, assembly GCF_051106095.1. Lineage (NCBI taxonomy): Eukaryota > Metazoa > Chordata > Lepidosauria > Squamata > Agamidae > Pogona > Pogona vitticeps. The sequence goes on from NC_135788.1 coordinate 119,076,105, forward strand.
AACAACCAGCGTACCCTATTTTTTATGGTCTTTGAAACTGTAATTCAATTCCTTTTTAAAAGGATCTTTCCAGGTTCTGCTGCATCTGTTTGTTTCTAAGGAGGAGATTCCTGCAAAATGTAAGCCTTTCTCTCCTAATGTACTCCAAGGGGCCTCCCTCCACCTGAGACGCCCCACGGAGGCTGCACATTTCCTCGGGTGAATCACGAGTCCACTTCCCCTCTGGAGGGAACTCACATCTGCTTCCCACTGTAGATGAGCCTCTGCTGCTGGGGCGGAATCCCTTCTTTTTCTTCCACTCGCTCCTTTATTCTCTCCACCTTCAGGGAAAGGAAGAAAGGGAGAAGAGAAAAGTCACATTTCAAGCAGCAAAGGTTGTGGCATCACAACCTCCTTGAGCGGGCCAAGGCACTTCCAAGAGTTTGACTCTTCTGAGTTGTCCTTGTGGGGCAGCTTGGCTAAGAAAAAGGCCATCTATCCAGCTGAAAAACAGATGTTCTTTCAAGATGGCCTGTTAAGCAGTTTTGCTGTCCCCTCAGGGCCTAAATTTGACCAAACTCCGGGAGGAAGTGGAAAACAGGAGGGCCTGGTGTGCTCTGGTCCATGGGGTCATGAAGAGTTAGACACGACTTAACAACTAAACGACAACAACAAGCAGGGCCTCCCAACGGACCCCTGAAACTGTAGGATCTTGGCCACAAGGACTGGGTGGGCTCAGGGAAACCAAGCTCCAGGATTTAGAGAAAACTTTAAAGGATTTACTAAGGTACTGAACCTATTTTGATTATAGGCTTTCACCAAGTGGATTCACAGTCCATAGCACACCAAAATCTCCACCCTCCACTGGATGGATATCACCATGGTAACATGCCAATGGCCCAGGTAACTGGGAATTGACCACCGTATACTTTCCCAAGCTTTACGAGCCACTCCAGGAAAAGGAAAGAAAATGACCCTCCCACCCCTCTATAGGAGAGAAAACTCCAAGGGATGGGCTCTCTCCTGAAACCACCGGCCCTTCCTGGGTTTTTGTCTTGTAGAAAATGGTGGGTACCGGCAGCATCAGCAACTACACACACATGTGCACAACTGTCTCCGGACTGTTACCTTGTCAGTTGGTTCTATGTCAATCTCAATCTCCTTCCCGGTTAGTGTCTGCAAGAAAAGACAGCGACCTCAGGACTAGCAAGCATCCAACCTGGAAAAATGGTGACCAAACCTTTTACCAAAGCTCATCTCTTTGTGGCACCACCTAGATATCTTCTTTCAGGAGCTAATGGAATCTGAAGAACACCCTTCCTTCCAGGATCCTGCCCACCTTGCACCAAACAGGCCATACCTTCTCCACAATAATTCCTTTTATTGGAATAAATAATTACACAGAATAATTCCACAATAATTCCCCTCTTCGGGCACCAAGGCTGGAAGATACCAACTACGTCTCCACTTGCTTGGAAAGAAAGATAGGACTGGAGACTATCTAATATGAATGCTGATAACACCAATGGCAGCAGTCAAGATGGTCTGTCAGATATCCTCTTCTGCTGACAACCATTCATATGTGTTGAAAAACAGCCCTGACAAGTGCTTTGCGTTTGGGTGAGAAGCGGTGAACCGGTGGAAAAAGAGGAGTCTGTTTCTGGGGTTTTTCTTTGTGTGGTGTCACTTTGTGAATGGTAGTTTAGCAGAAGAGGGTATCCTGCAGATTCTTCACAGCGCTCCTTGGCACGTACGTCAACTCGTCTCCCTCTTCCCTGCTTCCCATACATCCCAGAATCTCAGCCTTTCCTTGCTCTGTGTCCAGTTCATTGTAACCCTCATTCCTGATCAGGTTATTCTCCCAGGGAATGGGTCAAAGAGGTCTATGTTGGGTGTTTCTTGCTTCATCCATGGGATTCTTCTGTTGGAAAAAGAAGGTAACTTCTGCTCCTCGGAGAGCACGACCTGCATAGCCGGCTCCTCCAATGAACAGATGTATACAGTATGGCTCTCGACTGCTGCTTCATACTCCCAAACCATCCTACAAGGTAGGTCTACCTGTACATATGGCCTACAGGTAACCTAGTGAAGGGATTGCCTTTATTAAGCCACTAAAAAACTATACCCACTGCAAGCTTTCGGGGGTAAAATCCTGCTTCCTCAGACTTTGCATCACCCATTTATGGAGAATGCAAGAAAAAATGGTCCCAAAAAAAGCCAATTTAAGCTCAGGTTGCCATGCCAGCAGGGAGGCATAGTCTCCAGCATCTTCCCTTGTAAGCATGGTTGGGATTTTCTATCCCAAACTCCAAACCAAGGATTTGCCAATGGCTCTATGTAATTACACTCCCATCTCATGGCTTGCTGGTGAAACATGATCTTTTCTCTGGGGTCGAGGAATTCCTTTTTTTTTTTTAAAGGGTATGTCAGGCAGCCATTCAGCAGGAAATGCGCTGCTCAGCACAAAGACTCGAGGGGCTCTCCCGGTTGAATTTCTGCCTCCAGTGGGGCACGAGGTGCAGCACTTGGGTCCCTTCAGACCCTGATAAGAGCAGGCGAAGGCCAGGAGGAGGCGGGGACGCCACGCCCTCCAAACGCTTCCCACGGTAACGTGAACGTCGTTACTAACGACGACAGCGTTACAAGGAACGGAAGCATGAAGAAAGATGCCAGCCAGAGGGGGGGAAGGGGCCGAGGGATGAGGCCTTCCCCTTGGCCAGGGAGGGCCGCCAGGGCGAGGGAAAGAGGGAGCCAGCTAGGCCTCCCTGCCCCGGGTAGCCAGGCCGGGTCCTTCGCCCCCTTACCTTCACTTTGATCAGCATCGTGACCGGCCTTTTCACTCCCTCCAAGCGGTCCCTCCTCGCTCAACCTCTGACCCCGCCCCGGAAGAGGAAGTCGGGAGACTCGCCTGCCTTCCGTTCCTTGACAGGCCCTCTGCTCGCGACCGTTATGACGTCACTTCCGGGTCCGGGGAAAACAGAAAATAGACCAAGGCCTTCCAGTTCACGAAATAGTCTTTGTTTCTCCGAAGGGCCACACGGACGTTTGGTGGTCAGAATTCTTCTCCCAGAGTGGCAGGGTTGCCCCGAGTGAGCGCTTCGACACTCCCCCCCTTTCCCCCCTCGGGACTACATTTCCCGTCAGGCATTGCGAGGGAAACCGCCGTACGCTCTTGGGAGCGTCGCCGCGCAGAGCACGCTGGGAAGAGTGGTCTTTCCAGCCTCGCGCGGCCCCTTCCCGTCATTTGATTGGCTATCAGGCCGGCCGCGGCCTTAAAACTCGGAGGGCGTTCCAGGCTTTCTGGGTACGGTAGTCCAACTGCCGGCCTTCTCCGTGACAGATGCGACGCGACCAGACTACACGTCCCACAAGGCCTTTCGCCCGAAGAGGTGGAGGGGTAGCCGGTTTCAGAATAAACAGTTAGGGAAGGGCCGGCTGGAATCCTTCGGGGCGGAAACCGAAGGCTCGCGCCGCTGACGCCGGGTTGGGGGGGTCTCCGTCCTCGGACTGCGGAGGGGGGGCACGCGCAGAGCGGAAGTGGGCCCTGGGGACAAGGGGGCGGACCGGAAGTGGGGCTCAGCCAGGTCTCTCTCTCTCTCTCTCTCTCTCTCTCTCTCAATAAACCCAGCATTCTGAATGGGAAGGACCCCTTATTTATGCTTTGAGTAGGTGACGGTCCCTAAGCGGATGCTGGAGGATAGTGGTGAGGAAGGGGCCCTGCCACATGGGCTCGAGGGGCCTCACATCTCTTTCCCTCCTTATGTGGAAAGACCTGAGCTAAGGAATGTTAACTGATTTGGACTACAACTCCCAGCATGGGCAGGTTAACTTTTTTTTGGACTACAACTCCCAAGATGGGCAGGTTAAGGTTTTTTTGGACTACAACTCCCAGCATGGGCAGGTTAACTTTTTTGGGACTACAACTCCCAGCATGGGCAAGTTAAGTTTTTTTTGGGACCACAGCTCCCAGAATGTGGAATTCTGGGAGTTGTAGTCCAAAAAAAGTTTACCTCCTCATCTTGTGGGAAAAACATCCTGTTGGTCTGGCAGACCCTGGCTTCCTCCGAAGCATGTCTGAACACTGTACTGTAGTAATACACTCGATTCCTCAGATAGCTGTTCCAGGTCCAAATTGCTGCCACGTTTTCAGTACAGTACGGCTGCAGCATCCATGGGGGACCGGATCCAAGCCTCCCTCCCTGCGGATGCTGAAAAACGTGGAAATAACAAACTATATACATAGTATGGTCTCTGGCTCCCTCCCGTGGCTTATTTTGGTAATTACATTATGAAAAATACATTGTGTTTTTTAATTTAATATTTTCAGGCAGTGGATAAGTGAATCCGCAGATGCTGATGCATCAGATGGGGGGATTTTTCCTACTCTATTATCATTGCTGGGCAGGAAACAATCTAGCCCCACCCCTTGCCAATGAGGTATTCCTGACAGGTTATATTCCCACAATCACGGATTTGTCATAGATCTGGGGACAGACTGTGGTGGAGGTTTCAGCATAGGCAGAGGAAGCGGGATCTGTAAAGCTGGCAAGGGCTTGGCTTTAAAAGGTCATTTTCATTAATGAAGGAAGGTGCCCGCCAGACCCTGAAATAGCGCTGGGAGCTGGTTTTAGATCGATAATGAATTCCATTTAGGACCAAGATTTGGACAGGATGCCAAGATTGGAGATGAGAGAGAGATAAGATAGTGTTTCTCCCCCTCCCTCCCTCCCTCCCACCCCTCCTTAGTGGCAGCAACTGCAAAAGAGACACTGATGCCAGAGCGAAGATCATGAGCAGCTATTAAGGAGCTTCAGTTCCTGGAAACAACACAACTCACTAAAGGTAAGAGTAATTAAGAGCTGGATGAGAAAAGCTACCGCTGAGAAAGGCTAGCTTTAATATTTTCTTTTTTATGTCTTCTGGCACCGATATCATAGAATAAGAAGGCAATGCTTACTCATAACGGAGTACAGTAGGATCCCCTTATCTGTGGGATCAGTATTCACGGGATTCACTTAGCTACAGTCTGAAAGTATGAAAAATATTAAAAGGAAAGTCCTAGAAATATGGTATTTCTAGAGAGGAAGCTACCAGAACTGGTCACTAGAGGGAGCCAGAGACCATGAAATGTGTAGTTCGGTTCAGTAGACTAGAGAAATGTACAGTTGTACAGTACTTCCACGATTTCATTACCAGAACTGGTCACTAGAGGGAGCCAGAGAGCAGGCTATGTCTAGGGTTTGCTTTTAAAGCCCTGTTTGTTATAATTCACATTTTTCAGCATCCATGGGGAGGGGGCTTGATATTTATTCCCTACGGATTAGGAGGGTCCTAGTGTACCTCCTGCTGTATTCAGAAACGGTGCTCCCTCTGTATTCAAGGGTATTCCTGTATGTACACTATCTCATTTGCAGCAAACCGAAATTTATCTGCTTCCCAGCACCTGTCCCGTGGCTTTCAAAGGCCATGTTTGTCCAACCCCTTGAGGATGATGGTGCTGTACAGTTGTAAGATCTAATTTAATTTTTTTTTAACAAGACCCAAGATCCACTGCTAGGCAGAGCTGGGTACAAATGCATGTAGAATTTAAAATATATGAACCCAAGAATTTAGTTTTGAATGAAGAAGATTGGAGTGAAGCTCACAGATTTATTGCCCCCAAATCCATTCCTGGTGGCTTTTTTAAAATTTCATTTAGCTGGGAATCGGAAATGCTTGCCAACTTATTGCAAATCATTCGGGGGATCTACCTTCTGCCCAGTCCTGCTATGAATGAGTTTATGTATTAAACAAACAGGAATCCTGATTAAATTGTGCATTGCAGGTCAGCATTCCTAAAAAAAAAAACAAAAAACACACATACATGATCCATGTTCAAAACCATCCTTGATATTAACCCTCGCCCCTCCCCAGTCTCCTGTAGGCTCAACAGGAAGCAATGCTTATTTTTGAGCATGCGTAATTGCTGTTGTTATAGGCTGTCAAGTCTCCTGTGACTTAAGCTGACCCTATGAATGAGCAATCTCAAAAATGGCCTGTTTTCCACTGCCCGGCTCAGGTCTTGCAAATTCAAGCCTGTGGCTTCCTTTAGCGAGTTGATCCATTTCATATTGGGTCTTCCTCTTTTCCTGCTCCCCTTCCACCTTTACCAGCGTGATGGTCTTTTCCAGAGAATCCTGTCTTCTCAGGAGGTGCCCAAACAAGGACAGTTAAGGTTTCAATATTTTTGCCTCCAGAGAGTGTTCAGGATTGATCTGTAATTATCAGAGAAAAATAGTGGACCCCATGTTTCAAAGGACCCTCTCCCCAAAAGTTACCCATTCAGGAACAATGTGCTCCCCAATCATCTCTCAGAAACTGTCGTCTCCCAAGAACGGCTTGCAGACCAAGGCCCAAGAATGGATGATTTTCAGCCGGGTGGGATCCAGGAGGAGTAAACCTTTTTTCTCTTTCTTCCAGTATCCAGGATGCCACACATTGATAACGACATCAAGTTAGACTTCAAGGATGTCCTGCTGAGGCCCAAACGGAGTACTCTCAAATCCCGCAATGAGGTGAGAACACACCTTGGGAGTCTTTCTACAGGCTGGAGGCGAGAGGGGATGGCTGAGGCCGGTCGTAACCCAGCGAATAGGCCCAAGGCTTTGTCACGAGGCATCGGGTGACCCTCTGAGCTTTGGACTTGCCGGCTGGAAATGAGAAAGATGTATAAAAAGGGTCCCCTTGACATTTAGTCCAGTCGTGTCTCAGTCCAGGGTGTGGTGCTCATCCCCATCTCCAAGCTGTACAGCCAGCGTTTGTCCGAAGACAGTTTCCGTGGTCACGTGGCCAGTGCGACTAGACACGGAACACCGTGACCTTCCCACCGAGGTGGTACCTATTTACTTGCACTTTTTAACATGCTTTCAAACGGCTAGGTTGGCAGGAGCTGGGACGAGCGACGGGAGCTCCTTCCGTTTGCATGGATTCAATCTTACGACGGCTGGTCTTTTCACCTTGCAGCACAGAGGCTTCTGTGGTTTAACCCGCAGCACCACCAAGGAGATAGTGCCCTGGAGGAGCAAAAGTGCCCTGTGCCCCTGATGCTGGGCCGTGTCACAGACCTTTCCTTTGGAGCTGTGAAACTAAGCACGTGGAGGGGGAAGGGAAGCTGGCCTCTTCATCTTAATTAACCTTAATTAATTTTGAAGTGGCAGGACCTTGGGTTTCACCTTTCTAGGGGTGGAAGGGAGCCAACATGATCTACCAGTCACAGACCATCTTGATCCTGGATTTTCCATATTTTGGAAATGTCTACTACTCAGTTTGGTCCTGACCACTCTGTCTAGTAGAAGCCATTCCTCCTCTTGGGATGGCCTCAGCATGGTCTTTCCTAGCAGGCATCTCGAAAACAAGGAATGCCTGAAGGTTAAGAGCCGTCCCAATGTTTTGAGGGGCTCCCCAGTCGTGGAACACAGCGAGCGGTTTAGTTTACAGGCAGGGCAAAAGGTTGGGAGGACCAGCCTTTCATGTCCTCACTTCCCGGGTGGGGTGGGGGACACCCAGGCCCCGGCTGGACCAGCACTCCAAGGGACGAGTGGGTGGCTCAGAAATCTCTAGGGAGTCACATTCCCCCCCCCCCGAACAACCTCTTTCTGTTTTGTTTCTTTTTTCCAGGTGGATCTCCTGAGGTCTTTCGTATTCCGTAACTCCAAGCAGACGTACACTGGGATCCCCATCATTGCCGCCAACATGGACACCGTGGGGACCTTTGAAATGGCGAAGGTTCTGGGCAAGGTGGGGTGGCTGCGCTCAGGAAATCCTGAATTCACTTGGAGTTCTTTTTCTTTTTTTCTGCTGGCGACTTCTTGGTCATTCATGGCCCCGCGTTCAGCTTATTGGCCCCGCGTAGATAGGTTTGATTGGAGCCTCCTATCTCCTCTTCTGCAGCAGAGCAGCTGCCAGAGGGGTGGGTGTGGGGTGATCAGCTGTCAGACCTCCCATCTGATCTGAACCTGGCCATTAGTTGCCCTGGCCTTTCTATTTATTTCTTCTCTATCTCAAGAGTGTGTGTTTTTTCTTCTCTCGTCTCCTCAGTTCTCTCTCTTCACCGCCATCCACAAACACTATAGCCTGGATGAGTGGAAGGAATTTGCAGCTCAGAATCCAGATTGTCTCCAGGTGAGTGGCCCTTATCATCGTCACTTTTCCTTAGGCCCATGAAGAAGTTTTGCAGATTGCCCCAATCTTCTTGAAACAGGCTCATTTAATATGTGTCCAGATAGCTTGCTTAACCGTGTGTTCATCTCAGTGAAACGTCTTATCTTAGTGTGAGTGTTCGTTCATTTGGTCCTTCCTTCCTTCCATCTGTCCATCCATCTGTCCGTCTGTCGAACCCTGCTTTTCTCCTTAAGATGACCCAAGGTGGCTTACATCGATGAAAAACAGTATTTAAAGCTAACCACAGTGAGCATGAAAATACAAAAAAAAAAGGATTTAAACAAAAACATAGGTAACACCAAAACAAAACAGTAAAGTACAACAGTCCATTTAAAAAAAAAAAACCCACTCAGAAAAGATGGGGGCTATCGCTTGGAAAAAAATGTCTCAGTTGAAAACCCATGTCTTTTCCCCTTCGGCACATGGGGGGAGGGGAGCAGCAAGCATAGGTTAGACGGCTTGAGCAAAAAGAGATGCTCAGCTCACCCAGTGCTTTAAAAAAATCAGTGCAACATTTCAGCTGTTACAGAGGATGGGTAAAAAGATATTATGACGTCTCCTATTTTTGCACACAAGAACCACACGCCATTGCCCCAGCGAGTGAGCGAGAAGCAGCTGCTGAGTCTTCCTCGGGGCGGCCCCATGGGGGGTATCCCTTGGCCACAGATGGCTAGCATCCCGTCTTGTCTCCTTTGCTGGTTTGTGGCTGACTGTCTTCTGACGACTCTCCCCCCCCCCCCCCCCAGTATGTGGCGGCCAGTTCGGGCACAGGTTCCTCGGACTTCGAGCTGCTGGAGCAGATCCTGGAGGCCGTCCCTCAGGTGCGCTACATCTGCCTGGACGTGGCCAATGGCTACTCGGAACACTTTGTCCAGTTCTTGAGGGATGTGCGCAAGCGGTTCCCCGATCACACGATCATGGTACGTCTGCCTTCTCTGACGACACCCGATTGACTTCCTCTGGGGCACTGGAGGGGCGTGGCTCTTTCCATTTCCTTTAGACCCTTTAAAAGAACGACGGACTTGCAGAGTCCAAGGTTTAACTGGTCTGATGCAGGAAATATACAGCTGAAGCATCCCCAACGGATAGCTATCTAACCTGGGTTTTTCCCCTCCCCTCCCAAACTGAGAATCCAACTGTTTTTGAAGCAGACCATTCCCATTGTGGAACAGCTCTTATTATCTGGAGGTCATTCTTGTGCTAAGAAGATATACTTAGTGGTTTAGGTCTCTGGCTTTAGAGCCAGAGGCTGGGAGTTCGATTCCTGACTGTCCCTGCTTAGCAGGGGCGGAACTCCGTGATGCAGAGGGTCCCTTCCCAGCTCCGCAGTTCTAAGAGGAGGAGTTGAATCGCCCTTGTCATTCTGAATGTTAATTTTTCTGGAACAGCAAAGTCGTTTGCTCCTTCTCCTTTGCGATAGCTTTCCAGCATCTGAAAAAATCGCTATCATCTCCCTCTTGGTTTATCACAACTTTCTGGGCTAACAGTCCAAACACCCTCAAACTGTTGGTTTGCAAGACCGTCTCGGACACGTTCCAACTTGGCAGGCGGTCTGTGGGTATCTTCCCTGTGAATTCTCTGCCTGCCCCATAGCGGCATGTCTCCTTCAAGCCAGCCCCCCCCTCCCACCGGGCTATCCTGCCACGCTCACGGCCCCTTTTTGCTTCCACAGGCTGGGAATGTCGTGACCGGGGAGATGGTGGAAGAGCTCATCCTGTCCGGGGCTGACATCATCAAAGTGGGAATTGGACCAGGTGACTGGAGGGCCGGGTGCATTTTTGCACCGGGGGGGGGGGAACAAACCCAGTAAGAGGAGAGCTGAGCCTTTTTGTGCTCAACGCGGAGCGGTTGTTTTGGAAGAAACGGGCCCGTCTTTGCTGCTGGGAGAGGAGGGAGTAAAGGAAGCCGCTTCCCTCTGGAGCGGAATTGTGCATCTTTTCATCTCACGTAGGAGACGGAGGCCTTTTTGAAATCACAGGCTGGCTGGAGTTACTTTGCCTTGACTTTTTCCAGGTTCAGTATGCACCACCCGGAAGAAGACGGGGGTGGGCTACCCCCAGCTCAGCGCCGTCATGGAGTGTGCGGACGCTGCGCATGGCCTCAACGGTCACATCATTTCGGTGAGTAGCTTTTAGCCCCAGCGGCTGCAGCCTCGGGCTTGGTGGGCTAAAGAGTGCTGCAGAAGCAAGAGGTTCTACCGGGAGCAAACATTCCTTCTATGGTGCAAGTCAGAGTCCTGGTTGATTCCCCACTTTGATCTCGCAGAAGGCTGGCGCTCAGAAAACATCCGTTTAGGTATCTCTCGTGCTTGCACAGCAAGAACAGAAGAGTTGCCAGTATCGCAGGACGGTGATCTCCAAGGGATCGGTTACCTGCTCACAATATTCCATAAAACTCCCAGATAGAGATATTTCTAAAGCGTTATTACCAGAACTGGCCACTAAAGGAACCAGGGACTAAGCTATATATATAGGGTTTATTGTATCTGCAGTTTGGGGCACCCACTGAGTGGGGGGTTGGAACGGATCACCCTCAAGAGACTGCGGCCCTACTGTATCTTCTCAAAACTGTCAGAGAGAGAGAGAGAGAGAGAGAGAGAAAAGAAAATCTTAGCTGCAACATCATCTGAGGATAGGTATCCCTCTTCTTTCGAGAAAATCCAGCCCGTTCTCAGCCCATGTGTCAGCAGAAGCGACGCAGTGACCGCAGACCTGGGCTGGAACCTCTCCATGCTAATCCTCAAGAGCCATGACGCTAAATGGGTAACCCTGAACCCACCCCTCTCTCCCCTCCTGACCTAACTCAGGGATGTGAGAAGGATGAGCGGAAGGCCTTCCTCCTCCCTGAGGGCCTTGGGAGAAAAAGTGGAACACAATGTGGCTCTTGAATAAAAATGTTGGTTCACTGAGAGAACGGGCAGTTGCTTCGGAAAGGCAGCCGTGAGAAAAAGGAATGCGGAAAGCCGAGATTCTCCTCCTGTCTTCTCTCCTGCAGGATGGAGGTTGCAGCTGCCCGGGGGACGTGGCCAAGGCTTTCGGTAAAACAGCCATGCTATCTCTTTGATATTAAATTTGCTTGGTGGGTGGGTTTAGGTAGAGCCCCACGTGGTTCTCTCCTGCTCATTCCACTCCCGTTCCATCCCATCTCAAAGGTGCCGGGGCGGACTTTGTCATGCTAGGGGGCATGTTGGCTGGCCACACAGAATCCGGCGGAGATCTCATCGAGAAGAACGGCCAGAAGTACAAGCTTTTCTACGGCATGAGCTCCGAGGTGTCTATGAAGAAGTACGCTGGAGGGGTTGCCGAATACAGGTAGGAGGGGAGCAGGGAGGAAGGAAGGACCAACACTCGCTCACTGGTCCTTGGTTTCTGCCCTGTGGTCAAGGGAGGGCTGGTGTAGGAGGCTGCGATGCTCCTGCTCAGCATTTGAGCCACCCTCCAGAAAATGTCATTCAATGACCCAACCCTTTTTTTAGCATCATGTGGCCACTGAGCCTGCCGGATCCCCATGTTGTTAAAAATCCATGTATAACTCTTATATTCCCCCCCACCCACCCAAAAGTAATTACAATGCAGAAACAGTTGATTAACATGTACATAGATACACCTACGGACCTCCCTTGACCCACACCCGCCTCCCAGCATGCCCCAGTGCCCTCCCCAGCTGCCACGCCAGGAGAGGGAGCCTCCTGGGGCACCACCACCACCAGCAGGGGCCAAGACGCCCCCTTTCTCATAGCACTTCCTGGAGACAAATAGCAGCACATTACTGATTGAAGATTCATTTAAATTTTTATTAAGTTAAAAAAAAATACGCTGCGTGAGAACAGAACAAGATCAGCATTTCGGCTCTTGAGTTCCAGGACCGAGGTCTGTCCTGCGTCACGGTACCATTTCCATTTCGACATCCTCTTTGCTCTAGAGATTCCAGGCCCCATCAGCCCCCAGCTATGGGGGTTATGGGGCCTGGGACTGAAGCACAAAAAAAGGGTCGCGAGTCCCCCGGTGCTGACCTGAGAGTGTGAAACGGAGCCCGGCAGGGAAACCCCTTGCCTGGCTTCTTTCTGCATCCAGATCGGGTGGCTTTAATGTTCAAACAAGTTCCTGCAGTCGCTCCGGCCAAAGCATGCCTGGTAAGGGCCCAAATTCTGATTCGGTTAATAGACGAGACCCGTCCCTTGGCTTCAGCGTCTCTTCCTCTCCCCCGCAGGGCTTCCGAAGGCAAGGTGGTGGAGGTGCCGTTCAAGGGCGACGTGGAGCACACGGTGAAAGACGTGCTGGGCGGCATCCGTTCCACCTGCACCTACGTGGGGGCGGCCAAGCTGAAGGAGCTGAGCCGCCGCACCACCTTCATCCGGGTCACCCAGCAAGCCAACCCCATCTTTGGGGATGAAAAGCAGTCCTGAGCGCCCCGCCTCCCTGCCTCCCTTCCCTACCCAAGGGGGGGGGCGACTTTGGAGGACTCTTCACCCCCCAGAAATGGGTGGCCATGCGGTCTACAGGGTTCCGGTGTGTGTGTGTAGCCCCTAAAAATAATTCCTGCAAACTCTTGTCGTCCACCTCATTTCAGGACTGCCAGGGAGGGACTGAGCGGCCACCGAAAGAGCAACTGGTTTGCATTGAACCTACCCAGTTCCTCCCCATATCACACCGTCTGTCCCTCCAAGACCTTTTGTTTCATTGAATTCTTGGTTCATTCCAGTGCAGGATTGTTCCTCCTCCCCAGACTGGGCAGGAGGAGCAGGTATTCTGCTTTATCATGTTTACATAGTCTTTTTTCCACACTCTGTCTTTTCTTAATGTTGGTGCCTGCATTCCAGGATTCCACACAAGTTTCTCGAAACCAGCCCTGGAGGGAGCCCTAGTTCCACTTCCCCCTCCATCCCCCGGATAAGGGAGAGCGAGTTTTCCATTCCTCTGCGACCCAAAGACAAAGACCCATAGGAAAAAAAAAATCAAAGGAAAGCTTTGACAGTGTTTACTGAATAAAGCTGAATAAACATGACTCGCAGGGTGGCATTTCTCTCTGTGTTAAATTTTTTGGGGGGGGAGAAAACAGGGAGGAGGAGGAGGAGGCGGAGGCGGTCAGACTGCAGGAGAGGCTACAACGGCCAAACAAATACAACACCTACAGGAAGGGGAGAAAACGGGACATTAAGTCGGCTGCCAGGGGACCCCACCTTCAGCCCCTTGAACCGGCCACGTTCTCAAAGGCTTCCTCCACCATCCCCAACAGGACAGAAAGTCCGAGAGTCTTGGTCCTCTCTGAAGCCCCCCAACCTTTAGGGACCTGGAGCACCTAAGACCTTCGGGCGGCCTCCTGAAGGTCACAGCTGAGCGGCCACACAGGCTGGGCTCCTGGTAGTAACAGGACCCTGAAAAAAAACCCCAACTTAAGAGCGTCCGCAGAGGCCAAAAGATAGTTCAGGCCAGGGGTGAGAGAGGCCTGCGGCTCTCCAGATGTGGCTGGGCCACAGTCTCCATCGGCCCTAGGCAGCATCCATAGAGGAAGGATGATGGGAAGACCGGTATTCCCACGGAGCTTCTATTAAACAGAGCATCCTGCCCGTGTAGTCCTGGGGGGGGGCACATTGTGTGGGGAAGAACTGATCTTGCACCAACTCTGCAGTTCCTGTGCTAGCACGCCGGCATAAGTCTCCGCTTGGCGGAAGCTCAACGAGCAGATAACGGCCTGTTTCATTCACTGGCAGGGCAGGAAAGCTGCACGCCATCGGTCAGACGCTCCCAAGTCCGAAGGCCCTCAGGGCTGCATCTTCTCAGGGGTGCGGATGCAGGTGAGGGGCGTACTGTGTGTTCGCAGAGGGAGGTGCCCACCCTTGACAGGCAGCTGTCCAAAGGGCACCCATGATGGCACGCAGCCCTCCTGGTGTCAAAGAGCTCCCAGCCTTCTGTTTGGGCACCGTAGAGAGGATGGCAGCTCACACCACACCGGGGGGGGGGGGGCTGAGAAGAGGGAAGGGAGCGGACACTCACCGATTCCCGACGTCCCTCAGATGCTCCTGGAAGGTGGGGATCAGGGTGTTGTGCTGGGTACACTGGTAATCATCCTGTTTTTTGGGGAGGAAAGGCAGGCAAGGTGGTCCCCAGTTGCCCGAGACCTTCCGGCAGAGGCTCCTCTCTAAGGGGGCCAGATTCAATTCACTTCCCCCAGTGCGTCGGCGTCCTGTTTGTGAGCGAGATGGTCGTTTACAGAACAGACACGACAGATCTCTGCCCTGAGGAGGTTAGAGCCCAGAGTTCCACCCCTGGGAAAAAATTGGTGGGTGGGTGGGAAACGGAAGGGAAAGGCGAGACACCTTCCTTGGCTTCTTGTGGCCTCAGCTGACTCGGGGCCTGTGGAGGTGGCGCGGCCACTCCTGTTCCCCCTGAGCAGCAAGTCTGCGGGGTTTTGCTCCGAACTTTATTGGAGCTATTGAAGCAGCCGAGTCCTTCCGCCATGCCTACTGAGGTTTAAACATCCATCTACAGGGATGGTCCTGCTTCAAAATCACCTTGGACAGCTTTCTTTCAATTTTCAGGCTAAAACCAGGAAGGTAAAATCGTATCTGTGACCCTGATATTCACTTGCTTTGGCTGGCTTGAGAAGTGGGCTGAAATTAGACTCCCTCTCCGATCAGCCTCCTCACAGCCTTACTGGAGCAGGCTCAGTCCCTTCTTCCCAGACCACCTTCACCCCCTCTTCCTCCAGCTAGCACCCTGCCCCAGACTCAACTCCTCCTGCCTGCGGTTTTCCTGAAGGATCGGTCCCCTGGGGCTCTTTCCTCACCTTCCTGAAGGGAGAGCCACTCCCTTCGCTGCTCGAATCCAGCACCATGTCCTGATCTTCGTCTGCAGAGAGAACAGAAAGCGAGGAACTTTTCCTTCTGCGTTGTGGATCCCTCTTCTTTCCCCTCCCTTCACATCCTACGTCAGCAGAGTTCAGCCTCCTTCATGTGGCTGGACCGCAGCCCTCAAGATTCCCCACGTGTTCCGTCCGATTAGACCTCCCTCTTTGCTCCGAAGAAGCGAACTCAAAGAGGACGGCGCAAAATATTTAGAAATGAATGCAATGGGGAGGGGGATTTTTTCCACTGGAGAGAAATCCTTTCCACCAGCCAGGATGAATTCCTGTCCTTGTACACAGAGGGTTGGAAGAGCAAGCACTGCGTAGCGTTTGATCCTACCCTCATTTTAGATGGAACAGAACATGGGTGGTGGTGGTGCGGAGTGGGGAATTTGGACAGAGGAGGGAAGGAAAAAAGGGGGGCAGTGGTTGACTACCTCCTTCGCCTATCATTACCTCCGAATCAACATTTACTCAGAAACTGCCTTTGCGCACCTGAGGTGTAGGAAAAGGCAAGAGAGCATGCCGGCGATGGAAGTGGGGAGGAAGAAGCAAAAGGGCTGGGGGGAACCGGGAAAGGAGCGCCACTCAAAAAAACCGGGCCCTCCTGACATGCCCTGCTGTAAAAATCCCCCCTTGCTTTGCCAATGTAAACGCCAGAAAACAGCAGAGAGCTCAGGCCAAACCAAGGAATCCGTTGGCTGGATTCAGCATCCAGAACAACTCGACGCACAGATCTGTGTGGAGAGCAGAAGAACTCAAGGGGACCGTGCGGGACACATACCTGTTCCGGACCTGTCTGCATGATGTCCGTCAGGATCTCTGAATATGAAAAACGAGGAGGTCAATGAGCTGCGGCAGAAGCAACAGGGGACAGAGAAACCGGGAAAGGTACGGGGAGGCACTTACTCTCTCTGAGCACCCAGGCAGCCGCTCCTCCCTCTTCTGGGCCTGCCTGGGCTTGTCTGGACCTTGCAAGGCTCTGGCGTCTTAGGTCTTTCGTCGTCTTCTTCCTCTTCCTCCTCGCTTTGGAAAGGGGAGCTTGACTGGCTGGGAGAGGGTGGAAGGACATGCGGTCCTAAGGAACACAAGAAGCAGGTTTAGAGGGAAGGAAGGGCCCGCGGGGGGAGGGGGGGAACGCTGTGCCGTCTCTTTGACTCACCTCCAACTTGATAGCCCATGACAGTCAGGTATTGAGAGAGGATGTTGGAGTTTGGCCGGGGAGCCTGGCCGGGACCCTGCAAGGAGGCCGCCACCAACAGCTGGAGAAGGAAAAAAGAAAGACAGAAGGTCACGTCATTCCATCGGGGCAACGCTTGGCCTGCCTTTTTTGCAAGACAGACTCCCGTGAGACGGGATTTCACCCTTCTCGGTGGCGACTCTGGTGCATTAACATGCTCTTATCAACACCAGGAAGGGAGAATCTAGAACTCTTAACTTGCTTTAAGACCACAAAGGAGTCACTCTCTACACCCAAGAGTGTATGGAGGGGGGCGTTCTCCCCTACCCACCATACGGACGCGTGGGAGGCTCACGCCTTCAAGAGCCTACAGGGCTGACAGTCAAGGCCTCAACGTTTAATTTTGTTCCCCAGCTGAGCAAAAGTAGCAGGCTCGGTTTTCTTGAAACCTGAAGGAAATGAGTGGATTTCTTCTTCCTCACTTACAAAGCCCCTCTCCCGACGTTAACGTGTTTCACAGCTGAGCTGCTCCTGATCTAAAAGGCTTCTGCACCCACTTATCACATCTCCTTAACCTAGCGGGGTGGGGAGGGAGGGCAGAGGTGGGAAAAGTTCTGTTTTTGGACTACGACTCTCAGAATCCCCAAACAGCGTGGCAGTGGCTCCGGCAAAACACAGAAAATAAAGATAGAGTGCTGCTGTGGACCGCATGTCTCTGACATCTAGATAAACAGAGAGTCTCAAGCTGGGGTCTTTTGCTAGCCTTGGTCACTAGGAGCGTGTTGACTGGAAAAATAAGAACTAAACAAGGCACAAGGATCCCCCATGGGATGATTCTAGGACGGCTGGAGAGAGAAGCGGTGGTGGCCGACGGCTTGGTTGCAGCCCCAGTCCCTTTTTCTTCCTCCTGGCTGGTACCTGCTGGAAGTTGGGCTCAGGAAGGACACTCTCCAACTGGGCCAAGTAATCAAAGAAGAGATCTTCCACCACACGCAGGAAGGCTTCCCCGTAGTCGTTTTCTAGGTGCTCCTGAAAAAAGGTAACACAAAAAATAAGAGCAGCGGGTATTTCCTCCAGCCCAGGCATGCCCAAAGCACAGCCCTCCAGGGGATCGGAGACTGCAACTCCCAGCATTTCTCATCACCGGCCGTACCGGCAAGGATGGTGGGAGCGGTAGTTCGAAACAGACCTAACAGGCCACACGTTGTCCTCTCAGCTTTACGCCAAAATGTCAGGTGACCCTTGTACTATTTCTATCATCACACATACAAATAGGTAAAGGTTCCCCTTGACATTTAGTCCAGTCGTGTCTGACTCTCGGGCACGGTGCTCATCCCCGTCTCCCAAGCTGTAGAGCCAGCATTTGTCTGAAGGCAGTTTTCGTGGTCACGTGGCCAGCGTGACTAGACATGGAACGCTGTGACCATCCCACTGTGGTGGTACCTATTTACCTATTCGCATTTTTATGTGCTTTTGAACTGCTAGGTTGGCAGGAGCTGGGCCAAGCAACTGGAGTTCCCTCCGTTGCGTGGATTCAATCTTCCGACGGCTGGTCTTCCGACCTTGCAGCACAGAGGCTTCTGCAGTTTAACCCGCAGCGCCACCACGTCCCTTACATATGAATAACTTACAGATATATATCAATTATGCAGCTTCACAGGAAAAAGCTTCCTTGGCCTAGTTCCACCTCAGGGGTGGGCATCCTGGCTAGCAAAAGCCGTTTTCTAGGGGCTCCAACCAAACATTCTGAGAGGACACGCACGGAACTGAACCTGTCCCTTTCTGAAGACAAAGCAGGGGCTCCAGTATAGCTGGGCCAGCCCTGACCTGGCATGGCTCTGGCCTTCCAAAAGCCTGTCCTTCCCTCCTCAGTCCTGGTTCGTTTCTCCTCAGCCTCACCTGCACGTACTTCTCCCGCTCCCTGGGGTCCCTCAATAAGCCGAACACCAGGTCCCGGAAGTTCTCCTGGGCCTCCCGCACCAGCGCCAAGTCCCGAGCGGTCTACGGTGAAAAGAACAGAAGGCCCCCGTCAGCACAGAAAGGATCTCTGGAGCAAAGACGGGGGTCTCAGCCGTCCAGGGTTGCGGTGGAGGGAAGCAAAGCTGGCAAGCAGGGTCTCGCTCTGCGCACACGGACACACTCACAGCCTCCGGGTGGGGCTCAGGCTCCCTCTCTGGGAAGTACCGATCCATGGCCTCATAGACCTTCTCGTGCGGCTGCTCCTCCTGCAACATGGCCATGATCACCTGGGCGAGGTAAGAGGAAAATAAAAGGTCAAGGGACAATCCTGCATCCCACCAGTCCGGGATCAGGGGGAAGACAGAGAAGCAAAGCGCAGTGCGGCCAGAGTCCGTTAAAAAAAACAACAACCCCAATCTCTTGCGCTCCCGAGACATGGGGGGGGGGCGCGAGGCCGTTCGGGGTTTCGTAGCGGCGGTTGGAAGCACGGGTCTCCCCTCCGCCACCCCGGCCCGCCAGAGACTCACCTTGGCCTGCAGGCCCAGGCGAACCTTCACAAAATGGCGGAAGTGCACCAGATCAGGGGCGGCCTCCCCCACGGCCTCCAGCAGCGCCAAGACGCGAGGGAAACTGTGGACCTGGCGCTCCCGGACGACGTGCCACGAGGCCGCCGCCACCAGCCGCAAGGCGACGCTGGGTTCGCAGGCCTCGGCCCGTTCCTGAAAACCTTCCTCCACCTCCTCCTCCTCTTCGTCTTCCTCCTGCACCCAGGCCGCGCTCGCCATCTCCTGGGATCCCCACCACCAGCGCCTGAAAAACAAACAAGGAGGGAAGGAGGGAGGTCAGCAACTACCGGCCCAGACACCAGTTCCCGGCCTCGCCCTTCCCGCTCTAGGCTCCGCCCACAAGGCTGGAGTCCCGCCTCCCTGCCTTCTGGCTCCACCCCCACCCTTAAGAACTGCCCCCGCCCGGGAGCCCCGCCCACTTCTACTTCTCTGGCCTGGCCCTCTGCTCTTCGAGACCGCCCCTTTCCCTGTTCCCACCCACTCTCTCCCGAGGCCCCGCCCCTTTCCGGCCCCGCCATTCCCATTGGCCCGTCTTTTACGGTGAGGCCGCCCCTTTCCCTGTTCCCACCCACTCTCTCCCGAGGCCCCGCCCCTTCCCGGCCCCGCCATTCCCATTGGTCCGTCTTTTACG
Organism: Pogona vitticeps; assembly: GCF_051106095.1. Lineage (NCBI taxonomy): Eukaryota > Metazoa > Chordata > Lepidosauria > Squamata > Agamidae > Pogona > Pogona vitticeps. The sequence goes on from NC_135788.1 coordinate 119,095,462, forward strand.
GTGAGGCCGCCCCTTTCCCTGTTCCCACCCACTCTCTCCCGAGGCCCCGCCCCTTCCCGGCCCCGCCATTCCCATTGGTCCGTCTTTTACGGTGAGGCCGCCTCTTCCCCTGTTCCCACCCACTCTCTCCGGAGGCCCCGCCCCTTCCCGGCCCCGCCATTCCCATTGGTCGTTGTCTTCCCGAATGAGACCGCCTCTTTCCCCCGTTCGGCCTACCCTCTCCGTCAGGCCCCGCCCCCTCATGGGTCCCGAGCCCCGCCTTTTTTCCGCCCCCCTTTCCGTCTCCCGGGGTGAACTTTCCTCACCGCTTCAATACACGACACTTCCGTGTAGGCCTTCACACGTGTTCGCCCCTTCCCCCCAGTTTCAAAACGCGGATCCACAGAAACAGTCCCACCACTCCTCAACCACCCGGCTTCTTGTTTACTTCTGCCCGCGCATTTGTTTTATATCTACGGCGGCTCTTCCGGCGCTGTTTCTATGGCGATGCGCGTGACGTCGCCGCGCCGGAGACGTCACTTCCGTCGATAGCGGGCCGAAGGTTGAGTGGGGGGGAGGCCGGCTTCTACTGTACTCCGAAGTCCCACAGCGGCCCTTGGTGGTTGGTTTGGGAACTGCACAAAGAGCCGGTGAAGGATGCTGATCCCTCATTGGCAGAGGGTGCACGACAACCTTGCGGGGTTGTTAGGCTGTTGTGTGCCGCCAGGTCGCCTTCAGCTCACGCCGATCCTATGAATGAGTGACCTCCAAACTGCCCTGTCCTCAGCTGCTCTGAGGACAAACTCCATCTTGTGGTTTCCTTTAGGGAGTCCATCCATCTTACATTGGGGGTCTTCCTCTTTTCCTGCTGCCTTCCACCTTTTCCCAGCATGGTGGTCTTTCCCAGAGAATCCTGCCTTCTCAGGATTTGGACCCCAAACAGAGACAGCCTCTGCTTCAATTTTTTTTTTTTGCCCCCAGAGAGAGTTCAGGCTTGATTTGATTTAGGACCCCCTTGTTCATCTTAATGGCAGTCCAGGGTATCCCCAAACCTTTGCAGTGTAGACCACTGTGAAGACTACAGGTTGGGATGAGAGTGGAAGGGCAGCTTATCTACCTTGCAGCTTCATTTGCCACTTTCGCCCGTGCCCTGTAAAGATTAGGAGGGCTGGCCAGACACGGACACATGTTCTTCTCGGTATGGGCCCCGAAGTCTTCTCCGAGTGATCACAACCCTCTGAATCAGTGACCCTGAAAACGCCCTGCGTTTCAAAGCCCGACTTGAATCTTGCAGACTCAAGCCTGTGGCTTTCTCTGTGGAGCTAATTCATCTCATACTCGGAAAGGTTAACGTGGTCGTGGTGTATAAATCCCAGAATGGGGGGATAAAGGGAGTTGTAGTCAGAAAGGGGGAATAATGGATTAATTTGGAATGTGGTGCTGGAGAAATGCAGATATCCTGGATTTCCAGAACAAAACAAGGAGTTCCTAGAGTAAATCAAGCCTGAATTCTCTCTGGAGGCAAAAACATATGTTGAAACCGAGGCTCTTCTGCTTTGGGCACCTCATGAGAAGGCAGGACTCTCCGGAAGAGACAATAATGCTGGGAAAAGTGGAAGACAGTAGGAAAAGGGGTAGATCAAATACATAATGGACAGACTCCACTAAGGAAGCCATGACTTTTGAGGTGGCAAGAGCTGAGCAGTTGAGGGCAGGAGATTTCATTGACAGGCTCATTCATAGGATCGCCATAAATTGAAGGTGACTTGCTTGCACGTAACAAAAGACTATTTCTCTTGCTACTTAGAACTGAAAAGAGAGTGGCATTGACAAAACGCCTTCAAAATGCCCTGGAAAATAACTTTTGAGAGTAACTCTTCCTCATTACACCTAGTAAGTAAATTATAGTTTATCTATCTATCTATCTATCTATCTATCTATCTATCTATCTATCTATCTATCTATCTATCTATCTATCTATCTATCTATCTACCTACCTACCTACCTACCTACCTACCTACCTACCTACCTACCTACCTACCTATCTATCTATCTATCTATCTATCTATCTATCTATCTATCTATCTATCTATCTATCTATCTATCTATCTATCTATCAGTAACTTATTTATGACACTTCTAATTGTTACTTTATTTTCCACACAAAAAGTAACAATTAGTTCATCACACCCAAAAGTAACTTTGCTCTCTATAAATGGTGATTTTCAAGCTCTGGGGTTTTGCTTCTATAAGGCCAGCTTTGCAGGGTGAAAAAGAACAGCTTGTCATTAGGCCAACTCACACAGCAGGCTTTACGCCATTTTCTCCCATGCCAACCAGGGACAATGGGATTTGTAGTCCAGCACACCTGGAGGACACCAGATTGGGAAACAATCCAGGAAAGATTTCGTAAGACTGAGACAAACGTTAACAGGGGCGTTGCTTTGACATCGCTGGCCTCTGAACGCCGGATCTGTCCATGGCCAACGGCAAGCTTGAACTTGTCCATTCCTGCAACCAAATAAACTCCTACGGCCTGCTTTGAGTTAAAAACCATTTTATTTCGCAAATAAATACCTATATCAGTGGGAAAAAAAGAATCACAGAATCCATTTGGCTTTGTTGATTTCCATACAGTTTAAAAAGTAGCACGACTCCTTGAATCCCACACATAGTCCTTTACACAGTGGTCCCCGGGCTGGTTAAAATCTCATCATCAGCCATGCGTCTCTCTCGTTTTTGGCTCATGTTTGTGAAGTTTTAATGAAACAGTTCTGTTTCATAACAACAGCAGGCTTTTCTCTATGTGTGCCTGCCTTTCAATAAGTGACCGGTGCCGCTTGGTGCATTTTGCAGTGCGTAAGACTTCTTCAAGCTATTCCATCCCATTCTCAAATATATGTCTGACGATAAATTCCTGAAACACGCAAGATTCCGACTTCCAAAAATCCACAAAAACTATCCCAATCAGTGTTGCAAGATGATTTCTGGAAAAAGGATTTCTCTCCAACCGCCCACCCCAAATCCATACAAAATTAACATTCCCCAAACAAAGACCAGGAAGAGAGAGAAGTATTTGGTAACGCTGCAAAATATTTGTAATTTTTCTTCTTCTTCTTCAGAAAAAAAGCTCTAACTTCTGTCTTTGTGATGTGATTCTTTGCCGCCACCATCACAGGGGTGTGAGCGCTCAAGTGAGTTTCAGTGTATATTTTTACAATTAAAAAATAAAATGTCACAGTGAGGAAAACAGAGCAATTGCTACAAAAATTTTTTGGGGGGGAGCCCGACAGTCAGGGGTGGGCACAGGGGGGTGTCACTGTGGGTGGCAGGATGGCGAGGCCAGGGTATATAATCTTGGCCGCCGGAACTAAGAAGGGTGCCAGCATGTGGCCATGTGCAGAAAGGAAGGAAGGAAAATGGGGGAAAAGTCAGAAGACGGCCTGATCACTTTGGACGGAAAGACAAAAGATGAAATGGACGGCCCGTTCTGTACATGGAGGGTGACAGGGGCCAGAATCATGGAAGCCGAGGCAGATTATGTACGGAAAAGATGTAAGGGAGTCATTAGCAAAAATTTGTGGCCAGAACAGGGGTCGTGAAAAGAGAGACAGGAAGCAGTGGTGAATGAGTGGTAGGATGATCTCTGTAACTCAGTGGACAGCAGCGGATAGATAAGAGGTGATCCCTTCTGATCATAAACGTTTCTGGGTCACTCCCTCCATTGCCCCTGCTGTGGTTTCAGGTCATGCCAAGAACCCTGGAGAGCCCCAGTTTTCGCTCCACCCTGCCAGTCCTCCTGGCATCGTATAATTAAGACAGTCCATGGTCACAAAAGACGTGGCTCAGACGGGTCTGCCCGTTCGGCCTGCCCCGGGAGCTGCAGGTGACCCCCGGGCGTTGGGGGCACCTCGGGGATCGGGCTGGCGCGATGGGGAGCCCCGGGCAGGGGAACTGCGGGCATTCGCTGGACCGCTGTGGCCGGGCGAGGCGTGGGCAAGAGCAGGCGAAGCCCGGGCAGGGGCGGGCGAAGCCCGGGCGAGGCCTCGAACTGGAGAGTCCCGACCGGGGGCAGGGGAAGCTGAGGGTCCCGGCGGAGGCCCCTGGGTCACGTTGATCGTCAGCGCCCCATGCACTTGGGAGAGCTGAGGGCTGTCTAAGCTGGCGACCAGCTGGCGGCGTCCGGAACGCAGGGGCGTGAAGGTCTGGCGCAGCGTCACAGTTTGGTGAGGACCGATATTCCTGCAAGATGGAGAACAGAACAGAGGACGTCAATATATCCACCCCCTGGCCTCTTTTTTACTTTCATAAAGCACGGGTGGGAAGAGGGGGCAAGGCAGAGCTTGGAAAAGTTACGTCCTGGACAACAACTCCCATAATCCTGCAGCTAGAGAAGCAGGGGATCCCAAGACGTGTGGTTGAAAAAAAATGTTGTTTTCTCAAGCTCTGTTTAAGGAGTAAGCCAGCTCTTGAGGTTGTCTTTCAAAAGGCGGACACACATTCCACAAATGTGTCTCTCGTTGGAATGTATGTATTGTTCACTGTTTCATTCCTGTACCGAATTTTTAATTTCTCCAAGGGGTGTCAAGGCACCGATCCTTTCTGTGGAGCACAGTGCCTCTACGGCACAGTCATAAAACCTTATTTTTCGATTTTATTGTGACCTTGTAAAAATGTTTTAGAATGAGGATGCAGCGAGAGCAATGGATAAAATTCTCTCCAGCCACGTGGGAAGACGTTCGGACTATAGATTAAAACACACACGTGTGTGTGTTTGTATGTTTTGAAAAAAAGAATTACTTCCTGAGAGGGAGAGGAACTTTGAGGGCTTTCACCTAACACTGTGGGCAGAGGCATTCCAGGTGTGATTTTCGAAAGACGGGGCACGGCCGAACCTTCTGGTGGGGGAAAACTCAGATGGATCACTCACCCGACGGTCATTGTGTTCGGGGTAGAAAGTCCTGACCCTTCCATGTGGAAGATAACGTTGGTCAGCGTGGTCGGTAGCGGGTTCTTGAAGACAATCTGGACCTGGGTCTCCTGCCCAACGATAGCCGGGCCCAGCAACTGAGGAAGCAAAAGAGGAAGAGTTAACCCTGAAGGAGAAGTAGTAGAACTTGGAGTTGACGGGGGGTATTAAGAGGCTTGTGTTTGGAAAACTCCGCAAGACCATATCTAAGAGTCCTGCTCCCTTCTACTTTCTCCCTGGTGGAAACTGCCTGCATTTCAGTGGGAAGAGTCACTCAGTCATGTGACAGAGTTGAGACTGGGATGTTACTTTTAGAAAGTAATTTGTTACTGGCCATGGTTGAAAAGTAACTATTTACTCCTGGTTGTTACTGAAAGTATAACATTATGTAATAAATTGTTACTGACACATTACTTTTTGATGTTCTCTCTATCTTCAGAAAATGCAAAAAATGGGAAGGAGTCATTCCACTGATCCTTCAAAGCCACTTTTTTTTGAGCAACGATCCTCATTATACCTTTCCGCCCACCACAATAAGTTGGTTATTGGTATGAGTGCTGCTTTTTAAAAGCAACACAACATTACTGCTGTTGGACCAAAACAGGACAGGGGGCACCTTCGTAATTCAAAGCAAAACTGGCTTAAGCAGTAAAGTAGGTCTGGTCATCGTCCGATAGCTCTCACGGCTTCAGGAGTTGCCAAGTCGCTAGCTATGGTTTGCCAATTACTGTAGAAGAGACCGCAGGCTCTGTCCACATTGGGTGACAGACTGGGAGCTGCCAGAGTAGCGTGCATACAATAGGGTTAAAGAGGTGAAATCCACAAGCCCTCGCTCGCCCCCCCAGAGAACCCATCCACACAAGTTCCGCTCAAGCCCCAATACGTTTACTGGGAATTTGAAACCTGGGGATCAAAGCCACCGATCGCTATCCAGCTGAGTGCTTTGATGGCTTTGCACCCTATTTTCTAAACCCAGGCCCTCCAAACCCAGCATCCTCCTCCTACCGTCAGGGTGAGGTCCGGGGTGCGCAGACGGAAGGTGTGCTCCTTGGCAATGACTTGTCCTGTCTCAGACACTTTTCCAGAGATGCTCAGCTTCATAGCTCCCTGGTCCACCAAGTGGGGCTTGTATTCTGGGTAAGAGACCACCATGGGGACGGCCTGGGCTGGAGGGAGAAGGGGCAAGGTTCAGGGTTATACAGATCCCAACTTAATCAAACCAAGCCCTAGGAGGAAAGACGGAAAGAACCGGGCATGTTTATCCTTGGAAAAAGACGGAGGGGAGATCGGAGAGCGCTTTTCAAAGACCTGAAAGGCAGTCCTACCGAGGAGGGCAGGATCTGTTTTTGATCCTCCCAGAAAGCAGGGCGCCTCATAATGGGCTGAAGTGACAGGAAGCCAGATTCAAACTGAATACTGTATCAGGAAAAACCTCTGAACTGTTAGAGCAGTATGATAGTGGATCCAAGTATCTCTAGAAGCTCTCCAACACTGGCGGCCTTCAAGCAAAAATTCAACCACCCTCTGCCAGATCTGCTTGGACTTAAGATTCCTGCCTTGAGCAGGGGGTTGGACTGGATGACCTTTGAGGCCCCTTCCAACTTCATGATTCTAGGATTCTGTGATTCTAATCAAATCATCACCACAGGCTTTTTGGGGCATCATAATCAGCCTTGCCCAAGGCTACCACACCATACTGTTTCAGAAGAGGTGAGGATATACCGGGGCCCACCCCAACGGGCTCCCCTCACGATGGGGCTCAGATGGGCCACAGGGTGTGTGAGAGACCAGTCCTACCTCCGCCCGCCGGCACCTGGACATCTCGGCGTTCCTGCTTGAAGTTGCTGCCTGTCACACCCGTGTAGTACATGACGGCGACGAAGAGGTTGAGGGAGACGCTGCGAGGCATGGCGCTCCGGTTCTTCAGGATGACCCGCAAGGAGATGTCCTGGCCTGTGTAAGCCTCGTCCGTCTCCACCGTCACCGAGATGTCGTCTCCCCACTCCTTGTTCTTGTAGATGTGGGCCTTGGTGCCGTACTTGGCAGCCGTTTCTACCGCTTTGCGTTCCTCTTCGGACCCTGCGAGAAAAGAACCATGGAGAAAGAAAGAGAGAGGGCTTAGAAGACAAATCTACCCACTTATTGCCCCGTTCCAGAATTGAGAACTCAAGAGAAGAGCCAAAAAGTCATCAGAGAGTCGGAACGTTAACAGGAGTGAAATGGAGGATGCACGCACTGAAATGAAATCTAAGAGGTGTGCAACCGCACTTGTGTTGCTTTTTGAGCCATCCCAGGAGTCCCCAATCTTGGACTACAACTCCCAGAAATTCTGGGTCGGTGCAGCTGGTGGGAGCTTCTGGGAGTTGTAGTCCAAGAACATCTGGAGGACCCAAAGCTGAGCACCACTGAATTCTCTCTGCTTCTCGACTGGCGGCCATACCTTCTGGATGTTTGTAGATGTCGGTGATGTCTTGGCGCTTGTGGGAACCCACCGCTTTGGTACTGATGAGGTGCCCAATGGCTTTCTCCTCCACGTAGACGATCTTGAACGTCCTGTCAGGCTGGCGCTGCCAATACACCTTGTCGCTGTTGACCTGCAGAGACACACCGTGGGTGATGCTTCCCGTTAATGATTTTTCTTTCAGATCATTACTTTGGAAAACAACCTCTCCTCTGAGTTTTGGTTAGTTGGGAGAGCCCATCGGACATGAAAAACAGGAAGCCACTTCTGGTTCTAATTCAGTATGTGATCTCCATTCGCTGTCTTGAGGTATTAACCCAGAACATCCTTTGTCATGGCTGTTGGGAATGATTATTTATTGATTTATGATTTTGTTTCCACTGAGGCAATGCCTCGGCCTCCTGATGTTGTTGAACTGGAACAACCCGGAGCCCCAGTCAGCACAGCCAGTGGCGAAGAAGGCTGGAGTTTGTAGTCCGTCAACACCTGGAGGGCCACCCTTCCATTACGAAAAAAAATACTGCTTGTGGCCGCCAACGAACATCGTTAACTACTGCTTGTGGACCTATTCAAACCTTTATAATCACAGCATCCTGGGTATTGAAAATTCAGGGGCGCCAACAGGAGACCTGGTCGGTTACAGAGAAGCCCATCTGAGTAACAGGTAAAGGTTCCCATTGACGTTTAGTCCAGTCGTGTCTGACTCTAGGGCGCGGTGCTCATCCCCGTCTCCAAGCCATAGAGCCAGCGTTTGTCCAAAGACTGTTTCCGTGGTCACATGGCCAGCGCGACTAGACACAGAATGCCATTTTACCTACCAAGGTGGTACCTATTTATCTACTTGCATTTTTGCATTTTGTATGCTTTCAAACCACTAGTTTGGCAGGAGCTGGGACAAGTGATGGGAGCTCCCTCTGTCACGTAAATTCTATCTTACAGCTGGTTGATCTTCTGACCTTGTAGCACAGAGGCTTCTGCGGTTTAACCCGCAGTGCCACCACGTCCCTTGTATCTGAGTAATATTCACACACAGAAAACCCTTCAGAAATACCTCAGCAAAGCAGAAAGTGGCATCGTATTTTAGGTAGACAAGCCCGTTCTTAATGGCTTCCACAGAGCAGGGGCCGCAGCAGAAAATCCCTGTGGGGGAAAGGTTGAGATGAAAGAAAATCAAGCAGGGAGGAGGGAGCTGATCCGTATTCCCCTTTGGAGAGTGCTATATGGCCTCCAGTGAACAAGCTCCGGGGCCCATTTCCCCACCTACCCACTTCCGTTAACTTCTGCTTTCCAACAAAATACTTCCAGTTTAAAAATGAAAATAATAAGTTTCAATGAACGATGAAAGGCATACAGTTTTAGAAGAGAATCAAGCCCTCTTGAGGTACGATTCCCCCATTTTCAGAGAAAGCCAGTGCTTTCACCCCTCAAGGGCCTCCCGCCTCTCAAAAATTAAATCAGGGTCCCAAATATATATTGCTTGGACCTTGGACCGTCCTTAAGGTCACTCAACATTTTCTGACTTGGTAGCTGCAATTCCATCCTCCGGCCACTTGAAGCACTGGTGCTCTGGTGCTCCTCCCATTCATCCTCTCTAGGTGCAAGGTGTGATGTCCACAGCTTGCTCTGAGATCTACAGGGTATACTGCTCTTCCTTTGCCTGCACTATCCTCCACCAGGAGTACAGTGGTGCCTCGCATAGCGAGGTTAATCCGTTCCGGATTAACCTTCGCTATAGCGAAACATCACTAAACGGAATAAAAAAAGCCATAGAAACGCATTGAACTTCATTCAATGCGTTCCTATGGCTTGAAAACTCACCGTTAAGCGAGGTTCTGCCATAGCACTGCCATTTTCGCGCCCTCGGTAAGCGAGGGCAGGGCGCGAAAATGCGGCGCGGACCTTCCGGCGGCCATTTTTTAACCGCCGATCAGCTGTTCTCCCCCGCTTTGTTATGCGATATTCGCTAAGCAAATCGCTGAGCGAATGCTCCAGCGATGGCCCAGAGCGCCTCGTTAAGCGATTTCATCGCTCAGTGAGGCGCTCGTTAAGCGAGGCACCACTGTATTGTACGGGAAGCGCCCTCCTCTTACCACTGCTGGATTCTTGCGGGGTGGCGTCCACCACTTGCCAGCCATCAAACCCTGAAGGAAGGTCAGGGCGTTTCATCCAGCAGTCATTCCAGACATGAAAGTTCCTGCATCAGGATGAGAAAAGAGGAGAGGAAAAATCTGGGTCAGGAATCAGCCATCCACATTCTGATTCTTCCCCCCCCCCCGGCGCATGCACGCACAGCATCCCCACTTCTAGGAGAAGGAGGTATCGCTCTCTCACCAGACAGAATCGGCATTGAGGTTCTCGATAGGCTTCATGTCCTCGTCGAAGTAGATGTCCATCGTGAGGCTGACGTCCGTGTCGTGCGCCGAGTTGTAGTTGGTGACGGTTCGCGTGGCGATGCCCAGACACCGTAGCACTGGAGCAGATGAGAAGAAAGGCAGCTTCAGCAGGGAGAAAACCTTCATGCTTTCCTGCATCATCTTCCACAGCATTGGTTCCCAAACTTGGGTTCCCCAGATGTTCTTGGACTACAGCTCCCAGCAGCCTTCACCACTACTGGTGCTGGCTAGGACTTCTGGGAGTTGTAGTCCAAGAACATCTGGTGAACCCAAGTTCAGGAACCACTGTCTTCAAGTGTCTACAGTTGCTCTCAACTTTGCATCCTCTGCAAATTCTTTCAGGGAATACATGCTTGGCTTGTTTAGCTGAGCCAAAGGGGATGATGAGAGCTTGGAAATATTACTCTTTCTTTAAAAAACAAACAAACCCACAACGCTTAGAATTTCCCAGCCAGCCACGCTTCAGACAAGTAGCTAAATGGGTGAGTGAGCTAGACTCTTGTTCTATGTGAGCCCAACGGCAGCAACGGTTTTCCAGGAAATGCCATAATAAATGTGTAGGTACCCTAAGATCTCTTTTCCCTGTTTCTCTTTAGCCTAATTTTATCTGTTTCATGTTTTCTAACATTCGCCTGCCAGGATGCGCTTGTCGAATCGCTTGGACTTCAAGTCCCAGAATTCTCCAGAAATTCACAGGACAGAATCCTAGGAGTTCCAACTCATAGACCCACATCAACAGACACTTATATTTTGCTCGCCTGGAGCAGCAGGGCCTGTTTTGAAGGCTCCACCCCCTGCCTCAGGCCTACTTCCTGTTGTTCACGTACAAAAATGAAAGCTGCTGCGATGCTTTTGGGGAGTTGTAGTTTTGCTTCTGTTAGGCTTTCTCGAACCACAGGGCCCCAAAACCACAGTGGCAGCTTCCAGTCTTTTACATCAGTGGTCCCCAACCTTGCGCCTCCAGAGGTTCTTGGACTTCAACTCCCAGAAATCCAGGCCAGCAGAGGTGGTGGTGGAGGCTTCTGGGAGTTGTAGTCGAAGAACATCTGGAGGCCCAAGATTGGGGACCACTGCTTTACATCAGCAACAGGAAGTAGGCCCGAGACAGGCCTCCAGGCCTCCGAGACAGGCCCTGTTTCACGTTGAGCGAAATATAAATGTCTGTAGGTATCTGCAGTTTTGGAGGTCTACGGGCTAGACCTCCCATGATTCAGCCTTGGGAATTTCTGGAGAATTCTGGGAGTTGAAGTCCCATAAAATCCAAACAACACATCTCTATTTGCCTCCGTTTTCCTATATGCCACTCGCTTCCTCCTTTTCCTCTTTCCTACATGGCAGTTACCTGTGGTCACCACTCCAGCAAATACCCAACACTGTCCATAAAGGACAGGATAGCCAGTCTTGTGATACTTCAGGAGGATGTCTCGGCTGCCGACCCACGCCGAGGGGTTGGTGCCACGAGAATAGTCACCCGTCCAGTTCCCAACCAGCACCCCATTGTCATCCAGAGAATTCACCTGGGGGAAAAAAGAAAGAGAAAAAGACAGTGAGCCAAGCTGGTTAGAAATTGTCCCCAAGTTGGCCTCGCAAGAGATACCAGTAAACGAGGTGCATCCTGGTGATAAATCATCTCTCCCTACACCTTAATGATGAAAGAGCCATTATTTCATCAGGACGTGTCATGAATTTCCATAGACAAACCGCCACCCTTCTCTCGGCAATCCTTCCTAATTTCCATAACTTTAAATTACAGCTGGGCGGATTTGTGTTTTTTGGAACCGTCGTCCAGGAAGGGGAATTGGTACGGCTCTGCTCCAAGCGTGAGAGAAAGAGACAGGTGTGCCAAAGCTGGAGCCAAGCTTCATGCCTCTATATACCGAGTGGGGCCAAGACACGATGTGCTGCCATAAATGTATACAGATATGAGTGACGGGGCAGAAAACCTATTAGGGAACACATCAAAGAGACCTATCAGGGACAGACATGTTTTTCTTGATACAGAAAGGCAGTTGTTGCAATCGAGTGGCCGCGGGCAGAAAGTACACAATGTCACGACTGAGGAATCGTTCCAACAGGATTTTTTTTTTTTCCTCTTTGGAACTCCCTGCCGATGGGAAACAGCCTTGCTGGTTGAGCCCGTCATACAAGGTCGCACGATTCCTTTTAGAGAATTGCAACTATATAATGACATTGACCCATTCCTGCATCATATATAGCCTGCCTCAGACACACACACCTCTCTTGAGGAAAAGGGCTACTGGATTCGGTTGACCCTCTTTCTGCTATGAGACGCACAGGGAACCCATCAGGTTTTTTTGTGTGCTTCTTTTAAAAATTCCGGGGTATTTCTCCTTTTTAAGCAGAACAGATTGGTCCCAAAGGAAAAGCAGGAGTCAAGGGTAAAGTGCTGAACCAAGGCTTAAGGCAGAAAAATCTAGACAGACAGAGAGACGCCTGGAGAGTGTTGTCTTGTTATTGGGAGTGACCTGTTTTCAAATTTTTTTTCCTCACTTCACTGAATGGCTTGAAGCCAGCCACTTACTCAAGTCAACTGACCTCATAGGGTTGTTGTGTAATTTAAAAAAGAAAGATACCCAGGCTCCTTGGAAGAAGGATAGGAGAGAGACAGAGGATAAAAAAAGGGAAAAGCATTATGATGAGAAAATCTTAGGGGGGGAAGTTCAGGGCAGGCGCCGATCCGCTGCTCACCATGGCAGAGACCACACGAGATACCATGATGGGGTCTCCGCGGCTCGCGTGAGGCATGCCACGCCGGTCCAGCATGTAGAGGCAGGCATCGAGGACGCCGTGGTCAAACTGTGGGGAGAAGAGAAAGGAAACTATTAATGAGGGCTCAGAGAGAGGGGCCGCGAGGCTACAGCTGCCATGAAGGAAGGCTTCCAGGAAGCCCATTTTGGAAAGTCTCTGTTTCCTTTTTGGCCAGGAGCCTGGAAGAAAGGCCCTGTTCCAGGCGAGTGAAATGTAGGTGCCGTTTGGCGCTGCAACTCCCAGAATTCTGCCTGGGGATTCTCTCAAGAGGATTCTCGGAGCTGGGAGTGCAAAAAATAAAATAAAATAAAATAAAAAATCACCACAACAAACCGCGCACCCTGAAACGGCTGTTTCCGAGCTCTGCGCAGGCACATGATCTCACATCCGCGCTTCTGCTGTTTCCAAAGAAACACAAGAGGACTTACTTGGGCATAATTCCACGTCCGTTCTCCGATCTGGGTCTCTGTCCCGTAGTAGATCCTCCCGGATTCGTTCAGAACGTATTCCTCCAGCCAGTCCTTTTGCGCCATGTAAACGGAATCCTCTGGGCACGAAAAAGAGAGGCAGAGGGAAACTTTTTAGACTCTTTTAAACTTTAGGATCTAAAGTTCAGAGCAACGTTAAGATGTGATTTAAGGGAGGATTCGAGAGGAGGGCGAATTCCCGGGTGGATTCTGATGGGATTTTTGTTAAAAAAAAAAAGGTTTTGACCCCAAAGTAGGGGGTCAAAAGAAGCCCCCAGCTCTGAGATCTGGAGTGTTGGCCCAACCTATCTATAAAGCACCAGTTTCGGGAAGGCTGCCTTGGAGGGTTGACAGATAAGAGTATCTCTAGAGCATGTGCAGAGCACCCTCCCCTTTCTACAAAGTGCTCCTTCAACCGTTTCCCCCCCCACCCAGTGCCTTCCAGATGTGTGAGAGCATAACAGGAGCACTGTGGCCATACACTGTGGGGACGATGGGCACTTGAGTCCGACAGATCAAAAGCTGGGCCAAATTGGGTCAGTTGCCTTTTTGAACTCACTTCTGCTTCTTTGGTGGCAAGAGGTTTATTTTCTTCTCTGCTTTATTTCATCTCTATTTCCATGTGAGATAAAGAGCTTCCTTTCCCACCCAAATGCTTTTGTATGGCTTCTCCTGTTGAGGATCAGGAGCGGGGGCGTGGGAGATCAGGCCCCCTTGGCAGTTCCAGGGCTGAGAAAAACAAGACCTTCTCGTCCAGAAAAGGCGGATCAGACCCTCCAGTGCAGAAGGAGCTGCGGTTTTGCGCCCAGGGGGGCTGGTGTCTCGGCCAATCCCTTTGGCGGCGAGGTTTCCAAAACAAACAGAGTTAACCTCCAGTTGCGATAAGGAAACCTCTCTCGATGGGAGGTTTCGGCCCCATCCACTCACTCTCTGCTTGGGGAACGTTTGGCGGGATGCAAAACAGAACCAGGGACCAAGAAAAACAGCAAAAAAGGAGTAGGAAAAAAGATTTCAAGTTCTCTTATAAAATTTTTTTTTTGCACTCCTTATTCTTTATAAAAAAAAAAAGACCCTAGTTAGAGATATACATAATTATGCCCCATTGATTTCTATGGGAGCTTTCAACACTCGCTTCTTCTGATTGTTCCCATTGAAATCCACGGAGCTGTGCTGGGTCTCGCATGTCTGAATACAAAGAGATCTCTACCCCAATAAATCAATATTTTTTAAAAAATCGAATGATAACCACTCATTCTCTTTACTTTCAAAATCCAGAAAAAGTGGCTTTCTTGGACTCCGGGTCCCAAAATGCCCTGGAGGTTCTGGAAGCCGTGGTCCAAAAATTCACTTTCCCAAACTCTGTTTCTTCTAAAATTCCTACTTGCATCACCTCTTCACATGCACCGGGTACCTTTTTAGAAAAGGCATGCCCTCCGTGACACAAAAGATGCTTCTCCTTAGAATATTGCACCTTCTAATACAAGACTCTTTTCCTGCATGTTGTTGAGGAACTTAAAACAATTTTTAAAAATTAAACTTGATTTTTTAAAAAATCAATTATTTTAAAACAAGGTCCTGTTTTTTTTAAAAAAGGAAGCGGCCACGGTGCTTGTTGGGAGTTGTAGTTCTTCAGGAGGTGGCCTCTATAGAGTCTAATGGTCAGGGAGACTATAATTCCCAGGAAGCACTGCGACAGCTTCCATTTTCTTTGACAGCAAGGCCAGAGAAGGCCGTGCAGCCTTGGAGGTAGGCCCTGCTCCAGGCGAGCGAAATGTAGGTGCTTGTTGATACAGTGCCGAAACTCCCAATTCTTAGAGATTTCTAGGAGCAAAAACCCATTGATGAATAGTTTTAGCCCTCCTAAGCATGTTTTGATGGCATTCACAGATCCTGTTGGCCTCCCCACCACCATACTCACCTGAGCACCAGGGGTTGAAGAGGATGTAAATCTCATAGCGGGGGTCAAAGGGGGCCTGGTACTCCCCCGCCTTGCTTCGGGTCTTGACGCTGAACTGGTACTTGCCAATCAGGGCTTTGGGCGAGGTGGAGACCCGGAGGGACATGGTGTTCGTGCCCACATCCGTCGCCTCTGCTGACCAGCCCAGGCCAGGCAGAGAGCTGCCCACGGGGACCAGAATATGTGTGCCCTTGGAGACCTGTGGGTTGGAGCCTGCCGGAGAGAGAAGACGGAGAATGAGACGAGACAGCTGAACCGGAGAGACGTTTCTCAAAATGGACGTTGCCAAGTTCTGGGCAACAGAGGGCTGTCCATCCTTTCTCCACCTCCCTTTGTTTGCTTCTGAAAGTTGAAATAATAAATAAATAGGTGTGATTTATCAACAGTTTGTTTCCCTCCGTGAATCAGGTTCTGGGTCGTTCTGGTGCAAACGTAGGTTGAACTCGACCTTATCAATCTTCCCAACCCTGATGGGCTAACCTGCAAGGATTCCCCGTTGGTTGGGAGCCCCACAGAAACCCTTCCGGTCTTCAGCAAGGTCAAGCCAACTTCAAACTTGGTCTCGGCAATGGTGTGTCCTGTGTTGTAAATCAACCCGTCTCATCCCAAGTGGGCAGACTGGCGTCTCCGGAGACCCGGCTCCTGTCCCTTCTCCTAACCCATGATCATAACCACGGAGCTGCCTGCTCAGATTCCCAGCCTGGGTTCCACTGACTTGACCAACGGAATGTGCCTCACCCAGGGTTTGGCACACACCCCACTGAATGCACACTTAACCTCCCTCTCTCTTGGCCACAGATCTGAGCTAGATAAGTGTTTGCTTGTTGGCTGGACTCCTGAAACCTCACTGGGGTCAGGCGGCTGGTGTCCCCACTCCCTGTTCTGTTCCCATGCCTCTGTTTGTTCCTCTCTCTACCCCTACGCTGGCATTATCTTTTGCTTCCATCCACGTCTGGCCTGTCTTTCTGGCCCAGCTCTTGCTCAGATTCAAGATGCTCCCATGATCTTCATTTATGCCATGGGCTGCCTTGGCCCGCTGAATGTGTACGGGCTACTGTTCTGAACCAGGAAAAATGAACAAGATGTGGTTGCCCAGGGGTTGGGGTGAGCTGCAACGCAATAACATCCAAGGTGGTGCAGGCTTCCGACTGGTCTCCTTTCAGGAAAAACTTCCTAACTGTTAGAGCAGTACGACAACGGAACCCAGGACCTCAGGGAGGTGGTGAGCGCTGTTACATAACAGCACTGATGTTACCTGTCTGTCATGGGTTTGGAGGGAAAGTTCCATCCTATGGGGAGTGGAAGGCGGGACATCAGGAGGAGGGGCTGTACTGTATAAATATGTGATGCCTGTGTGGTGAAGGGAGATGCTGAGACAAACTGTGAGACACTGGGTTGGGACGAAGCAGCAGCTGGGGGAAGAAGAAGCTGTTGTGGGAGTCTGGGTGTCTGACAGGGTACTACTGTGTGTCAGAGTACCAGCCTGAAAGGTTCAGGAGTCTGTTGGTTAGCCAGAACTGATGGGTTCAGGGTCTGTGCTTTAAGTTAAAGGTTCTAGGTGAACCAAACTGTATGCTTGTGTGTGTGAGAATAAGCCACGTTACTTTATTTTATTCACCTGATTGTTTTATTTACCCTGTTTGTATTTAAAATAAACCTTATTCTTTTGTTGTTTAAAAATCCATCCCTGGTCTGTGTGACTTATTATAGGGAATGGTTGGTGGCAGCTTAGTGTAACTGTGTGACATATCCCAGTAGGTCTGGGTTTGTCACATTGATTGGTGTCCAGCGTGTGGGATACGACTGGTCCAGTTGTCCAGCGGTCCAGCAAAGCCTTGGCAGGTGTGCCCAGAGCAAGGGGGGTCTAGTCAGGGACAGTCTGAGGCGCGTAGGTAATCTTCTAGGTGTACCTCACGGGGAGGTGCGCTAGTAGAAGAACGTGCCAACTGGGGAGACTTAGATTAAGGTGCTCTGAGGCAGCCTAGTTTTGGCGGGAAAACGCTGAGGCAAAACTGCGTAGCAACAGCGAGCTGGCTTGCCAGCTGAGAGGCCCAGCAGAGGGGGGTAGGCTCTGACTCGATACTGTTGCAAGTAGTGCTGAAGAACAGCAGCAGTCTCTAGGGAGAGCTGGGTTCTGAGGCAAGAAGGAAAAAAAGTGGTCGTTTTATTTTGAGGCTTGACTTTTTAAAGCAGCCTGTTCTGAGGGGGGGTATGCCCTTGACTCGAAGCCAAGTAGCAGACATGAGTGAAGTGAAAGACCCCCAGATTGACCAAGGTTCTGAGGATGAATTTGGCTCAGTGCAAGGTGACAGCACAGGAGAGCAGAACCCAGAACTTAGAAAATTGATCCTAGCCCAACAGCATGAACTGAGGGTGAGGGAAATGGAGGAAAGATTAGAGAGAGAGAAAATGGCATTTGAATTAGAGCGAGAGAGAGAGAGAATGGAGAGGGAAGAAAGAATGGAGAGAGAGAAAATTGCTCTGGAAAAAGAAAGGATGGCGTATGAGTTAAGAAAACTGGAAATGATGAACCAGAACAATAATAATAATAGGGATTCTGAGGGAGGCCAACTGTCTAAGGCTGACCTGAAGAAATTCCCTGTGTACCACAAGGGAGATTGTCCTGAGGTGTTCTTTTCCTTAGTGGAAAGAGCGTTTGTGGACTTCTCAGTGAGGGAAACTGAGAAGATGACCATCATGCGGTCTTTAATCAGTGGTAGCCTGGCTGAGGTTTATGCCGAGATGCCTGAGGAATTGTTGAAAGATTTTGCAGAGTTTAAAAAACTGGTGTTTGCAAGACATGGGATAAATGCAGAGCAGCTGAGACAAAGATTCAGGTCCCTTACCAAGAAGCCAGAACAGACTTTTACCCAAGTGGGGGCCCAATTGGTGAGGCTGCTTGAGAAATGGCTATCGCAGGAGGGAATAGAGACCTATGAGCAGCTTAAAGACTTGATAGCCCTGGAACAGTTCTATTCAGTCCTGCAGGGGGAATTGAAATTCCAGGTGAGGGAAAGGAAACCGAAATCTGTGGCAGCAGCCGCAGAGATCGCAGATTTTATCTCCCAAATAAGAAAGCCCTTGGGTGAGGGGAAATCTGTAGGTAAACCCAAAGAAACCTACAGCAAGTACTCTCAGGGACCAGGGAAAAGCCAGCAAGGGGGAGGGGCCCATGGTGAAGGGAAGCCCTCAGACATGAAACCAAGACCTCAGATTTTGGAGGGAAAACCAAAACAAGATGAGAGAGAATCAAAATATACCAGAAAATGCTATTTCTGTCAGGGAAAGGGTCATCTAATCTCAGAGTGTGAGAAATTAAAGCAGCTAAAAGGAATGGTGCCTCAGAATTCTAGTGGGACCAAGCCAAAAGCTGTGTTCTGTGTCCAGAAAGAGCAAAGCTCATTGTCACAGAGGGAGCCTGTTGCCATGACTACTCAGTCTGGAACAGCTACCTATGCTGATCAGGCTGAGGAAAATGGTCCTCTTCTGGAGGTAAAGCGCTGCTTGCTGATAAAAACAGATTCTCAGTTGTTTGAGACAGCAGGGGTGGACGTAGGAATACTTGACCGTCAGTATAGGGGGCTGCGGGACACTTGTTCCCAGGTAACCCTGTGCCATCCAGATATTATTCCTAGGGAGTTTATAATCCCAAATGAGAGCATGAAGGTGGCAGGGATTGAGGGGCAGGTAATCTCTCTGCCAGTAGCTGAGGTACCTGTCAACTTTCAAGGCTGGAGGGGAGCTTGGCGGCTAGCGATTTCATCGACTCTGCCAGCAGCCGTGCTCGTGGGAAATGACCTGGCTGAACATGTGAAACGGGTGCTAGTGATTACACGCTCACAAGCCACCACAGGGACAGTTCAGGGGGGTAATGATGAGCCAGAGACGGAAGCAGAGGGGAGTTCAGAAGCTGTGGTGGAAACCTTAACCACAGACAGCAGATTTGGACAGGAGCAAAAGGCAGACGCCACTCTCCAAAAGTGTTTTGAACAGGTGACTGACGCCCAGCTAACACCTGAAACCCCAGTGAGATTTCTGGAGAAAAAGGGGATTTTATATAGAGAAACCCTGAGGAATATCTCAAAAGGGGGAGATGGGATCAGAAGTCAGCTGGTGGTACCTGAAAAGTATCGCCCCATGATCTTACAAAGGGGTCACTCTGACATGTTTGCTGCACACTTAGGAGTGAACAAAACACAGCAGAGAATCACACAGAATTTCTACTGGCCTGACATAGGGAAGCAGATCAGGGAGTTCTGTAAACAATGTGATGTGTGTCAAAGGCAGGGGAATAACCGCGACAGGACCAAAGCAAAGTTGTGCCCTTTGCCTGTGATTGACACTCCGTTCAAATGCATAGGGGTGGATATTGTGGGACCTTTGCCCAAGGCCACAAAGAGGGGGAATAGGTTCATTCTAACAATTGTGGACCATGCCACAAGGTATCCTGAAGCCATACCCTTGACAAACATCGAAACTAACACAGTGGCCGATGCTTTGGTGGGGTACATGTCCAGGATGGGATTTGCCTCAGAGATAATCACAGATTTGGGCACATCGTTCACGTCAAAGCTCATGAAACGCTTATGGCAAATCTGTGGAATTAAGCTCAGGGAAGCCACTGCCTATCATCCTGAAAGTGATGGGGTAACTGAGAAGTTCAATGGGACTCTAATGCGCATGATTAGGGCTTTCTTGGCAGAGAATCCAAACAATTGGGACCAGAAGCTGCAATCCCTTTTGGTTGCTTATCGATCAGTGCCACAAGCCAGTACCGGGTTCAGTCCATTTGAACTTTTATTTGGGAAAGGGGTGAAGGGGCCCCTTGATTTGATCGAGCAGGGTTGGGGGCAGATCGCCCAGGGTGACCCACAAGACGTTGTGACTTACATAGACACCTTGATGAATGACCTAAGGAGAAACCTAGAGCTAGCAGCAGAGACCCTGCCAGCTCAAAAGGTCAGAAAGAAAGCTTGGGATGACCAGGAAGGCAGGGAGAGGCGCTTTAACCCAGGGGAGGAAGTGCTTTGGCCTAGGCTCTGCAGAGAGAGCAAACTGCAGCTGGGTATCCCAGAAAGAAAATACTTGGGTCACAAGGTAGGGGGAGGAGTGATAAAACCCCTGGAGGCCAAAATAGAAGCTGTTCGTGATTGGCCTAGACCCAACACCAAGAAAAAGGTCAAATCATTTCTTGGGTTGGTGGGCTACTACAGAAAGTTCATCCCGAGGTTTAGCGAGATTGCGGCTCCGCTGACCGATCTGACGAGGAAGAAGGCTGATGACCGCATCCCGTGGACCAGCGACTGTGAGGCGGCGTTCCAGAGGTTGAAGGAGGCGTTAATCAACTATCCTGTCCTGCGTGCTCCAGACTTCGACCGGGAGTTCATCATCTACACCGATGCGTCTAACAGCGGGGTAGGAGCAGTTCTGTGCCAGGAGGATGAGAATGGTGACCAGCATCCAGTGTCCTACCTGAGTAGGAAACTTCAAAAAGGTGAGAGACATTTGGCAACCGTGGAGAAGGAGTGTTTGGCCATAGTCTACGCGATCCAGAAGGCCAAGCCTTACATCTGGGGAAGACATTTTATTCTGTGTACTGACCATTCACCATTGCAATGGTTAAAGACAATGAAAAGCCACAATAGCAAACTTATGAGGTGGGCTTTGAACTTACAGGACTATGACTTTGAAGTGAAGGTGGTCAGAGGGTCAGTGAACTGTGTTGCTGACGCCTTATCAAGAAGACCTGAAGATTGAAGACGGCGAAAGAACATGGACTATATGTATATAATGAAAACAAAAAGTTAAAATGTACCTGGTTTTGAATTTGGTTGGTATTAATAAAGGTAAATTGATGTACTGTATATGGTAAAATGTTTAAATGCATATTTGCTATGGTTAACTTGGAGTGTAAGTATATGTAAGTATTATATGGTATGTATAAATGTTGTTGTGTATTTTATGCAGGTTGTTTTTTTGGTGAAAAGCACTTTTAGCTTTCCCCCTACAAAACAACTTTTAAAGAGGGGAGGTGTTACATAACAGCACTGATGTTACCTGTCTGTCATGGGTTTGGAGGGAAAGTTCCATCCTATGGGGAGTGGAAGGCGGGACATCAGGAGGAGGGGCTGTACTGTATAAATATGTGATGCCTGTGTGGTGAAGGGAGATGCTGAGACAAACTGTGAGACACTGGGTTGGGACGAAGCAGCAGCTGGGGGAAGAAGAAGCTGTTGTGGGAGTCTGGGTGTCTGACAGGGTACTACTGTGTGTCAGAGTACCAGCCTGAAAGGTTCAGGAGTCTGTTGGTTAGCCAGAACTGATGGGTTCAGGGTCTGTGCTTTAAGTTAAAGGTTCTAGGTGAACCAAACTGTATGCTTGTGTGTGTGAGAATAAGCCACGTTACTTTATTTTATTCACCTGATTGTTTTATTTACCCTGTTTGTATTTAAAATAAACCTTATTCTTTTGTTGTTTAAAAATCCATCCCTGGTCTGTGTGACTTATTATAGGGAATGGTTGGTGGCAGCTTAGTGTAACTGGCTTTCAGGAAAAACTTCCTAACTGTTAGAGCAGTACGACAACGGAACCCAGGACCTCAGGGAGGTGGTGAGCGCTTCAACACCGGAGAGGCCATCAAGAGAAAATCGGACCACCCTCCTGTCTGATTTGCTTTGATTTGGATTCCTGCCTTGAGCTGGGGCGTTGGACTCATTAGCCTTGGAGGCCCCTTCCAATTCAACGAGTCTATGATTCTATGACAACTGTTGTCTTCAATGACAACAAAACCCACCCAGGGTGGAAGCACAGGAACCTTTTAGAAAGGTGTGGAAATAATTCAGTTCTGCACTAAGAGCTACAAGTGTACCCTTCCCAACCATCTAAGCCGATAATATTGATCATTGCTATTGACTTTTGATACGGTTAAATCCTTCAGTCATCCATGGACTGTCACAAGAACCTTGCAGAGTAGGCCATTGTGATTTTTTTTTCCTTACGGAGGAAAACCCTGGAAAACCAGGGTTGACGGGATTCTACAGAGGCCCAATCCGTTTCTGGTATCCTGGTTCAGCCCCTACTATCCATGAAGCGTCAGCGATTAAAAGTTCTTCTGAGCATGCACAAAATGTCACTCTCACATCACTACGGGAACATAAAGTTTCTCTAACCTGTTTAGGACTAAGAGATTGATTGAAGAAGCCAGAAAGCTGCCATGCTTTCCTGCCATGCCATTCAAACTTGAAGAACCATCTCAGGCAGAAATTTAACAGGTGCAGTTTCCCCTAGTATGGGCAAGTAGTACACTTCAGCGAGTCATTTTCTACTACAAAGCACAGGTGCCCTGTCATGAGGGAGCAATGGGAACATCCTCAAAAGCTTGATTTCACAGTTTTTGAGCATCAGCGCTTCTCTTTCGAGTGTACTCTGCTTATGCTCAGAAGCAACCTTGCAATAGCGAGTAATTTGTTAACATGCCGATCAGCTGAGGTGACAGAGAGCTAGATGCAGATTACCTCCCCTGTGTCTCTCTGCCTCATCCTTTCTCCCTCATCATTTGGAAAAGACCATTTTTGGAGGACAACTCCCAGAGCATCGCATCAGGAAAGCTCCAGGCCATATCAGTGGCAGATTCTGGGAATTTTATCCCACGAATGCTATTTTTTTCCAACATAGTCCTCACCTCCGACTCTCCAGGAAAACAAGGCAGAGCAGTCAAAGGTTTGGCCGTGTACCTTGGCCAACCTTTACCTTGTTTGTTGATGTTCCCGTCCCAAGAATGACCTCCTTTATCGGGCAAGGCTCGAAACGGCCACGGAGGTGGCTGTTTTTATGCCAGAGGGCCGGGGTGCGATAGAACAGGGAGAGTCCAGAAACAGGAGGGGCGGCGGGTAGCGGCCGGACAGCCGCTGTGAAGATGCTGGCGTTGGTGGTGGGCTTGCAGTTTTGAGAGACCCAACCCGGTCAGTCCAGAGACATCCGAAGCAGCAGGATCTGTGCTGAGCTCCCGAAAAAAAGAAAAATTACAAAACAGGGAGCATTACCAGCCGACCAGACAAATAGCAGGAAAGGCCTGCTTCTGGGCCGTTATAAAACCCAGGGCAGGCTGGATCGTATGCTTTAGGTAGCAGCTTCTCACGCAAGGGGGGGGGGGGGGAAACAGCTGAAGAAGCTTTGTTGGGGCAGGTATCCGGAATTTACACTCCTCTCCATCATCCACAGAACAGTGGCTGTTGAAGGCACCGGAGATGGGGAAGACGTTGATCATCGTCCCCGAGATCCACGATAGCCCTTATGGTTGATCTGCACTGCGTTGTCAGTGCTGGCACGTAGCAAAGTTGCTTTTTTTGGATTACAAGTCCCACCATGCTGCTCCTAGCTGGCGTGCGGGTTGGGAATGGCTCCGTGGGCTTCCTGCGAGGGAAAACTAGCAATCATCCTGGGGGGGCCTGCATTGATATTCAAGCAGAATATGAGCCAGCTCTGCAATCTGCCTACAAAAAAGAGCCAGTGCTATTTTAGGTTGCATTAACAGAAGTATAGTCTCCAAATCTCATGAGGTTACTAGTCCTCCCCTCCTCCCATTCAGCACTGGTAGAGTACTGTGTCCAGTTCTGGACACAGGCCTTCAAGGGAAAATTGGACCAGATCTGCTCGGATTGGGATTCCTGCCTTGAGCAGGGGGTTGGACTAGATGGCCTCCTAGTGACCCTTCCAACTCCATGATTCTACGATTCTGTGATACTGTACACTATCTGGCTTATGCAAGAAAAATGGCTGGCTCAGCCCTTTTGCGAAAGAACTCCGGGATCCTCGTGACACCCAAGTGCACACGCCCAACAGCTGGGCAGATGTGTCTTCAGGATCCCTCCACGGGGGAGTGGAGCACACCTTTCATCCCGACTCAGCTCCCCGTACTCGTTTCCACCCCTGCCGTGGCAGGTTAGAGCAGGCAGGAAGGGAGCGAACCTGTTTTCCTGGGAGGTGCGGCCCTACCTCTCAAGACCAACTCCTTTCTCTCCCCTCCTACACGCTAGGAGCCTGAGAACCGGAGATTTTGGTGCCCTGTCATCAGCATCCCTCTCCTGCACTTTCTCCACCGGAGCCGGCAAGCTGACCCCATTTTTTTTTTTCAGTATGTGCTTGGCCTCCATCCCTCCCAACCCTGGGCTCTTCCAAAAATATATTAACAACATTTAGATCTGGGGACTGCTTCCAAAGGTTTGAACTAGATACTGTAGGTGAGGGCCACCCTTTAGGGCCATCATCCTCACAACAGCTCTACAAGATAAATCCGGCTGAGAGAGAGAGAGAGAGAGAGAGAGAGAGAGGAGCGGCAGGGTCATCCAGTTTCGTGGCACAATGAGGACTTGAAACTTATCTCCCAATGCCACTCCAGCACTCGACTCTTATGCTCCGCCAGCCCTTCCTGCTAGGAACTCTGTGCATGCACAAGCTGCTTGGGATAGTTCAGTCGGATACAAAAAAGGCACTCTGCACATGCTCAGAGTGTACTTCCTGAAAATAGCAGTCTTGCAGCACCTGCACGTCTCAGAGTGACGACGAAAACCTGGGTCTCCCCAAAGTCCCAACCTAGCACAACACCACCTTGGCTCTTTTGATAGTCCTGCAACAGGCAGAAATTCAACAGGCAGAGATCTTCCCATGGAATGCTATGGCTAACTCAGGAGATGCCAGGGTGTGTCTCAGTCCTGGGAGGGATTTAACCCAGGGCTTAGCTATGCAGCCGTGATGGGAGTTCACATCTGATCCATTAGCTGCAATTAGCAGCTATTAAATCACAGGAGGAGGCACCTTCCCCCACTCCCGGATTTGGGGGGGGGTGCATGCTACAATGCCTGTCACACCCCCTCCCTCCAAAAATGGAAGCCATCGTCAGAATATTTCCCTAACAGGGAATGACTGTTAGATAAAACACGAGACCTTGCAGGCATTTGGGAATTTAGCTCACATCTGCCTTGGATTGTGGAACCCTAAACATCTGGAGGGCCTCCAGTTTCCCAATCCTGGACGAAACATTCTCGAAAAAGAGGTTCTGCTGTTTGCAAGCGCTCTGCCATCCCAGAGGGGCTGGGTGGTGGAGGGTTATTCTGCAGCAAGAGGACTATACACTTTGCACATGCTCAGATGTCCTCCTCTGTTGATCCAGTTCCTAAGGCTAGAGATTCTCTTGGCAAGCTCGGTGGCTGACTTTTTCTTTTTAAATCAGGTCTTGCTCTGCTGAAGGGCAGCTTGAACTGCAGGCAGGGCAGAAAAGATTGCTGAGGTTTCTCCTGGTCCAGCAGCGCTTAAAGATCTGAGAGAAAATCAGCAGCTCAGATTTGCAGCAGCTTGGATTGTGACCTCGGACCTGTATTCCAGATAGTGCTTATGAAATTAAAAAAAAAAACGGACTTCCTGCCTTTTCATACAAACAGGTTGTTATATTTTTTTTCCTGAAAATGGCAATCCTCCCCAAACTAAATGATCACATAAATGTGTGTAGCACAGTGGCTAGACAGATGGAGATGGGAGATCAAGATTCAAGTCCTCAGTGAGCTATATAACTCAACGGGTGATCTTGTTTGTGCCGGTCACGACTTCTTTCAGCCTGTCCTACCTCACAGGAGTGTTGTAAGGATTGAAAAATTGGAGAAAGGGGGAAACGACATGCACCCCTTCCAGCACGCTACAAACAGGGTACAGTATAAATAATAACTGCATGCCATCAAGTCAGCTGCTCTGACTTAACCGCAATCCTTTCCAGGTAGAGAATACACAGAAGTGGGTTACTATTCCGTTTGGGGACATAA